>NW_022631081.1:6000007-6474383 GCF_010015895.1 Lontra canadensis
TGGAGAGGAGAAGGGAGTTGAGGGAAATTGGAAGAGGAGATGAACCACGAGGGACTATGGACTCTGAAAAACAATCTGAGGGTTTTGAAGGTGCGGGGGGGGGGGGTGGGAGGTAGGGGGAGTCTGTTTGTGGGTATTATGGAGGGCACGTATGGCATGAAGCACTGGGTGTGGTGCCTAAACAATGAAATCTGTTACACTGAAAAGAAATTAAATAAAGAATAAATTGAAGCAAAAGGAAAAATAATTTATGTATTTATTTGAGAGATAGTGAGAGAGTGGGGGAAGGGACAGAGATAGAGGGAGAGCCAGAGACTCTCAGCAGACTCTGAGCTGAGCTCAAAGCCCAGTGTGGAATTTGGTCTCACGACCCTGAAATCATGGTCTGAGCTGAAACAAAGAGTCCAACACTTAACCAACTAAGCCATTCATGTTCACCTTATTTACTTATTTTAGAGATAGAGAGAGAGAGCATGCAAGTTGAGGAGGGGCAGAGGGAGAGGGAGGGTGGAAAGGAGAGAAGCAGACTCTATGCTAAGGTTGGAGCTGGACCCCACAACCCTGAGAGCATGACCTGAGCTGAAGCCAAGAGTCAAACGCTTGACCAACTGAGGCACCCTGGAGTCCCACTGAATTGTAAACTTTAAATAGATGCATTTTATGATATGTGAATTAATTTTATAAAGTAGTTTATCAAATCAATGACTTAATATGCTTACATGTATTGGAAGATGGCTTTAAGACATAAGCTAATAATTTCCAGTAAATTCACAAAAATGTTCAAAAAATATTTAAAATATTATTTAAGACATAAGCTAATGATTTCCAGGAAGTTCACAAAAATATCTACAACAGACATTTGTGGCTCATCTCCCCTCAACCATTAGGAAATATTTCTATTTTCCTTGAGGTTGGGAGGTCACTACATGAGGCAGAATTGGAAGAGGCATTCCTTCTAAGTGATAATCTCTGGAAACAGAAAGCAAGAATAAGGTAGGGCAATCTACTAGGTGAACTATAAAAATTTTCTTTAGACCAAATCCTCCTAGTTTACACACACATATAGAGTCAGCTCCCTGGCTTTCTAAATTGACTGTTTCTTTATTGACACAAAGGAATAACAAAAGCTAAAATTCAGGTCTGTAGTCATCTCATATGATAAAATTACCAATTTCTTTCTCCCTTTTGAAATTACCTCCCTTTTTAAACATAGCAAACTCAAAAAGTGAAAAAAAAATCAATAAAATTATCCTTTGCTTAATAAATATTTAGTGGCTCAGATAGACTTCAGGCAAAATAGCCATGGACAAAGACAGCCACTGCCAGGAGGAGAATGGCATTGACATTCACTATAGTTCTCCATAAAGGCTTCTCAGATGTGTCTCTCAGCTTCTTTTTCTGGGGTTCTTCCTCCTCTTTGCTCAGTTTGTGGCCTGTCTTCTGCAAACCACAGAATAAGTCAAAAGCTTTCCTGAGGCATCCACGGGGTTCCTCAGGATTATCTGAAACAAACAAACAAACAAACAAACAGGACAACAAATGATCACAGAACATGGGAAATAAAACCTCTGTAAATGTAGTACAGATGACTGTAATGAATGATTACAGCCACTTTTAAGTGTTAGAAGAATCTTTGAGAAAGACATAGATAACTTTGATTATATAAAAAGAGAAAACTTTTGCATTGCATAAAGTTCAATAAAGTAAAAACAAGTGACAAACTGAAGAAAAATATTTGCATCTTATACCATGAAGGGTTTAATATTCTTAATATACAATGTACTTTAAAAATAAAGAAGACTTCCATTAACTCCATGTAGACACATATGCATACATAGATAATCAGTTATTAATTCACTCAAAAAAGAGAAATTTGAAAGGATATAGATGTGACTATATCTATTTATCTATCATTTATCTATCTATAGAGATATATATAAAATGCAATATTATTCAACCATCAAAAAGAATGAAATCTTGCCATTTGCAATGACTTGGATGGAGCTACAGTGTATTATGCTAAGTGAAATAAGTCAGTCAGAGAAATAGAAATATGACATGATTTCACTCAGATGTGGAATTTAAGAAACAAGACAGATGAACATGGGGGAAAGGAAAAAAAAAAAGAGAAGGAAGCAAACTATAAGAGGCTCAATCATAGAGAACAAACTGAAGATTGTTGGAGGGGTGGTGGGTGGGGGATGGCCTGAATGGGTGATGAGTATTAAGGAGGGCACTTGTTATGTTGAGCACTGAGTGTTATATGTAAGTGATGAGTCACTAAATTCTATACCAGAAACCAGTCAACTATATGTTGACTAACTAGAATTTATTAATTTTTAAACTAATAAATTTATTTTTGATTTATATAATAAACACACTCTATCTTAAATAAACACACTCTCTCTTAAACAAATAAATAAACAAAAAAAATAAATAAAAAACACTCTCTCTTAAATAAACAATTATTTATTAATAATTTATATAATAAATAAATGTATTTATTATTAAAGATCTTATTTATGCATTTGACAGAGAGAGAGAACACAAGCAGGAAGAGCACCAGGCCGAGGGAGGGGGAGAAGCAGATTTCCCATTGAGCAAAGAGCCTGCTGTGGGGCTTGACCCTAGGACCCTGAGATCATCACCTAAGCCAAAGGCAGATGCTTTACTGACTGAGCCACCCAAGTGCCCTATAATTTATTAATTTTTAAAAAAGATTTTATTTAATTATTTTAAAAAGAGAGAAAGTGCAAGTGGGAAGGGCAGAGGGAGAGAGAGAGAATTTTAAGCAGATGCTGCACTGAGCACAGAACTCCACACTGGGCTCAATCTCATAACACTGAGATCATGACCTGAGTCAAAATCAAGATTTGAACAATTAACTGACTTACCATCCAGCCACCCTGACTAACTAGGATTTAAATAAAAATGTGAAACAACAACAAAAAAATAGAAATTTGAAATAAAATGATACTGAGATACCACTACTCATCTGTCAGTGACAAAAATTTAAAAATTTCACAATATACTATATTAGTTTGTGTGGAAGCAGGTACTCCCACACATTGGTGCTAGGAAACCATGACTCAACTCTCACGGATGGGAATTTGGCAGTGTAGAGCAAAATTGCTTAGTTATTAACCCTTTGACCCAAAACTTCAACTTCTCAAAATCTATCCCAAAGGTAAACTGGTAAAAATGCAAAAAGCTCTAAGTACAAGGTTATTTGTTCCTGCATTAGAAAATTTAGAACATAATTCTAAATTCAATGTCTTTGAAAAACCATAATGAAGGTAAGACTATTCTTGTAAACAAATGGTAAAGAAAATTCTACAAATTAAAAGCTGTGAAATGTAGCAAAGCATTACTTTGAGGAAAATGCCTAGCCTTACTTACTTACATTATAAAAGAAGGGAGCCTGAAAATTAATGAAGAATTATTAAATTTAAATTAGAAAAAATAGGGACACCTGGGTACTCAGTTGGTTAAGTATCTACCTTTCATTCAGGTCATAATCTCAGGGTCTTGGGATCAAGCCCTGCATCAGCATCAGGCTCTCTCAGCAGGAAATCTGCTTCTCCTTCTCCCTCTGCCCCATCCCCCACTCGTGCTCTCTCTCTCTCAGATGCTCTTTTTCTCTCTCTCAAATAAATAAATACAATCTTAAAAAATAAATTAGAAAAAATAACAACAGAACAAACCCAAATAATGTAAATGGAAGGGTATGCAACAGAGAAAAGAAGGTAATAAAATAGAAAAGAAGGATAACAATAGAGAATAATAACAAAACCCAAAATTAGTTCTTTAAGAAAAGTAAAATAGGGGGAACTGAGTGGCTCAGTCAGTTAAGAGTTCAACTCTTGATTGTGGATCAGGTCATGATCTCAGGGTCATGAGATCAAGTGCTACATAGGTCTCCCTGCTCAGCCAGGAGTCTGCTTGTCTCCTTCTTCCTTTGCTCCTCCCCCTGCTCACCCACTCTCTCTTAAATAAACAATTTTTTTAAAGAAATGTAATGAGGTATGGTGTATACATGGTGACTAACATAATATAATAAAAAAAGTAAAAGAAAAGTAAAATAGACAATTCTTTAGTAAGATTTATCAAGAAAAAAGAGAAATCACAAAAAATTATATTAAGAGTCAAAAGGAAGGCATAGCTACAGAGGTAGTAGAGATGGAAAAGTCCATAAATAGTATGAATAGCTTTATGTTAATATATTTAAAATGTGTACTAAATGGATACAATCCTAGAAAATATAATTTTCCCAAACTGATTAACCAAGAAATGAAACCTCTAAATACCTCTATAGCATCTCCTTTTCTCTCTTACACACACGCGCGCACACACACACACACACACACACATTCACTAGGCCTAATGCCTAATGGTATAATTAGCAAAATACCAAAATTTCAACGCAGAAATCATTTCAATCTTATTGAAATATTTCTAATTCATTCTATAGAACACTATGATTTTAATACCAAAATAAGACAAAGTATAAAAAAGGAAAACTATATAAGACAGTCTTACTCAGGAACACTGATATAAAAATCTAAAAGGAGTAGAAGACATTTATCCTCCCCTAGATTTGAGGAATCTAAGCCAAACCAAATGAAACAATTACGTATAGTTCAAGACAACATTTCCTGAAGTGCTAAACTTTGTCAATGGTTTTAAAAATACCAGGTATATCTTCCACTCTGATTTGTTTCTTACTGAAACAAAACAGGATTTTCTAGAACATATCTCAAGCTAATTGAACATAACAATAATAATAAAAAGAAACAAATTCACTTTACAACAAAGGCTCACTTCCAGGACCAGATTAATACAATGGTTGTCATTCTGACCACACAATCAAAATAAAAACCAAAGCAGACTTTCAAAAAGAAAAAAAAACCAAGTAAACAAAGATCCACGGGGATCTTTGTTGAAGGAAATGAGATTAGAACCTAGTTTCAAAGGATAACTTTTTTCTCTTAGATAGGAGAGGTAAAAATATTCTAAAGAGCTTGGTATATGTGGGGGAAAAGTGAAGAAATCTGCTTGGCCGGAGTGCAGGGTATATTGAAGAGAATAGTGAGAAACAATTTTGGAGAAAAAGGTGGGACTAGATGCCAGGTACACGTAATCATGATCAATCAAGTTTGATTAGTTGAACACTTAATACGTGACGGAACAGGAGAGACTGGAATTGATTTTCACCTCAGAGCTGGAACACAGATCCATGGATGGATGATGGATGAATCAACAGAGAGACTGATAGGTAGGTGAATGGGGATATTTTATTTGTAAAGAGTTGTCTTGTTTTGTTTTGTTTTGGGGTGGTAAGATTTTAAAGTTTCAGTTTGCCATAAATCTAGTAGCTTTTTCAGAAACTGAATTTACTGGCATTAAAAAATAAAGCAAACATAAGTAATTCAGGTACATAGAGTTTCCACATGAAAACCAAATGTAAACCAGGTATTACATTCATCAACATCACCATCAGCCTCTTCATGTCTTATCTCTTCTGGATCTAAATCAATTCGTTTCTCTGTACTGTTCCGAAGAGCCCAGCACAGGCGATACAGCTGCACAGAGACCAAAGACAAGCACATTAGTGATGGGAAAATCTTTACAATAATATGATGGTACATTTGTTTACTGTGTAGTGCAAAAAAATCAAATGGCACTTAACAGTGTATGTAACAAAAAAAGGTCTTCTACCACACTAATTCACAAAAACACACTAACCATTTAAAATTATTTGTTTTTAACTCTTCCAGTAGTTCTTAAACACTTTTAAGCAATATGCTTAAAACTCTTACTTCTGGATTTATAATTTTATAAAAGTCAAAGGTTTATCACTCATTGTCCTTATCACTCAGCTGTTATTTTTTTTTTAAAGAGTTTATTTATTTGCCAGAGAGAGAGAGAGAGTACACACAAGCAGGCAGAGAGGCAGGCAGAGGCAGTGAGAGAAGCAGGGTCCCTGCCAAGCAAGGAGCCCGATACGGGACTCGATCCCCGAATCCTGGGATCATGACCTGAGCCAAAGGCAGCTGTTTAACCAACTGAGCCACCCAGGCATCCCTCATTCAGCTGTTATTAGCTGCATCATTATTACTTGCAGTTTGTCTAGTGGTTACTCTTGTAACTTGTAAAATATCTTCTTTTTTTAAAGAAAGATTTTATTTATTTATCTGAGGAAAGAGAGCGAGCATGGGCTCGCTAAGGACACAGAGAGAAGCAGACTCTCTGGCCAGCACAGAGCAGACTTGGTGTTCAATTCCAGGACTTTGAGATCATGACCTGAGCTGAAGTCAGATGCTTAACTGATTGAGCCACTCAGGTGTCCCTAAAATATCTTCTTAAGCTTCATTTTTAGATTTATCATGTTTAGGTAGTATCTATGAACTGCTATTAAGTTCTGATAACAATTTATGCTCTTACACATCCATTTCCCAGCCAACCTCCAAACTTTTGTCAACTGTGTCATTATTTTAAAGCTGTTATAAGCTTAATAGAATTTTAATTATTTTCTGCAAATGTGATTAATACTTCCATGCTTTATATGTTGATTAGAATTTGAAAATAAATAGCTATTTATATTATTATATAACTTTTTCAGTGCCATAGATTCAAGACATGTGCTTGGACACAATGAATAAAATCAGCTCTAAGTCATTCCAAGGAAATGGTTCCAAATATCAAATGGGTTTCAAAATTATAACCTATCATATGTTCTAAGTCATGCTTCATTTTAATTGGCTTCATATTTAGCTCAGGACTTTCTTGTACAGATTTACCAGAATTTGTAATTGGCTTTTTTGTTTGTTGTTGGCATAGCAGGCACATGCACCTTACCACTAAGATTCCTAAATATAGCTTCATAAGATTTTTTTTTAATCCTAACACTTCTTAAACAATATCTATTTTCTTTACTGAAACTCTTTTATTGAATTTTTAACTTGGACAAGTAATTTGTAGTCTTCCCAAGGTAAAAAAAAATTATCATTCTGAGATTTCTCTCTCTGTTAGGTTAGGTCTACAACACTCCTCATGACTTCCTCTGAAATGACTATTGATTTTTATCAGTTGATTTTGAAAATTCAAACCAGACAGTGTATTTGTGAAACTGAAATACAAATTAGATAAAAGGTCTCATTGAACCTTCAGACACATATTTTCTAAAAATTATAATAAATTGTAGTTATTTTTATTGCCATAAAAGAGCTTAATATTTATATATTTTTAAAAACTAGCATTTTTTTAGTGTCTTTTTCACTCAATTCCCAATATTCAACATAAATATTTAGTTATGACTTCTGGTGACATGTCTTTGGTAAAGTAGTTTGAGCCATTCTGTACTTCAGGTTTCCCTTCCACAAATAATATTTACTACTTTCCAAGGTAGCAAATTTTATTTCCAATAAATTTATTTCCAATAAATATTGCTTCAAAGATTGATTAATGCAAAATAAATGTAATAAATTAAAAAAATATTAGTATATAAGCAATATATCTTTTAAAATGAGTTGTTTTTTTTTTACCTTTTTAAAAATTTTTATTTATTCTTTTAAATTTCTTTTCAGGAGGCGCCTGGGTGGCTCAGTGTGTTAAACCTCTGCCTTTGGCTCAGGTCATGATCTCAGGGTCCTGGGATCGAGCCCCACATCAGGCTCTCTGCTCAGCGGGGAGCCTGCTTACCCCTCTCTCTCTCGGCCTGCCTCTCTGCCTACTTGTGATCTCTATCTGATAAATAAATAAATAAAATCTTTTAAAAAAAAAAGGAATCTCCACACTTTTCCAAAGTGGCTGCACTAACTTGTATTCCCACCAACAGTGTAAGAGGGTTCCTCTTTCTCCACATCCTCTCCAACACTTGTTGTTTCCTGTCTTGTTAATTTTGGCCATTCTAATTGGTGTCAGGTAGTATCTCAATGTGGTTTTGATTTGAATCTCCCTGATGGCTAGTGATGATGAACAGTTTTTCATGTGTCTGTTAGCCATTTGTATGCAAAACAGATAATCATGTCAAAAAATGGGCAGAAGACATGAACAGACATTTCTCAAAAAAAAAAAAAAAGACTAATATTTGCTGGTCTTCTATAGTGCCTTCCCCAGAGATACCTTTTACTGAGAATTTCTGGTGTATATGTTTAAGGTATTTTGTCTATACTTAGACAAACATATATATGTGTATTTTGTTTTCAAAAAGGGGTATTATATAATAGTATATATTTCTGCAAGTGTTTTTCCCCCTTAACCATATCGTGGGCACTTAAAAAAGCAAATAATAGAGCTTCTCAAGTTCTTGAACAGCTGCATAATATTCAGTGTTCTATTGTGTATCCATTCCACTAGTGAGAGAAATTCGAGTTGTCTTCATCTTTTTTCTACCAAAAGCCTTTGGTAGAGAAAGTCATTATACATATATTTTCCCTACTTGTGCAAAAATTTATCCACAATAAGCTCCTAGAAATCTCATACTCACAGGGTATGAGAATTTTAATTGATAAATACTTCCCAATTACCTTCCTACAAATTATAAAATTCATATATTCACCAACAATTTTGGAGGGTGGACATTTTCCAACATCCATACCAAAGCTTGACATATTAATATTAAACATTTATGCTAATTTGAAAGGCATCTCATTGTTCTATTTTTCTTTTTCCTGACAACTGGTACCCGCTTTTTTTAAATAAAAAATCTGTGTCAGTGTTTGTGTCGCATATGAAATTCTACTTGCCACTAAATAGTACCAGCTCAGATGAAAGCTCTGCTTTGAAGACTTTTCCAAACTCTTAGGCAACACTAATTACTCTCTTCTTGGTATCCTAAAACAAAGATGAAGATTTACCTCCCAAATGCATTGTGAAGTTTTTTTGAGGTTGAAGCCCATTTCCCAATCCCCTGGAAGGCAAAGAACTCTTATTTTAAAATGAGTGTGTATCTACTACTCATTACTCACATGTACATCAGGAATGGGTTTTGTTAGCAGGGAAATTCCCAGGATGACCAGCACAGAAACAAAAAAGAGAATGATGGCAAAGTATAGATAGTGCACTTCACAGATGACTTTCGGACAGTCACTGGTAGCCAAACAACTACTTGTTCCATAGACAAATTCTGCAATCATGCGAATGAGACCAATCACAAGTCCAGTGACTAGACCCCAGAAGGCCCCCTGCAAAGAAAATAAGAATAAAATCAGAATATTTAGAAAAGATGAGAAGCTCATTTGAATAGATCATATTTATCATCCTACCTGCTTTCTCCACTAAGAATCAATAATGATCCAGCAATGCACTACTGGGCATTTACCCCAAAGATACAGATGTAGTAAAAAGAATGGCTACATGCACCTCAATGTTAATAACAACAAGGTCTACAAGAGCCAAACTGAAAAGAGCTGAGATGCCCTTCAACAGACAAATGGATAAGGAAGATATGGTCCATATATACAGTGGAATATTACTCAGCCATCAGAAAGGATGAATACCCAACATTTGCATCAACATGGATGGAACTGGAGCACATCACATTAAAAAAATCTCTTTTAATCCTCAGAACAATTCTATCAGTTAGGCACTATGATTATCTTTGTTCTACCCAGAAACAAATGGTTTGCTTAAGATCACAATGATATAAAATGGTAGAGCCAAGATTGGATCCTGTCAGTCTTACTTCAAAACTTGTGTTCCTCATTGTCATGTCCTGTATATATAATATTTTGTGAGAAATGTAAAGACTGTACTATAAGTGTGCCCTATATATTTACACACTTCAGTGAGAATGAGGAATTGTAACTGACTACGATTATAATTGAGATGGGCTTTGAGTTGTATTAACAGGGTGGAAAGAATGCATTTTTCTACCAGTGAAAGAAATAATTTTCTCACTCTAGTTTGAAAGAAGTTTTCTGATTTTTACTTACTTGTTCATTAACTCTTTTACAGAAGATGGCAAGCAGGAAGACAGCTGCAATAGGAGGCCCAAGGTAGCTAGAAATTGCTTCTATATAATGGAACAGTTGTCCATTTTGAGATACCTGAACTAATGGGACCCACAAAATGCTGATGACAATTAATAGAATGATAAATAGCCTGGGGAGAAAACAAAATGATTTAAATATTAAACAAAAGTATTATGGGTACTTCTATTGTGCTTTTGTTCTTGAATTCATTCTCGTGGTCATTCACTGATTTTCCAAATAAAATCAAACTCCCAGGGGCGTCTGGGTGGCTCAGTCATTACGTGTCTACTCAGATCATGATCCCAGGGTGCTGGGATTGAGCCCCACATCGGGCTCCCTGCTCAGTGGGGAGGCTGCTTTTTCCTTTCCTACTCTCCCTGCTTGTGTTCCCTCTCTCACTGTGTCTCTCTCTGTCAAATAAATAAAAATCTTAAAAAAATCAAATCCTTGACCTCACATGAAGCCATGCCATGTTTAATGACCATTGGTTAGAAAAATGCCAATAAAAAAATTGCTTGTCTATAATTAGTAACAGCAGCTTCAACTATAAGGTTAAACATCCATTCATAATAGTTCAAATGTCACCAACTTGTTAATAATTCTCTAACGCAATTTATGTAATATATCAATTAGAAAAAAAATCACACTATTTCTATGAGTAAGTAATTATTTGTATGATAAAGAAAGTGATTCCCATTTTAATCTTTTTTCCTAGCTTGAGGAAAACTAAGTCAGGCTTCCCAGGTTAATTAAAATATCCTTTATTCCAAAATGCTGAGTGAATTGGCCAGAAATGTTAATTTGTGTGTTTTACTACTTGAGTACCTTGGCAGGTAGAAAGAATTGGTTAAAATATTGCTAAAAATTGCTTAGAGGTTCCTGGGGTCCAGGGAAAATGACTAAGGTTAAACTCCACAATATTCTGTGCTTATTGTATAAATAAATGAACAATTTATTGGACTTTTGTTACTTCTCTGTGCTCACCTGAAACAGAGCTGTTGGGGAGACATGAGGGACAAGCATTTGAGCCAGAGACTGAGGCACAAGTGTCTCACTGAAGCTTTGCCAAACTTCTGCAACCTTGCAGTAATTAAATGTGATAAACCATGGAAAGTCTGAGCATGATTCCTAGATAATAAAGTTTAACGAAAAAATAATGCCCACTACCCTTGTTCTCCTTGTTATCATCATTGGGAAGCAAATAATGTACCTACCTTTCTCTCTTATCTTCAGTTGTTTTCCATCATATGTGGAATAAAATCCAAAATCTTGTTATAGCTTATATGGTCCTACATAATTTCACCTCTACTTACCTTTTAGACCTTGGTTCTTATCATGCTTCCACTTGCTCATCATGTGCCAACCTCACCCCTGCTGTCCTTAAATACACTGCACACATGACTGTTGTGAGAATTCAGCACTTACTATTCCATTCCCACAAAGCCACTGGGTTTACTCCCACACTTCCCTCAGGGCTTCCCTCAAATGCCACCTCCTCAAAGAAGACACCCTGAACAGCTGTCTTGAGTGGTTAATCCTGCTTTAATTTTTTCCCTAGCACTCTCTGTCATTAGACATAGAATATGTTTATTAATTGTCTATCTTCCCAACAAATTCTATAAAGCAGGAAATTATTTTTCACGTATATGTCCTTTTTCATATTTGTATTCTGGGACCTAGGAGGCATTTAATAAGAGAGAGAGAAAAAAAATTCATTAATTTATTATTGAAACTTAAAAAGCATTCATACCCAAGATCATATGCCTATTAGTGGACTTCTTCTTTTGGGCTTACTGAATTCAGGTCTTAACGCTTTCTCTACCAAAAAACATAGATCCCTTACTGTTCTTCTATAGCATTTTTCCAGAGTCAAAATCTGGACCAAGTGAGTCCTTGGAATTTTCCCTGGAAGTGCTTAATTTACTAAGCAATTTTTACGGTCTTCAGTAAACTACTATCTTTTATATATGTAGTCAGTTTCTCTTGATGCCCCATTTCTTTATTTTTTGACATTTTTAAATTTTTTTTCAGTGTTCCAAGATTGTTTATGCACCACACCCAGTGCTCCATGAAATACATGCCCTCCTTAATACCCACCACCAGGCTCACCCTTCACCCCAAAACCCTCAGTTTGTTTCTCAGAGTTCACAGTCTCTCATGCTTCATCACCCTCTCCAATTTCCCCTAATTTAATTTTCCTTTCCTTCTCCTAATATCCTCCATGTTATTCCTTATGCTCCACAAGTAAGTGAAACCATATGATAATTGACTTTCTCTGCTTGACTTATTTCACTCAGCATAATCTCCTCCAGTCCTGTCCATGTTGATTCAAAAGGTGGGTATTCATCCTTTCTGATGGCTGCATAATGTTCCATTGTATATATGGACCATATCTTCTTTATCTATTTGTCTGTTGAAGGGCATCTTGACTCTTTCCACATTTTAGTAATCATGGCCATTGCTGCTATGAAATTGAGGTACATGTGGCCCTTCTTTTCAGTACATCTGTATCTTTGGGTGGCAAAAATTTAACAAAACAGGAAACAAGTGTTGGAGAGGATGTGGAGAAAGGGGAACATTCTTACAGTGTTGGTGGGAATGCAAGTTGGTGCAGACACCACCACTTGGTGCAGACAAGTTGTCTAGACACCACTAGACACACTATTTTGGAAAATAGTGTGTAGATTCCTTAAAAGGGGGTGGGAGGTTGGGTGAGCCTAGTGGTGGGTATTGTGGAGAGCACGTATTGTATGGAGCCCTGGGTGTGGTGCATAAACAATGAATTCTGGAACACTGAAAAGGAATTAAAAAAAAAGGAAAGAATTAAAAATAAAGCTACCCTATAACAACCCATTTCTTAATGAATGCAGTTGATAAACCACCCTGTAGCAGTGTGTGGATGACTTAATTTGGACTGCTTCATGAGATGTACACAGAAACTTCTAGAGACAATGTATTAGCCTATAGGAGTAGGTGGGAAATTTATACCCCATGAAAAACACTAGAGTTTCATGAAGATGTAAGTGGAAGAGAGTGTGATGAGAGGAAGAAATAAGAGACAATCAGAGAGGCATTTGAAAGTCTGAAAAAGCAACTATTCCATTTAAAACTATGGTCCCAAGTTTTGTATCTGGAAAGAGATAAAGTTGGGTTAAACGTCCTCTTAATGTCCCTTCCCCATTCTAGAATTCTATGACTTATTTCACTGAAACCAAAGATGAGAAGGCTCTAGTTCACTTTTATTTCTGCACTTTTCCAGAGAAATTTTAGACAAAAATCAGGATGCTCTCACCGTCCTGCTATAAGAAGCTCCTTCTCTGATGCCTGTTTCCTAATCTTGGTGTAGAGGTCCATGGTAAAGAGGGTGCTGGCACTGTGGAAGATGGAGGTCAGGGAGCTCATGAGAGAGGCCAACATGACTGACATCATCAGACCTCGCAGTCCTAGGGCCAGATGAGAGTGCAAACATTAGCTAGAAATGAGTCTCCGTGATTTATGAGGATCTTGCCAAACCAGAGAGTTGTTGAAAAGTGTCATCTGGAACATTTACTAACTGATGCTCCTGTCAACATATATCATCATGTGGCATTTCCTGCATATTTCCTGGTGATTTTAGAATAATCCAGTATATAATTTTATATATATATATATATATATATATATATATATATATATATATATATAAATTTAGAGATAATTTGCTGGAACTTAAATTTTGGAGAGAGGAAACAGTGTTGGGCCATCTTTCTTTGGGTGAGAACCTCTTGGTTTCCCGAAAACTTAGGGAACTGGAGAGGGAATACAATAGTAGGTAGTTCTGTTGAAGTTTTTGGTGGGAAAAGCAAGTAATTTTGAGATATTATGGTCACTTCTCCTCCAGTTCTTTCTGCTTATTAGTAATGCCCTTAAGACTCTTAGGACCAAGTTGGAATGAGGTGGATGGGTGATGTCATTTATGGGTGGTGCTCCCTTCCTCCTGACAATGCTTATGTGTGTCAGGAAGGAGAAAGATCACAGAAGTGTTAGCTGACTTTTGATGGACCTAAGGTACAAGAGCACCTGGTTGTTGCTGAGCTCCATATTCTGCTTTGCTTCTGACCAACCCAGATCACCTTTTAGTATCCTAGTAATTTACTTCCTTTTCACATGTGTAATTTATTTTCTATCTCATGAAACTACAATGCAAGTTCCAACATATATGGATTTTGTGCCTATTTTGCTGATTTTTTCCAACCATCAGGGCACTATCTGGCACATAGTAGGCACTAAATAAATAGTTGTAAATTGCATAGGTTGGGGTCTATTATTTGGGTATAATTGGTCTAAAAAAAGCAGGATAAATAGTTAACTTCTAGTTTTCTGAATTTATAAGTTTATGTCTATGCAACTCCTTTTAAAAAATATTTTATTTATTTATTTGAAAAAGAGAGTGAGAGAGAGTGAGTGAGAGACAGTGCAGACTCCCCGCTGATCCTTGGACTTCAGGAACATGACCTGAGCCAAAGACAGACACTTAACCAACTACTCCACCCAGGCATGAAAGATGAGAAGGCTTTAGTTGCAATACTTTTATTGACAAATCCATCACTTAAATTCTCTTGATTGCCTTGGAAGACATCTTAAATCCAAGGGAGTAAAATTCTTCTAATAGGAATTATATCTGATTCATCTCTGTATTCCCCAGGGTCAGCACAGGGCTGATAACCTATGTAAAGTGCTCAAGAAATGTCTGATGAAGACAATTGAATTAATAGACGTTAGAATTATTGAGGGTTATACCATAATCTTTCCTCATGGCCCATCTATAGACCAGGTCTGTGAGGCAGTCCCAGCATTAACATTTTTCTTTTTTTTTTAGCTTTATTGATGCATGATTGACAAA
Source organism: Lontra canadensis (assembly GCF_010015895.1). NCBI lineage: Eukaryota > Metazoa > Chordata > Mammalia > Carnivora > Mustelidae > Lontra > Lontra canadensis. Next base: position 6,014,864 of record NW_022631081.1, read on the forward strand.
TAAAAATTGCATATAGTTAAGGTGTACAATGTGATGTTTATGTACACTGTACACTGTGATATGATTACCACAATCAAGCTAATTAACATATCCTTCACCTCACATAGTTATGGTTTTCTTGTTTTGTGGTGAGAATACTCGAGATCTATTCTCTTAGCAAATTTTAAGCATACATTTTTGTTAACTATAATTTCCCTGCTGTCCACTGGTTCTCCAGAACTTATTCAACTTATAACTGAAAGTTTGTATCTTTTGACCAACATCTTCCCATTTCCCCCACCCTCTAGCCCCAGCAACCACCATTCTACTCTATTGCATGAGTTCCACTTCTTTAGATTCCACATATAAGTGACATTATGTGGTATTTGTCTTTCTGTAACTGGCTTATCTCACTTAGCATAATATCCTCTAGGTCCATCTATGCTGTTGCAAACGGCAGGTTTTCATTTTCATTTCTACACTTCTATCTATCATCTATCTATCTATCTAATCTATCATTTATCTTTTTAAAAATTCTGTTAGTAACCATACAGTACATCATTATTTTTTAATGTAACATTCCATGATTCATTGTTTTTGTATAATACCTGATGAGGGAGCAGGAGGCTGGCTGAGGACAAAGCAAAAGCTGGCACCTTGCACCCCCTCTCCACCAACTCCCCTCCCCTCAGTAATATATGTGACATTTCTCAGGCACCCCTGACTGCCATAAACAAGAAACAAATAGTTAACTAGCAGAGATCACAATCCTACAAGACAGGAGCCTCCCTTGGTTTACAAATGTCCTAGAGATCTACAAACAAAGAAGTTACCTTATCAATAGCCCAATTTCCAGAGGCAAATAACTCAGTTCCTCAAGCCCTAATGTCACCCTCCCCTCCATAAACAAAACTGAAGGAGGCTTAGGTAGAAGGAAATGTAAATATAGTTAAATCTCTTCTGAACCTAAATCTCACTAACAAAGACACTTGATAGCAGGATTGTGACATCCCACCAGGAATCTCCCAACTATCTTGATGTTAATGGCTGGCCAAAAGACAACATTGATCAAGCATCAAGGCCTCAGGTATCCCGGCACCTTGTAGGCCCTCTTTAGCATATGAAAGCTCCGTTGAAACCTCCCTGCCCCTCACCTTCCCCCAACCACAAGGTACATAACCTGCCATCTCTCACAACCAGGGCAGCAGCTCTTTCTGCCCATGGGTCCTGTCCCCGTGCTTTAATAAACCACCATTTTGCACCAAAGATGTCTCAAGAATTCTTTCTTGGTCATCGGCTCTGGACCTCACCTAGGTTCTAGAACTCCATTAATACACAGTGCTCCACACAACATGGGCCCTTCTTAATACGTGTCATTGGGCTAACCCATCCCTCAACTCCCCTCCCCTCTAAAACCATTAGTTTGTTTCCTGGAGTCCATAGTCTTTCATGGTTCATCTCCCTTTCAGATTCCTCCCCCCTTCATTTTTCCCTTCCTTCTCCTAATATCTTCCATGCCATTCCTTATGTTCCACAAATTAATGAAATCATTCTATCATCTATCAATCTATCTATCATCACCATCTATCTGTCATCTATCTATTGTCTATTATCTATCTATCATCTTTCTATCTATCATCTATCTATCTATCATCTATCTATCATCTATCTATCTATCTCTATCATTTATCTAACTATCATTACATTTTCTCCATTCATTTGGGCATGGACATTTTCTTACCATCAGGCATCAGTTCCAGCACCATCATTGGGTAGGCATAGTTACTGCAGCCAACTTCAACGCCACAGTGTTTCACACATTCAGAAGGCACAACACAGGCCACTTTCTCTGAGGAGGAATTCAGATAAGTATGTTCAGTGAGTGCGGCCCAAACAGGTAAGATCTACAACCATTGAACATAGAGACAAGTTGTACATTATGGGTGAGAGGAAAGACATTTGCTGGGAACATTTAGCTCCCTTTGCACTGACCTAAGGAGCAGGGTTCCTCTTTGGGTTGTGGCCCAGCTAGAACATGAGAACAAACAGAGGAGGAACTGATTCCATCCTCCAGAGAAGTTGCAAAAGCATAAATCCTCCCAGAGGCACAGAACTCCAGAGATAAAATAACCACAACAGCCAAACAATACTCAGGAAATTAGTTCCGTGTCCAGTCATTTAGCCCAGTGCTTTCCACCTGTATCTAAGAAGAGGTGTCACTTGTGATTTTTCTCAGGGATGATTGCTCATGTGGGATGAGGTGTCCCTTCACTGTGGCAGTTTTACAGCACCTTGGCAATTTTTTTTTTGTTGTTGTTGCTTAAACAATATTATGACAACAGATAGCAAAAAAATGACTTTAAAAAAATCTCTGAGAAACAAACTGAGGGTTTGGAGGGGAGGAGGTTGGAGGGATTGGGTGAGCCTGGTGGCGGATAAAGGAGGGAATGTATTGCATGGAGCACTGGGTGTGGTGCATAAACAATGAATCTTGGAACACTGGAAAAAATTTAAAAAATAAAATAAATAAAATGTAATTTTAATAGGGAAAAGAAGAAATTAAAAATAGAACTATCCAATGACACTGCAATTGCACTTCTGGGTAGTTTTTTTTTTTTTTTTTCCAGCATAACAGTATTCCTTGTTTTTGCACCACACCCAGTGCTCCATGCAATCCATGCCCTCTCTAATACCCACCACCTGGTTCCCCCAACCTCCCAACCCCCTCACCTCTTCAAACCCTTCAGATTGTTTTTCAGAGTCCATAGTCTCTCCTGGTTCACCTTCCCTTCCAACTTCCCTCAACTCCCTTCTCCTCTCTAACTCCCCTTGTCCTCCATGCTATTTGTTATGCTCCACAAATAAGTGGAACCATATGATAATTGACTCTCTCTGCTTGACTTATTTCACTCAGCATAATCTCTTCCAGGCCCATCCATGTTGCTACAAAAGTTGGGTATTCATCCTTTCTGATGGAGGCATAATACTCCATAGTGTGTATGGACCACATCTTCCTTATCCATTCGTCCGTTGAAGGGCATCTTGGTTCTTTCCACAGTTTGGCGACCGTGGCCATTGCTGCTATGAACATTGGGGTACAGATGGCCCTTCTTTTCACTACATCTGTATCTTTGGGGTAAATACCCAGTAGTGCAATGGCAGGGTCATAGGGAAGCTCTATTTTTAATTTCTTGAGGAATCTCCACACTGTTCTCCAAAGTGGCTTCACCAACTTGTATTTCCACCAACAGAGTAAGACGGTTCCCCTTTCTCCACATCCCCTCCAACACATGTTGTTTCCTGTCTTGCTAATTTTGGCCATTCTAACTGGTGTAAGGTGATATCTCAATGTGGTTTTAATTTGAATCTCCCTGATGGCTAGCGATGATGAACATTTTTTCATGTGTCTGATAGCCATTTGTATGTCTTCATTGGAGAAGTGTCTGTTCATATCTTCTGTCCATTTTTTTATATGATTGTCTATTTTGTGTGTGTTGAGTTTGAGAAGTTCTTTATAGATCCTGGATATCAACCTTTTGTCTGTACTGTCATTTGCAAAGATATGCACTTCTGGGTATTTACCCCAAAGATACAGATGTATTGAAAAGAAAGGTCATCTGTACCCCAATGTTCATAGCAGTAATGGCCACAATCACCAAACTGTGAAAAAAGCCTAGATGCCCTTCAAAAGATGAGTGGATAAAGAAGATATGGTCCATATATATAAAAAAACTCCCAGAATACTAATACCATAACACATTAGCTGCTCTTAGTTTTTTAATTCTTTTTAAAAAAGATTTTACTTATTTATTTGAGAGAGATAGAGAGAGCATGAAAAGGGGAGGGTCAGAGGGAGAAGCAGACTCCCCGCTGAGCAGGGAGCCTGATGTGGGGCTCTATCCTGGGGCCCTGGGGTCATGATTTGAGCTGAAGGCAGATAATTGACTGAGCCACTCAGGCACCTCTTTGTTTTTCTTTTAATTCTTTTCTAATCTTTTCCCACAGAGAAATGTCTCTTTTGCAAAACTGTAGTAATTGTTGAGATCATATTTTGTAGTTTGCTTTTTAAAAAAAAATATTTTATTTATTTATTTGACAGAAATCACAAGTAGGCAGAGAGGCAGGCAGAGAGAGAGAGAGGAAGGGAAGAAGGCTCCCTGCTGAGCAGAGAGCCGGATGCAGGGCTCGATCCTAGGACCCTGAGATCATGACCTGAGCTGAAGGCAGAGGCCTTAATCCACTGAGCCACCCAGGCACCCCTTGTAGTTTGCTTTTTACACTTAAACATAATAACAATTTTACTAAGTTTTGAGAAAGTTTTTGGTCTCTCGTGTGTAATTTTCTATAAAGGGGGTATACAATAATTTTGTTGACTGTTCCCTACTAATTGGATATATAGGTGTCAAATATGCCAGAATTTCCTGTTTCTGAGCCCCTGCAAAAACTGTTCTTGCCACCTGGAATTGTGTTTTTATTTCCATTCATAATGGGTTTTCTATCTTATCAAGGTTTTACTACATCTTAAAACCACTGCTCAGAATTCAAGCATAAAAGAAAGAGGATTTATGAATCAATGACTTGCCTGTGTATAAGATGCGGCTGATCATTCCTGGCATCACCATGAGGAACATGGGCAGCAGTTTCAGGTACCCACACATGATGCAGGCGGCCTTCACATGAGACATGTTCTTACCTGATAGGCAGCGCTGCACAATTACCTGCCAGGAAAACATGACATAGTCATCAAACAACTTGAGGATGATATAAAAGGAGGTGAGTGCTTCTTTTCAGGGATTAATGTTACAATAAGATATGAGGCCATGAGTAATGGAAAATAATGGACTTCAGAGTGAAATCAGAACTTGAATCTCTGCTCTACTTATTTGGGTATTTGGCCTTGTGAGATGCAGATTTTTCATCTCTAAAAAGGTTATCTTCAATTGAACATAATAAAAAATAAATTAAAAAATGGAAAAAAGAATTAATGATAACTTTAACTTAGAGAAGGATATAAATGGGTCAATTGAAATGTCAATAATTGCTAACTTCTAGAAGTATTTGTAAACTTGTGATTGCATTACACAATTCACATTTTATATGCAACTAATGAATTGTTGAACACTACATCAAAAACTAATGATATGCTGTATGTTGGCTAATTGAACATAATAAAAAAACTTGTTATAAAAAAATAAATAAAAGGGTTATTTCTTGCAGGACAGTTGAATAGCTGGTATAATGTTTGTAAGACTCTTGATACATACGAGTCAATACACATTAGTACTATTAAAATATTTAAAGCTCCTAGGCTGCATTGCAACCATGGCCATGTGCTCCTCCAAGTACAAGGCTGTCACTACTGGTCTTTGTCACCAGTTGTGTGATTAAGTTGTGCTTTTAGTATTGTAAGCACCAAATAATCACATACTCATCAGTATCTCTTCACCATTAGAAAAGAATTGTCCCCTTGGGAAATCAAATCATTGGGATAGAAACATCAGAGTCAGGCAGCCATCAGAAGAGAACCCCGAGACACTAATCTCTAGATTTCTTCAGAATATTCTGAGGACCTCATTGAGTTATGGAGCAAAAATAGTGGTCCTGGGAAATTCAATGTGTATAATTTTACCATTCCACTTAAGTTGTGTAATCCCTTAACTAAGAATTTTCTAGTAAAGCAGGATTTCTACTTATAATGCCATAACTTCTTGACATTTTTCTTCTCAAGGAATGTCAGAATATAGGGATGGCTTTTAATGTTTCATTCTCTTTGGAGAGACAGATCTGTTAAGGATAGCAACAGTGTCACTCAGTGCTGGGGGAGCAGGTGCCATCTTTAGACAGAGGGCTTGAAACAGAAAGTTGGAAGAACAACACAAAGGTGAGGAAGGGAGGCCTGTCAGCAGACAAGCAGGGTCAGATATCAAATCTAAGGGTGAATGTGAGGCCATTTACAGGAGATAAATCAGATGGTCAGAGGCAAATGTAAATAATAAAGATAGTTGCAGAAATCAATGAAAAGATGCACTCTTTCATAGAGAGGTTGAGAAAATCAGTTTATTATATATAGAAAAGAAAACTGATTCCTCACTGACACAAGTGACCACTGGCCCAAGATGGGTTAAAATTGCGAAATTATAGGTTTGAGTTGACAGAGACTATAGATGGTGATGAAAACTTCATTCAAATTTTAGTATATGTACTGCCAAAGCAAGCACAGTGATGAAAACTTCAAAATAAAAAACAAAAACAAACTCAAGTGCTATGAAAAGGAACATCCAAAAAACAAAAAATAAGATCTTGAGAGTTATAAATACAAAGGCAGGACACTGGAACATAATATTGAGGAAATTTAGAAAGTAGAGCAAAAAGACCAAGAGATGAAAGATGAGGTATGAAAGATAAGGACACTAGAAAACCAATTGTGGAAGACCAACATCCAAAAGCAGAAGGTTTCCAAAGGAAAACACAAAATTCCATAGAGAAAAGACAGGTTACATCCAAAGGATCAAGAATAACTTCAGGCTTCTCACCAGTAATGGTGGAAGTCAGAAGACAATGAATTTATGTCTTTGGGAAAATTATTTCCAACTTAGAAATGTGTACATGACCAGAGGATCAATTTAAGAAAAGTTGAAGTGAAGACATTTTCAAACATGAAGACAAATCCACAATAAATTTATCTCCTGTTTTCCTCAGGAACTTGCTGGAGAATTCAATTATTGGAAGACAATATAAAAATCTGAAAACTGGAAAACCAAAAGGGAACAATGTAAGAATTTATTTAAATCACCTAGGGATCAAATTTACAAGTAAATTCTGATTCAGTGGGTCTGGGTAACATCCGAGAGCATTTATTTGTAATGTACTCCAAGGTGGTGACACTCCAATGGTTCACCAACCATGCCGATTTGCCTTTGGGGCACTCTGTGGATGAAGTTCTGCTGCTGGTTCAGGCCTTCCAGTACATGGATGAGCATGGTGAAGTCTGTCCTGCTGGCCGGAAGCCAGGCAGTGACACAATCAAACCTAACGTGGATGACAGCAAAGAACACTTTTCCAAACACAACTAGACTGCAGACAGGTGGGAAGCCTGGGCTGTTGGCCTCCACCTGTGTCTCCACCTGGATACCCCATTGTTGACCCAGGAAAGGCCAGACTTGCTCCTTTAAACTCCATAGTCCATGACTCTGGAGGTTTGTACAACCATGCTGTACAAAGATTTAGAGAAGAAAAATACAAACCAAAATACTTAACTGAAGGAGCCAAAAATGTTTGCTTTTGAGAGACAAATAAGACAGCAGGACAACAGACATTTATTTTTTATAACAACCCTTGTGGAAGTGTTTGGCTATTTAAACAATGTGTGTGCATGCATGTGTGTTTATGTGTGTACAAAATAGAGACTAGATGCTTTTCTATGAGTAGAAAAAAGCAACATAAACATATTTATACACCACACACATACTTTACCTGATCTGTGCACCAGTACCACAGAGCTACTATGGTCATTCCAAATATTGTTCCTGGCCAAGGAAGATCCCCTGTGACAGCATTTCGGAAAATGTGGAAGGAGTCAGCCTGAGGAGTGTAGCACTTGGAGCTGATCATCAGGTTGTCTCCCTCAACTATGGTTGGTATGGCGTTCATGTACTTTTCTGTAAAACTCTCATAGCCTCCCACTTCGGTAAATGCTGCAAATGTATTGGATAACATGAAATGTTTAATAGAAATCTAATCATATTAAATCTAATTTAATAGAACTAAATCTATTATTAAATCTAATTTAATAGGAATCTGTTCACAGTTATTCCTTTGTGGTGGAGGTATCCAAGCATCTCCAATCAGCCTAGTCAAATCTTCAGTGTTCTCAGATCCATGTCTTTCTAGTACTTTCACTGGCATTGGCAATCCTATCATGCTTTCACAAGGTAGACAAAGCAAATCACCCTTTAACCTTTCTCCTTATGTCACTTTGGAAAATTGTTTTTAGTGCCTAGGTTTATGGTAAAAATAAAACTGCTATGCAACAGACTGATATTGATGTCTCATAACCATCCAGAACAGAAATAAGCCTGAAGGTGAGGTAACAGAGTGAGACTAGCAGAATTAGCCATGAGAAAGCCCCAACTCCTCTGAAAGGACCAGAAGCAATGGTCTCTCTTGTTGACACAATGTCTGGCTCTTCTGACTTTAGCACAGTCTGGTTTTTCTGATGCAATACTGTATTCTACTCATGCTAGAATTAAAAAAATGAGAAGATAAGGAACAGATATTGGAGGCAGCAGATTATGTGTGGTGAGGTGAAATGGTGAGAGCCCACTGGGGGTCTGGAAAGGCAAGAGAAGTGTAGAAAAGAACAATAATGGATAGAAACCCTAGAAAGAAGGATGAGCCCAGGCATCTGGGCCCACCTAGGATAAGTTAAATAAAGTAGTACAAAATTCATCAGAGTGTCATACTTCCTTAGTGTTGTGGTTGTCATTAATTTACTTCTTCATTACTTATTTCGTTTAGCACCAAAGTGTTTGTATGTGCCAAGCATTGTGCTAGGATTATGTGCAAAATAAATGTGCAGGCAGCAAAGGAAACAGTCAACAAAACAAAGAAGCAACCCTCGGAATGGGAGAAGATATTTGCACAGACAAAAGGTTGATATCCAGGATCTATAAAGAACTCCTCAAACTCAACACACACAAAATAGACAATCATATAAAAAAATAGGCAGAAGATATGAACAGAAACTTCTCCAACGAAGACAGACAAATGGCTATCAGACACATGAAAAAATGTTCATCATCACTAGCCATCAGGGAGATTCAAATTAAAACCACATTGAGATACCACCTTACACCAGTTAGAATGGCCAAAATTAGCAAGACAGGAAACAACATGTGTTGGAGGGGATGTGGAGAAAGGGGAACCCTCTTACACTGTTGGTGGGAATGCAAGTTGGTGCAGTCACTTTGGAGAACAGTGTGGAGATTCCTCAAGAAATTAAAAATAGAGCTTCCCTATGACCCTGCCATTGCACTACTGGATATTTACCCCAAAGATACAGATGTAGTGAAAAGAAGGGCCATCTGTACCCCAATGTTCATAGCAGCAATGGCCACAGTCACCAAACTGTGGAAAGAACCAAGATGCCCTTCAACAGACGAATGGGTAAGGAAGATGTGGTCCATATACACTATGGAGTATTATGCCTCCATCAGAAAGGATGAATACCCAACTTTTGTAGCAACATGGACAACATGGGCCTGGAAAAGATTATGCTGAGTGAAATAAGTCAAGCAGAGAGAGTCAATTATATGGTTTCACTTATTTGTGGAGCATAACAAATAGCATGGAAGACAAGGGGAGTTAGGAGAAGGGAGTTGAGGGAAATTGGAAAGGGAGGTGAACCATGAGAGACTATGTTCTCTGAAAAACAATCTGAGGGTTTTGAAGAGGTGGGGGGGTGGGAGGTTGGGGGAACCAGGTGGTGGGTATTAGAGAGGGCACGGATTGCATGGAGCACTGGGTGTGGTGCAAAAACAATGAATACTGTTAGGTTGAAAAGAAATAAAAAAAAATAAATATGCAGGACAGGAATTCAATCCAATGGAGGATACAGAACATACAAAGAAATTGTTCTGCTAAGGGGAATATGGTTTTTAACAGCAATACAGGAAAGCTGCTAGGAGATGAGAACCTCCTCTCTTCATCCTAAGGTTAGGAGAAGGTGATTCCAGAGGTACATCACCAAAACTAGACAAAAAGAACCATAAGTAAGAATAGCATAGAAATTTGCTAAATAGAAAGTTTGCAAGGAATTGGGTACTAGCAGTTGTCTCTAGAACTGCTCTCAATAGAACTTTCTGCTATAATAGAACAGTTCTATCTGTTCTATCATATTCTTGGTGAATATATCTATATCTATATCATCTATATTTATATCTATATAGATATATTTCTTTTTACCCCATTTCTTCTCCCCCCAGTTTGGGGTCTCTCCTGATTTGGTTAATGCACATTTTTCTGGGGTCTTTGCCACCTTTTTAGTATTTTATTCTCTCCTTCATATATTCTTTTTTTTTTTTTTAAAGATTTTGTTCATTTATTTGACAGACAGAGACCACAAGTAGGCAGAAAGTCAGGCAGAGAGAGAAGGGGAAGCAGGCTCCCCGTGGAGCAGATCTAGAGTTCAGAATGATGATTCTATATCTATATCTATATCTATATCTATATCTATATCTATATCTATATCTATATCTATCTATGCTGCCTGTATGAAAACTACTAGCCATATATTGAGCACTTGAAATATGGCTAGGCAGGGGCACCTGGGTGGCTCAGTGGGTTAAAGCCTCTGCCTTCAGCTCAGGGCATGGTCTCAGGGTCCTGGGATTGAGCCCTGCATCGGGCTCTCTGCTCAGCAGGGAGCCTGTTTCCCCCTCTCTCTCTGCCTGCCTCTCTGCCTACTTGTGATCTCTCTATCAAATAAATAAATGAAATAAAAAAAAGAAATATGGCTAGGCAAAAGAGAAAATGAATTTTAAATTTTGATTAATTCAAATTTAAATAGCCATATGTGACTAATGGTACCCATGTTGTGTCAAAATCACCAACTCTCTTGGTGGATTTGTTGTCTTTACAGTTTTTTTTTTTTTAAAAGATTTTATTTATTTATTTGACAGAGATCACAAGTAGGCAGAGAGGCAGGCAGAGAGAGAGGAGGAAGCAGGCTCCCTGCTGAGCTGAGAGCCCAATGCGGGGCTTGATCCCAGGACCCTGGGGTCATGACCTGAACCGAAGGCAGAGGCTTTAACCCACTGAGCCATCCAGGCGCCCCATGTTGTCTTTACAGTTTTATCAGTTTTTGCTTCACATTATCTTCAAGCTCTGTAATTGGTACCTGCATATTTAGAATTGTATTCAGTGTGGCTTGTGATTAGGTGCATGCATATTCAGAATTGTATTCAGTGCAGCTTGAGTGGTTGGAACATGGTGGCTGTAGGACAGGGGAGGAATGAAAAGACACTTATTTTCATCTTATATCCTTTTGATTATGCACATGGATTTCCTGGGCAAAGGTAAACAGATACCATAATGAAAGAAAACAAAAATAGGCAAACTGTAAATTAAATTCATTAATAGTTCTTGCTGCATGACTTAAAAGAATGAACTGATACTAATTAAGTGAGAGTCATAAAGGAAAATCCAACCTCTGCTTGTATATTCCAACAGCAGAGGGAGTAACATACTTTAATAATTTCCATGGCATCAGTCATAATGAAGTTAATAGTCAGTTATCATTATCTTAAACCATTCTTATATTTAATCCTTCATTTTATGAAGGTTTCATATAAATCGTTTCTGTGCCTTGAATCCAGTGCACCAATATTTTTGCAAAAAACCAACTCAGTGAAACTGATTTTGTTGATTCCAAACACAAACATATTACGATTAAATCTGAGCAAGAATTTTTTTTAAAGAAAGGGAAGTTCTTCTCTCATGCTGAGATAGTATAGCAAGAAAGAAGTTAGGCAGATGTTTCAATGATGTAAATTATATAAATGGTTAGAAAGTGTGACCATGTAGAACAGGGAGGCAGCAAAAAAGAGCAGTCTCACCATTTCCAGCCCTAGTGCACTGCACGTACTGTCATCACTTACCATACCCCATGAGAATAAAAGAACCTATCAGCATGATGGTGGTCTGGAGGGTGTCTGTGTAGATAACTGAGGCCAACCCCCCTGTGGAGAGAAAGAAAAGAACCAGGACATTTTATCTTTGTCCCCTCATCTCTTTGCCTTCACCTTTAGGTTCTCCTAAAACCAAACCCTAGAAACTCAGCAAAGAACATATGAAAAGCTCTTGGCTTGGCCACAAGCTTCTCCTGGCATCATTATCTCCTTAATTATGTGTTTCATTGACCCTCCTGTCTCCCTTGCCTGGCCTCAACTCAAATTTTCTATGAATCATAGTGAAATTCCACACTCATGTGAGTTTCTGAATATTAAATAGTAGAAAAAGCGAAAGTTTATTATCATGAAAGTTTCCCTTAACAATCCTTTAATTCACTCCATGTAATACTCCATGTATACTGTTTCTCAAAAATTTGGGCACAGCCATTTTTACTCTAGTGTTGGAACATATCATTGATTCATAAGTTGAATGCCAGTTATATAGTCAGTCATTGACTTGTGTTTTGCTTCAGTGTTGTACAAACAACAACTTCTATTTCAACTCTAGACTTGCTAGGCTCTCAGTGAACAAGCTATTTCTTTATGAGAATGTCATTGGAAAACAAGGCTGATTCTGTAAAGGGAAGACTCAACTCTTCATCTTTTACTTTTTTTTTAAAATTTTTTAAAAAATGTTTTTAAAAAAAATTTTAATCATTTTTAAATTTATTTTCAGCATAACAGTATTCATTGTTTTTGTACCACACCCAGTGCTCCATGCAATCCGTGCCCTCTCTAATATCCACCACCTGGTTCCCCCAACCTCCCACCCCCTGACCTCTTCAAACCCTTCAGATTGTTTTTCAGAGTCCATAGTCTCTCATTGTTCACTTCCCCTTCCAATTTCCCCCAACTCCCTTCTCCTAACTCCCCACGTCCTCCATGCTATTTGTTATGCTCCACAAATAAGTGAGACCATATGATAATTGACTCTCTCTGCTTGACTTATTTCTTTTACTTATTTTTGAAACATAAGCTAAATGTATGAAATTGGCTCCAGAGCTGTCTTGACTGTTCTAGCTGTTATTTTTCTCCATTTTTTCCAACTGAGCTGGTCTAGTTTCATTTTCATAAGTTAGTAGGGGTTGGACACTAGGGGAGTGGATGTGGTCAATGGGAGCCTGTTTGGACTGTTGTCACATACTTTTTCTCTACAATACACTGCTCCAGTTCTCCCCTCCTGATTCTGCCATTCAGAACCCAGGCAACCTGCACTCATTTGCATCCTGCCTTGAATTTGCCAGTCTCATGTCTGAGCTGCTATTTCATTCTGAATTTGCATGTGTATGATATGATGCTTTCCAAATGTCAGTCTGAGTACTGAACACGTAGCTGAGCCAAATCACCTTTCTCCACTTCAACTACTACATGATTATCTTCAGTCAAGGTACTCACACCTAATACTGAAGATTTTTTTTTATTTTGGATATGGAAATGTTCTGGATGTGCAGTCAAATTCTTCCTTCCTCAATTAATATAAAAACATTTTAATCCCAATATTAGTTAACACACAGTATTATATTACTTTCAGTTGTACAATATATTGACTCCACAATTCCATACATTGCCTAGTGCTCATTACAAAAAGTGCCTTAGGGGGCACCTGGGTGGCTCAGTGGGTTAAAGCCTCTGCCTTTGGCTCAGGTCATGATCCCAGGGTCCTGGGATTGAGCCCTGCATTGGGCTCTCTGCTCTGTGGGGAGCCTGCTTCTTCCTCTCTCTCTCTCTGCCTGCCTCTCTGCCTACTTGTGATCTCCGTCTGTCAAATAAATAAATAAAATCTTAAAAAAAAATTGTCTTAGCCCCATCACATATTTCATCTATCCCTCAATCTACCTCCCTCTGGTAACCATCCATTTTTTCTCTACAGTTAAGAGGCTGTTTCTTTGTTTCTCTCTCTTTCTCTTTCCTTTTCCTTTGCTCTGTTTTATTTCTTAAATTCCACATGAGTGAAATAATATGGTATTTGTCTTTCTCCAACTGACTTATTTTGCTTAACTCCATTCATATTTCTGCAAATGGCAAAATATCATTCTCTTTTTATGGCTGAAAAATATTCCATTATATATATATAATGGAATGTTATATATATATATTATATATATATATAATGGAATATATATAATAATGGAATATATATATATAACATATGTATATATAGATATGCAGATATATAGATATATATCACATTTACTTTATCCATTCATCTATTGATGGACACTTGGGCTACCTACAAAATTTGGCTATTGTAAATAAAGCTGCTATAAACATAGAGGTTCATATATCCCTCTGAATTAGTGTTTTGCATTTTTTGGGTAAATACCCAGTAGTATGATTATTGGATCATAAGGTAGTCCTAGTTTTAACTTTTTAAATGTTTTTTTTTTTTTAAATTATAATTTAAAAAAATAAACATATAATGTATTATTAGCCCCAGGGATACAGGTCTGTGAATTGTCAGGTTTACACACCTCACAGCACTCACCATAGCACATACCCTCCCCAATGTCAATAACCCCACCACCCTCTCCTCCCCCCCACTTCCCCTCGCAACCCTCAGTTTGTTTTGTGAGATTAAGAGTTTCTTATGGTTTGTCTCCCTCCCAATCCAATCTTGTTTCATTTATTCTTTTCCTACACCCCACAGCCCCCACATTGCATCTCCACTTCCTCATATCAGGGAGATCATATGATAATTTTCTTTTTCCAATTGACTTATTTCACTAAGCATAATACACCCTAGTTCCATCCATGTTGTTGCATGGCAAGACTTCATTTCTTTTGATGGCTGCATAGTATTCCATTGAATATATATGCCACATTTTCTTTATCCATACATCTGTTGATGGACATCTAGGTTCTTTCCATAGTTTGGCTATTGTGGACATTGCTGCTATAAACATTCGGGTGCACGTGCCCCATCAGATCACTACATTTGGATCTTTAGGGTCAATACACAGTAGTGCAACTGCTGGGTCATAGGGTAGCTCTATCTTCAGCTTCTTGAGGACCTCCATGCTGTTTTCCAGAGAGGTCCCACCAGCTTGCATTCCCACCAATAGTGTAGGAGGGTTCCCCTTTCTCCGCATCCTCGCCAGCATCTGTCATTTCCTGGGTTGTTAATTTGACTGGTGTGAGGTGGTATCTCATTGTGGTTTTGATTTGTGGTTCCCTGATACCAACTGATGAGGAGCACTTTTTCATGTGTCTGTTGGCCAACTGGATGTCTTCTTTGCAGAATTGTTTGTGCATGTCCTCTGCCCATTTCTTGATTGGATTATTTGTTCTTTGGGTGTTAAGTTTGATAAGCTCTTTATAGATTTTGGATACTAGCCCTTTATCTGATATGTCGTTTGCAACTATTTTCTCCCATTCTGTCAGTTGTCTTTTGGTTTTGTTAACCGTTTTCTTTGCTGTGCAAAAGCTTTTGATCTTGATGAAGTCCCAATAGTTCATTTTTGCCCTTGCTTCCCTTGCTTTTGGCAATGTTCCTAGGAAGAAGTTGCTGCAGCTGAGGTCGAAGATGTTGCTGCCTGATTCTCCATAAGGATTTTGATGGATTCCTTGCTCACATTGAGGTCCTTCATCCATTTTGAGTCTGTTTTCGTGTGGGGTGTAAGGAATTGGTCCAGTTTCATTTTTCTGCATGTGGCTATCCAATTTTCCCAACACCATTTGCTGAAGAGGCTGTCCTTTTTCCATTGGACATTCTTTCCTGCTTTGTCGAAGATTGGGTGACCATAGAGTTGAGGGTCTATTTCTGGGCTCTCTATTCTGTTCTGTTGATCTATGTGTCTGTTCTTGTGCCAGCACCATACTGTCTTGATGATGACAGCTTTGTAATAGAGCTTGAAGTCTGGAATTGTGATGCCACCAACTTTGGCTTTCTTTTTCAACATTCCTCTGGCTATTTGAGGTCTTTTCTGGTTCCATACAAATTTTAGGATTATTTGTTCCATTTCTTTGAAAAAAATGGATGAGATTTTGATAGGGATTGCATTAAACATGTAGATTGCTTTAGGTAGCATAGGTATTTTCACAATATTTGTTCTTCCAATCCAGGAGTATGGAACATTTTTCCATTTCTTTGTGTCTTCCTCAATTTCTTTCATGAGTACTTTATAGGTTTCTGAGTATAGATTCTTAGCCTCTTTGGTTAGGTTTATTCCTAGGTATCTTATAGTTTTGGGTGCAATTGTAAATGAGATTGACTCCTTAATTTCGTTTTCTTCTGTCTTGTTGGTGTAAAGAAATGCAACTGATTTCTGTGCATTGATTTTATATCCTGACACTTTACTGAATTCCTGTACAAGTTCTAACAGCTTTGGAGTGGAGTCTTTTGGGTTTTCCACATACAGTATCATATCATCTGCAAAGAGTGATAGTTTGACTTCTTCTTTGCTGATTCAGATGCCCTTAATTTCTTTTTGTTGTCTGATTGCTGAAGCTAGAACTTCTAGTACTATGTTGAATAGCAGTGGTGATAATGGACATCCCTGCAGTGTTCTTTTTTTTTCTTTTTTCTTTTTTATTTCTTTTCAGCGTAACAGTATTCATTGTTTTTGCACTGCAGCCAGTGCTCCATGCAATCCATGCCCTCTCTAATACCCACCATCTAGTTCCCCCAACCTCCCACCCTCCTACCTCTTCAAAACCCTCAGATTGTTTTTCAGAGTCCATAGTCTCTCATGGTTAATCTCCCCTTCCAATTTCCCTCAACTCCCTTCTCCTCTCCATCTCCCCTTGTCCTCCATGCTATTTGTTATGCTCCACAAATAAGTGAAACCATATGATAATTGACTCTCTCTGCTTGACTTATTTCACTCAGCATAATCTCTTCCAGTCCCGTCCATGTTGCTACAAAAGTTAGGTATTCATCCTTTCTGATGGAGGCATAATACTCCATAGTGTATATGGACCACATCTTCCTTATCCATTCATCCGTGGAAGGGCATCTTGGTTCTTTCCACAGTTTGGTGACCGTGGCCATTGCTGCTATAAATATTGGGGTACAGATGGCCCTTCTTTTCACTACATCTGTATCTTTGGGGTAAATATCCAGTAGTGCAATGGCAGGGTCATAGGGAAGCTCTATTTTTAATTTCTTGAGGAATCTCCACACTGTTCTCCAAAGTGGCTTCACCAACTTGCATTCCCACCAACAGTGTAGGAGGGTTCCCCTTTCTCCACGTCCTCTCCAACACACAATTGTTTCCTGTCTTGCTAATTTTGGCCATTCTAACTGGTGTAAGGTGGTATCTCAATGTGGTTTTAATTTGAATTTCCCTGATCCTGCCGTGTTCTTGACCTTAGCAGAAAAGTTTTCAGTTTTTCTCCATTGAGAATGATATTTGTGGTAAGTTTTTCATAGATGGCTTTGATGATATAGAGGTATGTTCCCTCTATCCCTACACTTTGAAGAGTTTTAATCAGGAAGGGATGCTGTACTTTGTCAAATGCTTTTCAACATCTATTGAGAGTATCATATGGTTCTTGTTCTTTCTTTTATTAATGTATTGTATCAAGTTGATTGATTTGCAGATGTTGAACCAACCTTGCAGCCCAGGAATAAATGTCA
The DNA here is from genome assembly GCF_010015895.1 of Lontra canadensis. Classification (NCBI taxonomy): domain Eukaryota; kingdom Metazoa; phylum Chordata; class Mammalia; order Carnivora; family Mustelidae; genus Lontra; species Lontra canadensis. The sequence goes on from NW_022631081.1 coordinate 6,032,150, forward strand.
CTTGGTTGTGGTGAATAATCCTTTTAATGTACTGTTGAATCCTATTGGCTAGTATTTTGGTGAGAATTTTCACATCTGTGTTCATCAAGCATATTGGTCTGTAATTCTTTTTTTTGTGGGGGTCTTTGCTGGCTTTGGGATCAAGGTAATGCTGGCCTCATAAAATGAGTTTGGAAGTTTTCCTTCCATTTCTATTTTTCAGAACAGTTTCAGGAGAATAGGAATTAGTTCTTCTTTAAATGTTTGGTAGAATTACCGTGGGAACTCGTCTGGTCTTGGGGTCTTATTTTTGTGATATTTTTGATGACTGCTTCAACCTCCTTACAAGTTATGGGTCTGTTTAGGTTTTCTATTTCTTCCTGGTTCAGTTGTGGTAGTTTATATGTCTCTAGGAATGCATCCATTTCTTCCAGATTGTCAACTTTGCTGGCATATAGTTGCTCATAATATGTTCTTATAATTGTTTATATTTCTTTGGTGTTGGTTGTGATCTCTCCCCTTTCATTCATGATTTTATTTATTAGGGTCCTTTCTCTTTTCTTTTTGATAAGTCTGGCCAGGGGTTTATCAATCATTAATTCTTTCAAAGAACCAGCTCCTAGTTTCATTGATTTGTTCTACTGTTTTTTTGGTTTCTATTTCATTGACTTATGCTCTGATCTTTACTATTTCTCTTCTCCTGCTGGGCTTAGGTTTTATTTGCTGTTCTTTCTCCAGCTCCTTTAGGTGTAGGGTTATGTTGTGTATTTGAGACCCTTCTTGGTTCTTGAGAAAGGCTTGTATGTTTTCCTTTCAGGACTGCCTTTGATGTGTCCCACAGATTTTGAACAGTTATGTTTTCATTATCATTGTTTCTATGAATTTTTTCAATTCTTCTTTAATTTCCTGGTTGACCCATCCATTCTTTGGAAGGATGCTCTTTAGTCTCCATGTACTTGGATTCTTTCCAAATTTCCTCTTGTGATTGAGTTCTAGCTTTAGAGCATTGTGGTTGGAAAATATGCAGGGAATGATCCCAATCTTTTAATACTTGTTGAGACCTGATTTGTGACCCAGGATGTGATCTATTCCAGAGAATGTTCCATGTGCACTAGAGAAGAATGTGTATTCTTTTGCTTTGGGATGGAATGTTCTGAATATATCTGTGATGTCCATCTGGTCCAGTGTGTCATTTAAAGCCATTATTTCCTTGTTGATCTTTTCCTTGGATGACCTGTCCATTTCAGTGAGGGGGGTGTTAAACTCCTCTACTATTATTTTATTATTGTGGTTGTGTTTCTTTGATTTTGTTATTAAATGGTTTATATAGTTGGCTGCTCCCATGTTAGGGGCATAGATATTTAAAATTGTTAGGTCTTCTTGTTGGACAGACCCTTTGAGTATGATATAGTATCCCTTCTCATCTCTTATTAGAGTCTTTGGCTTAAAATCTAATTTATCTGATGGAAGGATTGCCACCCCAGCTTTCTTTTGATGGCCATTAGCATGATAAATTGTTTTCCACCCCCTCACTTTAAATCTGGAAGTGTCTTTGGGTCTAAAATGAACTTCTTGTAGATAGCATATTGAGGAGTTTTGTTTTTTATCCATTCTGACATCCCTGTGTCTTTTGATTGGGGCATTTGGCCCATGTACATTCAGGGTAACTATTGAGAGATATGAATTTAGTGCCATCGTATTGCTGGTAAGGTGACTGTTACTGTATATTGTCTCTGTTCCTTCCTGATCTACTACTTTTAGGCTCTCTCTTTGCTTAGAGGACCCCTTTCAATATTTCCTGTTGGGCTGGCTTGTTGTTTACATGTTCTTTTAGTTTTTGTTTGTCCTGGAAGCTTTTTATCTCTCCTTCTATTTTCAATGATAGCCTAGTTGGATATAATATTCTTGGCTGCATGTTTTTCTCATTTAGTGCTCTGAGTATATCATGCCAGTTCTTTCTGACCTTCCAGGTCTCTGTGGATAAGTCTGCTGCCAATCTAATATTTTTACCATTGTATGTTACAGACTTCTTGTCCTGGGCTGCTTTCAGGATTTTCCCTTTGTCGCTAAGACTGTAAATTTTACCATTAAATGATGGGGTTTGGACCTATTCTTATTGATTTTGAGGGGGTTTCTCTGCACTGCCTAGAGTTTGATGCTTGTTCCCTTGCTATATTAGGGAAATTCTCTCCAATAATTCTCTCCAATATACCTTCCACTCCCCTCTCTCATTCGTCTTCTTCTGGAATGCCCATTATTCTAATGTTGTTTCATCTTATGGTGTCACTTATCTCTCAAATTCTCCCCTCATGGTCCAGTAGTTCTTTGCCTCTCTTTTGCTTATCTTCTTTATTCTCTGTCATTTGGTCTTCTATATAACTAATTCTCTCTTCTGCCTCATTTATCCTAGCAGTAAGAGCCTCCATTTTTAATTGCACCTCATTAATAGCTTTTTTTTTTAATTTCAACTTGGTTAGGTTTTAGTCCTTTTATTTCTCCAGAAAGGGCTTTTATTTCTCCAGACAGGGTTTCTCTAACATCTTCCATGCCTTTTTCAAGCCTAGCTAGAACCTTGAGAATTGTCATTCTGAACTCTAGATCTGACATATTACCAATGTCCATATTGATTAGTTCCCTAGGCTTTGGAACTGCCTCTTGTTCTTCTTTTTTTTTTTTTTTTTTGTGGTGAGTTTTTCCAGCCTTGTCATTTTATCCAGATATGAATATAATGAAGGAGCAAATAAAATACTAAAAGGGTGGCAAAGATCTCAGGAAAATGTGCTTTAACCAAATCAGAAGATACCCCAAATTGTGGGGGGAAGAAAGGGGGTAAAAAGAAGTTCAGAAACACCTAGGTGGCTCAGTGGGTTAAAGCCTCTGCCTTCTGCTCAGGTCATGATCATGGGGTCCTGGGATCAAGACCCACATCAGACTCCCTGCTCAGCAGGGATCCCACTTCCTCCTCTCTCTTTCTGCCTGCCTCTCTGCCTACTTGTGATCTCTGTCTATCAAATAAATAAATAAAATCATTAAAAAAAAGTTCAGAAAAAAATTAAAAAAGAAAACAAATAAAAAGAAAGTGGAAAGAATTTGCTCATGCTGGAGACTAGAACAAAGCCCTGTGCTAGATTTAAGGAATATTTTGATCTATTATAGAAGATGTACCCCAAATTTTTTTTAGAAGAAAAAACCCTATGTGTATACAAAACAAAGGTTAGATACAATGAAGGATAAAATATGAGTATAATAAGGTTCAAAAAAGTTTTTTTTTATGTGTGTTGAGTTTGAGGAGTTTTTTATAGATCCTGGATATCAACCTTTTGTCTGTACTGCCTTTTGCAAATATCTTCTCCCATTCCATGGGTTACCTCTTTGTTTTCTTGACTGTTTCCTTTGCTGTGCAGAAGCTTTTGATTTTGATGAAGTCCCAAACATTTATTTTCGCTTTTGTTTCCTTTGCCTTTGGAGACATATCTTGAAAGAAGTTGCTGTGGCTGATATTGAAAAGATTACTGCCTATGTTCTCCTCTAGGATTCTGATGGATTCTTGTCTCACATTGAGGTATTTTATCCATTTAGAGTTTATCTTTGTGTACGGTGTAAGAGAATGGTCGAGTTTCATTCTTCTACACATAGCTGTCCAGTTTTCCCAGCACCATTTATTGAAGAGACTGTCTTTTTTCCACTGTATATTTTTTCCTGTTCTGTCGAAGATTAACTGACCATAGAGTTAAGGGTCCATATCTGGGCTCTCTACTCTGTTCCACTGGTCTATGTGTCTGTTTTTGTGCCAGTACCATGCTGTCTTGGTGATTACAGCTTTGCAGTAAAGCTTGAAATCAGGTAATGTGATGTCCCCAGTTTTATTTTTGTTTTTCAACATTTCCTTAGCGATTTGGGGTCTCTTCTGGTCCCATACAAATTTATGGATTATTTGCTCCAGCTCTTTGAAAAATACCGTTGGAATTTTGATCGGAATGGCATTGAAAGTATAGATTGCTCTAGGCAGTATAGACATTTTAACAATGTTTATTCTTCTGACCCATGAGCATGGAATGGTCTTCCATCCTTTGTGTCTTCTTCGATTTCTTTCATGAGTGTTCTGTAATTCCTTGAGTACAGATCCTTTACCTCTTTGGTTAGGTTTATTCCCACGTATCTTATGGTTCTTGGTGCTATAGTAAATGGAATCGATTCTCTAATTTCCCTTTCTGTATTTTCATTGTTAGTGTATAAGAAAGCCACTGATTTCTGTACATTGACTTTGTATCCTGCCACGTTGCTGAATTGTTGTATGAGTTCTAGTAGTTTGGGGGTGGAGTCTTTGGGGTTTCCATATAAAGAATCATGTCATCTGTGAAGAGAGAGAGTTTGACTTCTTCATTGCCAATTTGGATACATTTTATTTCTCTTTGTTGTCTGATTGCTGTTGCTAGGACTTCTAATACTATGTTGAACAAGAGTGGTGAGAGTGGGCATCCTTGTCATGTTCCTGATCTCAACGGGAAGGCTGTGAGCTTTTTACCATTGAGGATGATATTTACTGTGGGTCTTTCATAGATAGATTTTGTGAAGTTCAGGAATGTTCCCTCTATCCCTATACATTGAAGCGTTTTAATCAGGAACGGATGTTGGATTTTGTCAAATGCTTTTTCTGCATCAATTGAGAGGACCATGTGGTTCTTCTCTCTTCTCATATTAATTTGTTCTATTACATTGATTGATTTGCGAATGTTGAACCATCCTTGTAGCCCAGGGATGAATCCCACCTGGTCATGGTGGATAATCTTTTTAATGTGCTGTTGGATCCTGTTTGCTAGGATCTTGTTGAGAATCTTAGCATCCATATTCATCAGTGACATTGGTCTGAAATTCTCCTTTTTTGTAGGGTCTTTGCCTGGTTTGGGGATCAGGGTAAAGCTGGCTTCATAGAAAGAGACTGGAAGTTTTCCTTCTGCTTCAATTTTTTGAAACAGCTTCAGGAGAACAGTGTTATTTCTTCTTAGAAAGTTTGGTAGAATTCCCTAGGGAATCCATCAGGTCCTGGGCTCTTGTTTTTTGGGAGGTTTTTGATCACTGCTTCAATCTTGTTACTAGATATCGGCCTATTCAGGTTGTTCATTTCTTCCTGGTTCAATTTTGGAAGTTTATAGTTTTCTAGGAATGCATCCATTTCATCTAGGTTTCTTAGCTTATTGGCATATAACTGTTGATAATAACTTCTGATGATTGTTTCTACTTCCTTGCTGTTAGTTGTGATCTCTCCCTTTTCATTCATAATTTTATGAATCTGGGCTTTCTCTCTTTTCTTTTGGATTAGTGTGGCCAACGGTTTATCGATCTTATTGATTCTTTCAGAAAACCAGCTTCTAGTTTCATTGATACGTTCTACTGTATCTCTGCTTTCTACACACAAAACAGATAATCATATCAAAAAATGGGCAGAAGATATGAACAGACATTTCTACAATGAAGACATACAAATGGCTATCAGACACATGAAAAAATGTTCATCATCACTAGCCATCAGGGAGATTCAAATTAAAACCACATTGAGATATCACCTTACACCAGTTAGAATGGCCAAAATTAGCAAGACAGGAAACAATTGTGTGTTGGAGAGGATGTGGAGAAAGGGGAACCCTCTTACACTGTTGGTGGGAATGCAAGTTGGTGCAGTCACTTCGGAGAACAGTGTGGAGATTCCTCAAGAAATTAAAAATAGAGCTTCCCTATGACCCTGCCATTGCACTACTGGATATTTACCCCAAAGATACAGATGTAGTGAAAAGAAGGGCCATCTGTACCCCAATGTTCATAGCAGCAATGGCCACGGTCACCAAACTGTGGAAAGAACCAAGATGCCCTTCAACGGACGAATGGATAAGGAAGATGTGGTCCATATACACTATGGAGTATTATGCCTCCATCAGAAAGGATGAATACCTAACTTTTGTAGCAACATGGATGGGACTGGAAGAGATTATGCTGAGTGAAATAAGTCAAGCAGAGAGAGTCAATTATCATATGGTTTCACTTATTTGTGGAGCATAACAAATAGCATGGAGGACAAGGGGAGATGGAGAGGAGAAGGGAGTTGATGGAAATTGGAAGGGGAGGTTAACCATGAGAGACTATGGACTCTGAAAAACAATCTGAGGGTTTTGAAGGAGCGGGGGGTGGGAGGTTGGGGGAACCAGGTGGTGGGTATTAGAGAGGGCACGGATTGCATGGAGCACTGGGTGTGGTGCAAAAACAAGGAATACTGTTATGCTGAAAATTAAAAAAAAATAAAGTAAAAAGTTTTTTCTTTTTTTTAAATGAAAGGTATTGTGAAGATAAACTAGTTAAAAACATTAAAAGAGGAAAGGGTAAAAGTTAAATAAATTTTAGCAGAAGAAAAAAATAAAATTAAAAAAAAATTAATTAACTTGCAAGACTATAGAATCATGGGGAGAAAGCCATGAATTCCATGCTTTGCTTTCTCCTCCTCTGGAATTCCACTGTTCTCCTTGGTAAGTGAAGTTGGTCTTGGCTGGATTTCTTGCTCATCTTCTGGGGGAGAGGCCTGTTGTAGTGATTCTCAAGTGTCTTTTCCCTAGGCTGAATTGCACCGCCTTTACCAGGGACCAGGCTAAGCAATCTGCTCGGGTTCACTTTTTAAAAATTGCTTTAGCTGTTCAGGGTCTTTTTTGTTCCATATAAATTTTAGGATTGTTTGTTTTAGTTCTGTGAAAAATGCTGTTGGTATTTTGATAGAGATTACATTAAATGTGTAGATTCCTGTGGGTAATATAGAAATTTTAATAATATTCATTCTTCCAGTCCATTACATTCCTTTCATCAATATTTTATAGTTTTCTGAATATAGTTCTTTCACCTCTTGGACTGGATCAATTCCTAGGTGTCTTATTACTTTTTTGGTGCAATGTGAGTGTGATTCATTCCTTAATTTCTTTTTTTTTATTATTTCTTTTTCTGCTGGTTCACTATTAGTATATTGTAATTCAAGGGTCTATCCATGAAGAAGATCAAACAATTGAAAATATTTATGCCCCAAATATGGAAGCAGCCAACTACATAAGCCAACTGTTAATCAAAATAGTCATATTGATATGAATACATTAATTGCAGGGGATGTTAACATGCCACTCTCAGTAATAGATCATCCAAGTGGAAAATCAATAAAGAAACAAGAGCTTTGAATGACACATTGGACCAGATGGACCTCATAGATACATACAACAGAACATTCCACCCTAAAACAACAGAATACTCATTCTTCTTGAGCACACATGGAACTTTCTCCAGAATAGGCCAAATACTGGGTCACAAATCAGGGCTCAACCAATAACAAAAGATTGAGATTATTCTCTGCATATTCTCAGACCACAGTGCTTTAAAACTGGATCTCAACCACAAGAAAAAGGTTGGAAGGAATTAAAACACTTGGAAGCTAAAGACCAACCTGCTCAAGAATGTTTGGATCAGCCAGGAAATGAAAGAAGAGCTTAAACTATTCATAGAAACCAATGAGAATGAAGACACATCCGTCCAAAACCAATGGGATAAGGCAAAGGCGGACCTAAGGGGGAAATACAAGGCCATCCAAGCCTCCCTCAAAAAAAATTGAAAAATCCAAAATACACCAGTTCTCTTTGCACCTTAAAGAACTGGAAAATCAACAACAAATTAAGCCAACCCCACACACAAGAAGGGAAATAATCAAGATTAGAGTAGAGATCAATGAGTTAGAAACAAGATATACAGTAGAACACATCAACAAAACTAGAAGCTGGTTCTTCAAAAGAATCAATAAGATCAATAAACCACTGACCAAATTAATCCAAAGGACATGAGAGAGGACCCAGATTAATAAAATTATGGATGAAAGGGGAGAGATCACGACTAACACCAAGGAAATAGAAACAATCATCAGAAATTATTATCAACAGCTATATGCCAATAAGTTAAGCAACCTAGAAGAAATGGATGCATTCCTGGAAACCTAGAAACTTCCAAGTCTGAAACAGGAAGAAATTGACAACCTGAATAGACAAATATCTAGTAATGAGATTGGAGCAGTTATCAAAAACTTCTCAAAAAAACAAGAGTCCAGGACATGATGGAATTCCAGGGGAATTCTACCAAACATTCAAAGAAGAAATAAGACCTATTCTCCTGACACTGTTTCAAAAAAATAGAAACAGAGGGAAAACTCCCAGACTCTTTCAATGAAGCCAACATTACCCTGATCCCCAAACCAGACAAAGAACCCATCCAAAAGGAGAATTTCAGACCAATGCCTCTGATGATTATGGATGCCAAGTTTCTCAATAAGATCCTAGCTAATAGGATCCAGTGGTACATGAAAAAGATTATCCACCATGACCAGGTGGTATTTGTACTTGGGATACAAGGGCAGTTCAACATTCGCAAATCAATCAATGTGATAGAAAAAAATCAATAAGAGAAGACAGAAGAACCACATGGTCCTCTCAACTGATGCAGAAAAATCATTTGATAAAATACAGCATCTGTTCCTGATTAAAACTCTTCAAAGTATAGGGATAGAGGGAACATTCCCCAACTTCATAAAATCTATCTATGAAAAACCCACAGTGAATATCATTCTCAATGGAGAAAAGCTGATAGCCTTCCCATTGAGATCAGGAACACGACAAGGATGCCCACTCTCACCACTCTTGTTCAACATAATACTAGAAGTCCTAGCAAGGACAATCAGAAAACAAAGAGAAATAAAAGGTATTCAAATTGGCAAAGAAGAAGTCAAACTCTCACTCTTCACAGATGACATGATACTTTATATGGAAAACCCAAAAGACTCTACCTCCAAATGACTAGAACTCAAACAGCAATTCAATACTGTGGCAGGATACAAAATCAATGCACAGAAATCAGTTGCTTTCTTATACACTAACTATGAAAATACAGAAAGGGAAATTAGAGAATCAATTCCATTTACTATAACACCAAGAACTATAAGATACCTTGGAATAAATCTAACCAAAGAGGTAAGGAATCTGTACTTGAGGAGCTACAGAACACTCATGAAAGAAATGGAAGAAGACACAAAAAGATGGAAAAGTATTCCATGCTCATGGATCAGAAGAATAAACATTGTTAAAATGTCTATATTCCCCAGAGCAATTTATACTTTCAGTGTCATCCCAATCAAAATTCCACTGTCAGGGGTGCCTGGGTGGCTCAGGGATCAGGGTAATGTTGGTCCTGAAATCAAGCCCCACCTAGGGCTCTTTTCTGGGCAGGGAACCCGCTTATGCCCTTCTCTCTTTCTGCCTGCCTCTCTGCCTACTTGTGATCTCTGTCTGTCAAATACATAAAAATCTTTTTAAAAATTAAAAAAAATTCCACTGACGTTTTTCAAAGTGCTAGAACAAATAATCCTAAAATTTGTATGGAACTGGAAAAGACCCTGAATTGCTAAGGAAACGTTGAAAAAGGAAAACAAAGCTGGGGCATCACATTGCCTGATTTCAAGCTTTACTTCAAAGCTGTGATCACCAAGAGAGGATGGTACTGGCACAAAAATAAACACATAGACCAGTAGAACAGGGTAGAGAGCCCAGATATGGACCTGCAACTCTATGGTCAAATAATCTTTGACAAAGCAGGAAAAAATAGACAGTGGAAAAAAGACTGTCTCTTCAATAAATGGTGCTGGGAAAATTGGACAGGTATGTGTAGAAGAATGAAACTCAACCTTCTCTTATACCATACACAAAGATAAACTTGAAATGGATAAAAGGCCTCAATGTGATGCAGGAATCTGTCAAAATCCTAGAGGAGAACATAGGCAGTAACCTCTTTGAAACTGGCCACAGCAACTTCTTTCAAGACATATCTCCAAAGGCAAAGGAAGCAAAAGCAATATAAACTTTTGGGACATCATCAAGATCAAAAGCTCTGCACAGCAAAGGAAACAGTCAACAAAACAAAGAGGCAATCCACGGAATGGGAGAAGATATTCACAAATGACACTACAGACAAAGGGCTGATATCCAAGATCTATAAAGAACCTCTCAAACTCAACACTCAAAAAACAAATAATCACATCAAAAAAATGGGCAGAAGGTATGAACAGACACTTCCCCAAAGAAGACAGACAAATGGCTAACAGACACATGAAAACATGTTCATCATTATTGGCCATCAGGGAGATTCAATTTAAAATCACATTGAGATATCACCTTACACCAGTTAGAATGGCCAAAATCAACAAGGCAGGAACCAACAAGTGTTGGAAAGGATGTGGAGAAAGGGGAACCCTCTTACACTGTTGATGGGAATGCAAGTTGGTGCAGTCACTTTGGAAAACAGTGTGGAGATTCCTCAAAAAAAATTAAAAATAGAGCTTCCCTATGACCCTGCAATTACACTACATGGTATTTACCCCAGAGACACAGATGTAGTGAAAAGAAGGGCCATTTGCGGGGCTCCTGGGTGGCTCAATGGGTTAAAGCCTCTGCCTTCAGCTTGGGTCATGATCTCAGGGTCCTGGGATCGAGCCCCATATTGGACTCTCTGCTCAGCCGGGAGTCTGCTTCCTCCTCTCTCGCTCTCTCTGCCTGCCTCTCTGCCTATTTGTGATCTCTGCCTGTAAATAAATAAATAAATAAATAAATAAATAAATAAAATCTTTTTTTTTTTTTTAAAAGGGCCATTTGTACCCCAATGTTCAGAGCAGCAATGGCCACAATCGCCAAACTATAGAAGGAGCAAAGATGCCCTTCAACAGACGAGTGGATAAAGAAGATATAGTTCATATGTGCAATCGAATATTGTGCCTCCTTCAGAAAAAGATGAATACCCAACTTCTGTATCAACATGGACGGGACTGGAGGAGATTATACTGAGTGAAATAAGTCAAGGAGAGAAAGTCAATTATCATATGGTTTCACTTACTTCAGGAGCATAAAGATTAACATGAAAGACATTAGGGGAAGGATAGGAAAAGTGAATTGGGGGAAATCGGAGGGGAAGCAAACCATAAGAGACTGTGGACTCTGAGAAATGACTGAGGGTTTTGGAGGAGAGGGGTGTGGGGGGATGGGTGAGCCTGGTGGTGGGTAATAAGGGGGGGCACATATTGCTTGGAGCACTGGGTGTGGTGTATAAACAATGAATCTTGGAACACTGGAAAAATAAAATAAAAAAATAAACTATACTGAAAAAAAAAGGAAGGCAACAGATTTCTGTACATTGATTTTGTATCCTGTGACTTTACTGAATTCAGTTCTAGTATTTTTTTGGTGGACTCTTTAGGGTTTTCCATGTATAATATCATGTCACCTGCAAGTAGTGAAAATTTTATTTCTTCCTTATTATTTAGATACATTTCATATCTTTTCATTGTCTTGTTGCTATGTCTTTGTTGAATGAAAGTGATGGGAGCGGACATTCTTCTTTTGTTCCTGATCTTAGGGGGAAAGGTCTCAGGTTTTCTCCATTGAGTGTGATGCTTGCTGTGGATTTTTTCTACATATAGCCTTTATAATGTTTAGGTATTTGCCCTCTAAATGTACTTTGTCATGAATGGATGTTGTACTTTGTCAAATGATTTTTCTGCATCTATTGAAATGGTCATTTAAAAAAATCTTTTCTCTTATTGATGTGATGTATCATGTTGATTGTTTTGTGAATATTGAGCCACACTTGCAGCCCAGGAATAAATCCTACTTGACTGTGTTGGATGATTTTTAAAAAATGTATTATTGAAATTGGTTTGTTAGTATTTTGTTGAGCATTTTTACATTTATGTTAATCAGAGACATTGGCCTACAATTTTTTTTTTGGAGTATTTTTTCTGGTTTTGGTGTCACATTGATACTGGTCTCATAGTATGAATTTGGAAGTTTTCCTTCTTTTCTTTTTTTTTTTTTGGAATAGTTTGAAAAGTACAGTTATTAACTCTTCTTTAAATGTTTGATAGAGTTTGCTTGTGAAGCTATCTCGTCCTGGACTTTTGTTTTTTGGGTTTTTTTTTGATTACTGACTCAATTTCATTTCTGGTAATCAGTCTGTTTCAGTTTTCTGTTTCTTCCTGTTCAGTTTTGGTAGTTTATATGTTTCTAGGAATTTATCCATTTCTTCTAGGTTGCCTAATTTGACAGCATGTAGTATTTCATAATGTTCTCTTACAAAGTTTGTGTTTCTGTGATGTTGATTGTTATCTTTAATTTGTGGTTTTGTTTATTTGAATGCTCCCTTTCTCTCTCTTTTATGAGTCTATCTAGAAGTTTATCAATTTTATTGATTTTTTTCAAAGAACCAGATCTTGGTCTCATTGATGTGTTCTATAGTTTTTTGGGTTTCATTTTTGTTTTTGTTTTTATATCATTTATTTCTGTGTAATTCTTATCATTTCCTTCCTTCTGCTGGTTTTGGGTTTTGCTTGTTGCTCTTTTTCTAGCTCATGTAGGTGTAAGATTAAGTTGTTTATTTGATATTTTTCTTGCTTCTTGAGATAGGCCTATATTGCTGTAAATTTCCCTCTTAGAACCACTTTTGCTGCATCCCAACTGTGTTCTCATTTTGTTTGTTTCCTGTACTTTCTGATTTCTTGGTTGACCCATTTATTGTTTAGTAACATGTTATTTAACCTCCATGTATTTGAATTTTTTCCAGATCTTTTTCTTGTGGTTGATTTCTAGTTTCTTAGCTTTGTGGTCAGAAAAGATGCATGGTATGACTGAAATTTTTGAATTTGTTGAGGCTTGTTTTGTGGTCTGATATGCGATTTGTTCTGTAGAACATTCCATTTGCACATGAAAAGAATGTGTATTCTGCTATTTTAGGATGTTTTAGCTCTGAATATATCTGTTAAATCCTTCTCATCCACTGTTTCCTTGTTGTTTTCTGTTTGAATGATCTGTCCACCAATGTAAGTGGGGTGTTAAAGTTCCCTACTATTATTGTTTTACAATTGATTAGTTAGTTCCTTTTTGTTTTTTATTACCTATTTTAGGTGTTTGGGTGCTCCCATGTTGGGTGCATAAATATTTACAATTGTTATATCTTCTTGTTGGATTGTGCCCTTTATTATTATACAATGTCTTTTAAAATTTCTTTTTACAGTCTTAGTTTTAAAGTTTATTTTGTCCAATATAAGTATTGCTGCTCTGGCTGTCTTTTGACATCATTTGCATGATAAATGTTTCTTCATCTCCTCACTTTCAATCTGAGTCTCTTGCAGGCTACATAGAGATGAGTCTTGGTTTTTTGGTCACCCTGTCATCCTATAACACTGAGGATTCTGTTTGCTTTGTTCTAGTTGTGTTTCTGGGCCTGTGCCTGACTCTCATAGTGGGAACAAAATGATAACCATAAGCTTGGTGGTGACAAGGCTGAAATTGCTAATTGAAGATTGGTATGAGGTCAGCAGAACTGAGCTAAACAGGCAAAAAACTTACCGGTGATTGTGTAAATAGCGGTGACGGCCAAGAGGATGAAGATCGCCAGGTAAAGGTCCAATCCCAAGGCCAGCTTGATGAATATGGCTCCGGAAAATATATCTGACTAAAAAGAGAACAGTCAGAATGGGAAAGAAACATGAACTGCATCACTTAGCTCTTCATTGATGACTTCCCACTGGTATTTGCTGTACCTATACATGGCATCTCTGCAATTCAAATATGAACTCCTTGGAAGCCAGATCTCATCCTCAGAGGATTAGTTATTGGACAGGCCATAAGAAGGAACAATGAGTGAGTGAACAGAAAATAAGAAACGTCTACACTATAGCTTGCATAGACTACTCTTTCACGATTGTCTGCAGAGAAACAATGATTAAAACTAGAATATTAGATATAAAAGACACAGTAAAGCAACGGTTTTTAAGGAGGAGGATACTTGAGCACATTTGAGGTAGTAGAAAATAAAAAGAAAACATGATAGAGGGGTAATTATGAAGCAAATTTCAGAAATCTTGAGAAGAGATGGGATGAAGAGTAGGCACAGGTTGAGGGGTTGGTCTTTGACAAAAAGAAGACTCTTTATCTTCAGACTGGTGGAAAGAATGAGGCAAATGTAGATTAAGTGGGGGAAGAGTGCTTCCTGCTTAAATTTTCTAGATAAAGTGTGAGATGAGGGTTTTAGATAAGAGGCAGAGGTCTAGTAGATAAAAAAATTGTGGATCATTTAGAATAGTTATTTAGAGGACCAGAGAAAAAAATAAACACAGATAAAAAGATTGTTGGTTGAGGCTTAGAGGACAGCAGAGTCTCCTGAAGAGATCATGTCCACCCTGCACTACTTGGATGCTTGTGCCTGTAAAGTGTGCTTACCAGCTTCTTGGATCTTTCTTCAACACAAACTTGGGCTGGCCCCACTTGGATCTACCCCATCAATGCTTGTTGGGCTGGCAGAAAGAAAGGGCTACTTAAGATGGTGAAAGTTCCCGCCACAAAACCTGAGCTCAGACAGGAGAACAAAGACCCAAGCAGGAATCTGAACCACCCTGCCCCGGGCTCCCGTGGACCAATGGGACCCTGACAAGCGGGAATCTGAGACCCCGGCCCCTGGCTCCAGTGGACCAATGGGACACCGACAGTAGGCGAAATATCCAAATAAGGGAAACTTGCCAAAAGACCCCTGAACTCCCCTGGAGACCCCTTAAAAGCCCCCTTCTCCCTGCCTTGGGCGCGACTTCCGCCACTCTGCTTTCCAGAGTCGCGTAACCTCACCCGAGGGTGCCCACCTCCTCCTGGCGCAACTTTCCTGGCTCCCCTTCTCCTGAGCCCAGAAACTTCACTGGAGATGCATTTAATGAATCTTGCCTTGCACCCACTTTGCCTGGTGTTGTGTTTATCTCGCTGGAAAAACTTTACAATGCTGATCCTCCCAGGTTCCATATCAAAACCCTAAACCAAACCAAAACCCTCAACACATCATATAAGAATGATAGTTGGAAATACAAAAATAAAATCCCTGGGTGAATGCACAGAGTAAGTGGGAAGCTGTATTCAACCAGTTTTGGAGTTCTTCTTGGGGAGTTCAGTGAAAGGAAAGAGAAAACGAAACTGAGACAGAAGGGTTATTATAAGGATGGATCATGGAATCTAAGAGAAAGGAAAGCATGAGTGAGGTGACGGAAAGGATAAGATGTCAGGATTCAGAATGGAAGAATTAAAGTTAAATTTCTTTGTAGAACTTGAATTTGGAAGGGGTTTCACAGGGTATGGTTAACTTTCCCCCATAATTTGAAATAAAACCTGATGTTTTATCATCCCACTAGACATTTGTGTCAGTGAAAATCCTGTTCTTGATTATTTGAACTTAGAACCTGATTCTGAGTTACACACAAAGTGCTTTCTGCAACTTTATCACTGGGTTTTCAAGGAATTAAACTGCTGTGTAAATTGACACAAGATTTAAAATTGGATATTTGCAAAAGACTTATTTACCATTTCAAAAAAGATATCACCTACTGAGATGCCACTCATTGTATCTGAGATGCCATAAAACATACCTGTATCTGCCTGGATTTATAGCTGTCACATTCATACTGCTTTACACAGTGGGGGTAGTTATTTAACCACAGCATTAGGCCTTGTATATTCATATTGAATAACTTACATGTTAAACACACATTATCATATTATGCATTTCTTGACTTTAATTTCTCTTATATAGGACAGTTAAAACATTAAATTGATAGTTTTGACATACACAAGCCTCTATTACCAGTGATTTTTTTTGTGGTAAAATAAATAACATGCAACTTGCAATTTTAGTATGTACAATTCAATGGGATTAATTATATTTACAATGATTTACAATGATTATAAAGTATTTCTCATGAAAAAAAGGAATATTTCTCATGAAAAAAAAAAACACAGTTTTTTTTTTTTTTTTTTTTTTTCCTGTTAAAAGATATTGCTAATGGGACACCTGGGTGCCTCAGTGGGTTAAAGCCTCTGCCTTTGGCTCAGGTCATGATCCCAGGGTCCTGGGATTGAGCCCCACATCCGGCTCTCTGCTCAGCAGGGAGCCTGCTTCCCCTCCTCTCTCTCTGCCTGCCTCTCTGCCTACTTGTGATCTCTGTCAAAGAAATAAAGTCTTTAAAAAAAGATAGTATTAGGACAATTGTCATATCTGAATAAGGTCTATAGGTTACATATTAGTTTGTATAAAGATTAAGTTTCTGATTTTAAAATTTGCAGTGCATTTTCTAAAAGAATATCAGTGTGTTTAAGACATGCAGACTGAAATATTTAGGGCTCAAGGTGCATCATGTCTGCAATGATTCTCAATATACGTATTACTGGAGGTTGAGAACCAGTGAATAAGATGATGTCTTTCAAACCTGGGACAGGGGAAACTGAAAACAGCACTGTCCTAACTCCTGATAATGATCTGTTTAATGAATAACTAAAATGACTCTGTTATCAAAGGGTAATAATACACAAAATGTCGTGTGTAAGATTAATCACAATTAATATCACTTTAAACATAACCTTGTAGGTAAGAATGGACCCTTGCCCATTGTGTCTTTCGAGCCAACCATAGACTGCATAGTTATAACCAGGCTCTTGGCCGTTCCTGCTCGCCCATCCAGCTCCTTAAGAATGCATGCCCTCCCTACCACCAGGAACCTTCCAATTCCAGAAGTGCATCCCTCAGGTCCCTTTGGTCACTGTCATTTTGCTCCAGCACCTTATTCATGTTCTTTAAAACTACAAACTGTAGATGTCAGAGTCAGAGAAGAAGAGGGAGATCACTGAATCCCACCCATTTGTGCAACATACAGGCTCCTCTGCTTCTCTTGCCCTCTCCTAAATTTCCCATCCTGAGGATTTGTTTAAGCACCCCCTGCTTCCACCATGAGGGTGATGTCCAATTCCACCCAGCTGGGATCACCCCTTTCCCTGGATGTCCGTAGCATGTCTCCTATACTTGTCCACAAAACCTATTCCAGCTCACATCTTAATATACTTTCATATATTGTCATAAAGTGCTTATGATTTCATGAGTAAAATTTTTATATCCTTAACTGTATTGTGAACTCCTAATGCACAGGAATCTTTATTATCTTTAGTACAGATACTCAGCAATATACAGTGGGTGTTGGAAAATGCTCATGTTGCATTAGGAAGCTCATGCCATCTAATCTGAGCTATTGTTTACTTACAACAAGGACTCAACAGAAGAGCAAATATGAGGGTCAGCTTCTTTCATGAACTCCTAGACCATAAACTTGGAGGAAATGATTTTATTCGTCACCAAACATGAAGAGCAAATGTTACTCTTTGTTTTCTTTTCTTTTTCCTTATTTTCTTTTTTATTATGTTCTGTTAACCACTGTATAGTACATAATTAGTCCTTGATGCAGTGTTCAATGATTAAGTATAAAATGTTAAGTATAACACCTAGTACTCTTTGTTTTCTACATGTTTTGCTGAATCTTGAAATTCCTTTCTTTCTCCTCAATGATTATCTCCAAGGAATTTAGCTTTCCAAAAGCTGTAGAATTCTTCTAAGACTTATTTGTGACATCTGTATACTAGGGGAAGTCTTAGAAAATAAAATAGAATAAATGTAAGAAGTCAGTTTAATAATATGAAGCATTTCCTTCTGGTTCATGTGCCAGATTATCAAGCTGAAAATGAAAATATAAGCCCAGACTGGTTCCAACTAGGAGAATAAAAAGGTTATTTTGCAGTGGAAAGGCAGGGGACTAGAGAACCCTCCTCCTTTCTACTACTAAATGTGTTTCTTGAATGAGACATTTTGTTTCTTCTGTACATCTTTTTTTTTTTTCATATACTTAATGAATAGGTGGGTTTACACTCTGGAGCTTCTCATGACTTGTAATTATTTTACTGTATGCATGAAAGATTTCTAAAGCTCCTTTTCCCCCCATAAAAACTTGGTAGAAAGATCCTAGGTAGTTTAAGACATCCTTATGACCAGATATGTAAAGGCTAATGATAGTCTCTACACCCATTTCTCTGATTCTATTATTCTAGCCCCACCAAAATAATCTTAAGAATCAAAAATGCCAGGAGCACTGAACTTACTGAGATTCTCAAAGCCACAGAGATGAAGAGGGAGAGGACAGAGAGATATATCTGTAGTCGCTTCCCACCAAACCTCTTTCTCAGATATTCTGGCATAGTCATCACCTGCAGAGACAGACACCAACAAGGATTCACCGTCAGAGCCCAGCACATTCATATTATTCAGCACTTACTAAGCACTTGTATACCTGCACATGATTACTGTGCATGGTACCTTAGGAACGCAAAGGTTAGAAAAACAGTCCCTTGGGAGAACAGTGAGCCTGGAATAGATACAGACATTGAAATCTTAGGATCCAGATAGGACATTTACTAGAAATGCAACCTTTGGCAATCGACAATCTCTCTGAACCTCCATTTTTTCATCTGTAAATTGGGACTTTAATATGAAAGTAGATGTAAAATACCCACAACAACACCTAATGCATAGTGAATGCTCAACAAACACTTTTCATTATTTTCACTAAAATAATGTTGCTGTCTAGTAAAAGCATTATTTATAAATAATGAACCACAATGAATGGTTATAATAAATTGATAATTAAACAAATTGCAAATAATTAAACAAATTGCAAATATATATTTATGTGATTATCTTTTTAAAATTATTGTTATGTTCAGTTAGCCAGCATATAGTATATCATTGGTTTTTGATGTAGTGTTCAATGATTCATTAGTTGCATATAACACCCAGTGCTCATCCTTAATACACATCTATGTGATTATCTTTATTGAAAAGAAGAGATTAGGGGTGACTGGGTGGCTCAGTCGGTTAGGCGTCTGCCTTCAGACTGGGTCAAGATTTCCAAGTCTTGGGATTGAGGGCTTCCTGCTCAGCAGTGAGCCTGCTTCTCCCTCTCCCACTCTCCCTGTTGTGCTCTTGCTCTCTCTCTCTGCCAAAGAGATGAATTCTTAAAAAAAAAAAAAAAAGATGACAATTACATTAAATCCCTACTGAGAGAAAAGTCTGAGGTTATCATTACTGAAATATGGGATTAACTATGTGATGTGTAAGTAGTACAAGGAGCAGCTTTCCAGTTTCTTCAGAGCAGGTTAAGCTCATGAGTTAATCTCCCTCAGTATAAAAGAATACATATTTATATAATATCAAAAGAAAAAAAGGGAACACTTGGTGGCTCAGAAACTCTGTGGAACCCCCCAAACATGGCAAACCACATCCAAAAATACATGCATGAGTTCTGTGGTGTTTGTTCTTGCACCAAGGAGAGCACACTTAAACAGAAATTGTTCAAACCTGGTACTAAAAAGACCCAAGATGAGCAAAGAGACAATATATGGTGACCTGCAGAGGTGCAAGCCAGAAGGCTTATCCACTGAGCACCCTCATCTTAGGAATTATTCTAGGTTATAGCACCTCATGGTATGAGCACAAGCAGCAGAAGAATAAATGTGAGTAGTAGGATCAGAGAAGCACAGAAGTGGTTGGCAACACCGGCTCTGAAGAGGAGCTAGCATAGCTGTGGTATTTCCTACACTTAATTTTAAAAAGAATCTACTTTACAAATCTCAGAATGGCAAAAATTAGAGTGAAGAAAATTACCATGTGTTGGTGAGGATGTGGGGAAATGGGAACCCTCACAATAGTGATCAGCAAAAAGACAGGTGACTGTAGCCATTTTCAAGAGCAATCTGATAGAGTTTAGTGGATTTACATAAGCCCAGAGATCCTGGAACAAGTGATATTACCCAGGTTTCATGACTAAGCAGAAATAATGAGTGATTAAATGAATGCTGACAGACACATGAGAACACATGGAGATACTCACGTCTGCCTTAATGTATATAGGGACAAAGACCCAAGCTAGAACCAGCAACAACAGCAAAGCCTGCAAAAAAAAATTCAGAAAAGAGTACAAAGTTCAAGAGGCTTGGCTTGTGGGACTTATCACTTCAATAGCTCTGAGTCTGAAAATAAAATAAGTTTTCATGGATCTTGTCCCACTCAAACAATTATGAGCCCAAGACAATTGTGGATTCCTTTCCTTTGTTTCCATGATTCAGATACTACACCTTCCTGGGGCTTAAGGTGGGACAAAAGTTGTTTGATATAAGGTGGACAGAAAATAAGACAACCAAAAGCGCAAGTGGACCCCTGAAATGTCATACAATCTCTGCTAAAAGGACTAATTCTTGAATGGAAGGAATTATACACAGAGTGACAAAGCAATGAGAAAACTACTTGGTGATAGACTATTCCCACTGTCCCCCAAGTCTTGCCATATATATATATATATATATATATATATATATATATATATATAAATAATACTATTATCATTATAATGATAATAGTATAATCTTGTATTAACATTACTATTTACAAAGAACTCTCACATGTATCACTCATGCTGCCCTCACAACAATCAGTGGGGCAGATATGATAAGCAGTTATTCCTGTTTAATGGAAGGGGAACCTGAGCCTCACAGAGATTAAAGAAGTCCAAGGTCACAGGCTAAAAGAGCCAGGCTCTTTGCAACCTGATAATCACACACACTGGGGCCATAGGGCATGTTGTTCACATCTCTGGAAGCTGGCTCCATCCTGGAGTTTATGGCACTATCAGAACAAAACTTGGGCCATAGGGCATGTCTGGAGACTTGGTCTGGTCTGGAGTCCCCAAAACTAATAAATCAAAGCTAGGGGCAAAATCTTCAACAACGGAGAGGTACAAGAATTTTGATGACTCAAGGTCATTTTCTAAGCTCATCTATGCATGATCTGTTTACATGTTCACTGTGATTTGACTTTTTTCCACATAAGCATCTCCTTCTTGCATATACATACAAACCAGAAAGGATACAAGAACAGAAAAAGCTCAGGAAACTCAAGAATTATTAGTGCATGTGCCCAGCCAAGTGCTAGATGACAGGGTGATATGCATGTCATAGAGATGGTCTCTTCCTTAAAGGATTTAGTGTCTAATTAAGGGGGCACAGCTTCTACTGGCAAAAAAGTAATAGAGCAATTAGGAACTCAATCACAAAGCCTTGAAGATTCTACTTACTATATCTAAATCATTCATTCCTTACTCTGCTGTCACTTCCTTATCCAGGTCCTACTTGGTCAGTTTCTGTCCATCTATCTGGTACCAGCTCCAGGAGGCTTCTTTGATATGTGCCATGTCTCATCAATCATCTGAGATGGTTGCCCCTCCTGTGTGAGTTTTCTCAACATTCCATGCATAATTCTCTCCTTGTACTTTTTGCACCATAGTGAGCATGCATCTGTCTCTCCCACTGGGATATAAGTTTCCCAAAAGAAGGGACCATTGCTTTTTATATTTTTCTATTCTCTGCATCTAATTCAGAGCTGAACACATAGGGTATTAGGTTAGGGAGGAAATAAAAAGTGAGAGATAAAATGATCAAGAAAGTCAAGTGAAAGTGGGGATTAAATCATATAGAAATGACATTCCTGGTGGGAATACTGCTTGAGCAAAATCTCAGAGGTGGGGAATAATGGGACTGGACTGGCTCAGGCAGGCAGAATGAGGCCACACAGGGAAGGCCCTGAGTTTCAAACAATGGGTAGGTTAAAATGAAAAATAGAAATCAAATCAAAGAGGAGCTTATCCTATACAGACTCCCAGAAAAACATACCTGGACAGAGTTTGGATTTAAAGGAAAAAGCCTATGATGTCACTTACATTCCATTCAAATGCTGCAGTGGCAATTCCTGAAGTCGCTCCTGTCCCAGCCAGCCCCACAAAGTGGCCACTGCCAATGTTACTAGCGAAGAGAGAGGCCCCCATCTGGAATGCAAGAGAATAGATGAGTATGAGTTAAGAGATCCGAATCAGATTCCTTGACAACAGGCAAGTGTTGAGATGTTTCCATCATGCCTCCTTAGGGCAGGAGTTCTGTGGGTTGAATCCAACCATTCACCAGTTTTTGTGTGGTTGATAAGCTAAAAATGCCTTTTTTTTTATTACATTTTTGAATGGTTTAAAAAAACTAACGAAGACTCATATTTTGTGAAATTATATGAAACTCAAGTTTCAATGTTCATCAATAGCTTTATGGGGACACAGCTGGGCTTGTTGGTTTTACATACTCACTCTGGCTGTTTCTGTCCTACAACAGCAGAAACAGCATTGTGTGACTGCAATGGACTGTATGGCTCAAAACTCTAAAATACTTACAGTCTGGCACTTTACAGAGAACATTACAGAGACCTTTGCAGGGAAATATTAATTTATCCACCCAGATACTCTGGGTTGAGACTGTTCTTGGATAAGAACTGCCAGACTTCCTGTTGGCCCCCTCACTCATCCTTAAGGACTGCAAAGGTGGATAGGAGGAAGTTTTTCTTCATTCTCCCAGCCCTAAGGACTCTCTTCTCACCTACTTCTTCTTCCATCACAATGTCTACTGTGTTTAAGTATCAAAGATAAAGAGAAATCTTGTGAGTAGGCAGGGGCAAGCACTAGTCTTGACAAAACAGAATTGGAGTGTGGGACTGCTGCAATGCTCATTCTCCCATTCCCATCTTTCCAACCCTTTGTAAAACCACTTTTTCTATTCAGACATTTGGATTCAGGGGATGGGTTTGAGTTCATTGGTGGCTATGGGATTGGTTGAGACTTGAATGTTTCATAAACAGTCTTAAGAAGGCAATTTCTGATTGGACACTTCAGTAAGAATCCATCTCAAGCTTGCAGTTGGTCTGCTTCAACCACTCTGGCCAAGTCACTTCCCACTCTCCACTTTCATTCCTACAACTTAATCAGCAGATCCATGAAGGAAGAATGTACTGTGCACCCACTCTCTTACCCAACACTCTGCTGATGCTGTATGGATTCAGAAAAGAATATGGACCTTCTGGCGCAATGGGACTCTTGTCAAGGAGGTCAGACATTAAAAACCCAGAAAGGAAAAGATCAACTGGACAAGAGTCAAAGAGGCATCATGATTTACAACATCACAGGGAACACACAACCACTATCATAACTGCATGGATCATAAGGACTAGACAGTCAGGCCAGAATGCAGGGTGAGACATCTCAAATGAGGCAGGGCTGGAGCTGAACATTGAAGGAGGAGAGCAGAAAGGGGGATGCTCATCCAAACAAGAGGGGCAGCCCTGATTCAGGATTGGGAACAAAGAAGGAACGTGTTGGGGATGCTAAGGAGCCAAGGCAGAAGATTCTTGATGAGGACCAGAGGAAAAAATATGACACAGAGCTGAACTGAATATTCTCAAATGCCACATTACACTTGCTCTCATTATGGGTGACACACTATCATTTACTGGAATGATAGGTCAGGAGTTTAGGAAAAGACAGCAGCAAGTAGGCAACAAATGCACATAAGAAACTCAGCATTCCCAGTGTTTTCTTTATTTACTCTAAAACATGCACACAGGAAATTTGTCTCTGGGAAACTCTGACCCACTTACCGGCCACCAGGCTATATCTCCACCAGCCAAGAAGAAACCTCCAACGGTGGCCCGGTTGGTCTTCAGCATCGCCTAAGCAGAAGGGAAGACATGTGAGGGTCAAACCACCACAGGATCACCCATGGTACTACAGATGCTCTGGCTAGAGTGTTCATAGTAGTCACTCTTCCAGCACTCTTGAAGATAAACATTTTCCTAGAAACTGTGATATAGCATCAATTTTTAAATTTTTTAAACACAGTAGACAAAATCATAGTTTCATAGAAATAGAAGGACTTTAAAAAATCATCTTCCCCAACTCTGTCCCAATTGCTCTGTTTCTTTTCATTTATGAAAGCAATGAGGGGTGTCACTAAAGCTGTGCTTGGGTATAAATTTCAGCCTTACACATATTACTAAAAATTAAGAATGAACGTACATTAATTAAGCACCCAACTGACTCATTTACAAAGTGAGCAAAAGAAAAAAAGAAAAGAAAAGAAGTGAGATAATTAAAATAACATCTTTATTCATTATACCAGGAGTTGGAGATGCTGAACTGAGTAAGTCCAACCTTCTCACTGCTGGCTTTGTTCAAATGATGGGTTTGGTATGAGAATATATTAACTGAATAAACATTATTTATGTCACACAAAAGACAATGATTCTGAAGGAAGGATAATGAAATCCAACAGCTGTTAATGTTCCCTTAGCTTTATCATATTGTCGCACCACACCTCTCCCTCCCTCAGACATTTTAACCATAACCTTGGTGCCATGAATACCCCATTGGACTCCTACATACCCACAGCCCGACAGCCATCACCACCATGAAATAGATGACAATGACAGAGATGTCAGCAGCATTTTGGATGCGCTCTGACATCTCAGGAGGACCCAGGGTCCCAGTCACAGTGCTGGGGCTTAATGTGCTGGCGATGGCTGCAGGTGATACTTTCCCATCCCAGGGATGGCCCTTTCCTTATATAAGCTCTGGGTTAATAATCAGCCTTGAGCAGGTGGGGCACACTATCAGAGCCAGCTCCTGGATATTTGGACTTTTAAACATTATCTTTGAAGCTCTGAGACCCTGGTTCTCCAGCAGTCAGTGTTGAATTAAGTGGATTGTGGGAATGAGCAGTGAAAGATAAGAAATCGGATAAGAATTGCAGGTAAAGAGTGGGGGGTTCACTAAGTGGAAAGATGGGTTTCTAAGATTGACCAGGTTTTATGAAGATTAAAGAGAGATCATGGGGACAAAGAAGGAAGGACAGAGTGAAGGGGCAAGAAAAGAGCCAAGAGGGACAGGGGTGAGGGTCCTTCATGGGACAGATAATATTCTTCATAGAGGATTTATATCTTTTGAAGGTGAGGCTAATTGTGCATTTCATGGGTTCCAAAGTCTCATATTTCTCTGAAACAAGTAATCTAAGTGGGTTTTATATGACACATTAGGACCATGGTGGCCCATGCAGGAAAGGGAAATTGCTCTACAAGCAGGGCTGTTGTGGGACTGAGCCAGAGGTTTTGACAATGAGTGAATCAACCTAAAAGCATGTAATAATGATTCTTTGATTTGTACTTCTAATGCAACCCTTTTCAAAGCTGAAAAGAAGGGCCATCTGTACTCCATTGTTCATAGCAGCAATGGCCACAGTCATCAAACTGTGGAAAGAACCAAGATGCCCTTCAACGGACGAGTGGATAAAGAAGATGTGGTCCATATATATTATAGAGTATTATGCCTCCATCAGAAAGGATGAATGCCCAACTTTTGTATCAACATGGACAGGACTGGAAGAGATTATGCTGAGTGAAATAAGTCAAGCAGAGAAAGTCAATTATCATATGGTTTCACTTCTTTTTGAAGCACAAGGAATAACACAGAGGACATGAGGAGATAGAGAGGATAAGTGAGTTGGGGGAAATTAGAGGGAGAGATGAACCATGAGAGACTGTGGACTCTGAGAAACAAACTGAAGGTTTTGGATGGGGGGATGTGGGAGGTTGGGTGAGCCTGTTGGTGGGTTTTAGGGAGGGTATGTATTACCTGGAGCACTGGGTGTGGTGCATAAGCAATGAATTCTGGAACACTGCAAAGAAATTTTAAAATAGTGTAAAAAATTTTTAAAAAATTAAAAATTTTTTTTAAAAAGCTGAAGAATAATATACCATTGCATGTATATAATACATTTTGTTTATCTGGGGACCCAGGACCCCACCAGCTGATTAAAGTTAAAAGTAAAGCCTTAACTTTTTTCTTCCCTCCATATTTTTTGGTAAAATAATGTGGTAAAGTTTATATAATGTCAAATTTGCCATAGTTGGCACTTTTTAAAGTAAGCACTACACCCAATGTGGGGCTTGAATTTATGACCCTAAGATCAAGATCACATGCTTCACTGACTGAGCTACCAGACACCCCCATTGTCATATTTTAAGTCTATAATTCAGTGGCATTAAGAACATTTTCAATATTGTGCAACTATTACCATGATCCATTTTCAGAACTTTGTCATCATCCCTAACAGAAGTTCTCTACCTAATAAACGATAATTCTGTGTTCCTTCCTCTTCCCAGCGTTTGGTAACCTCTATTCTACTTTCTGTCCCTCTGAATTAGCCTGTTCTAGGTACCTCAAATAAGTGGAATCATATAATACTTGTCCCTATGTGTCCAATTTTTTTTTCACTTAGTGTGACATTTTTGAGATTCATTCATGTGGTAGCATATATCCACATTGCATTCTTTTCAAAGTGAGTAATATTCCATTGCATGAATATATCACATTTTGTTTATCCATTTATCTGTTCATGAACAGTTGGGTTATTTGTATCTTTTAGCTTTTATGAATAACACAGTTATGAACATGGCAGACAAGTATCTGTTTGAGTGCCTGCATCTAATTTTTTGAGTACCCACCCAGAAACAGAATTGCTAGTTCTTATGATAATTTTATATTTAACATTTTAAGGAACCACCACATTGTTTTCAACAGTTAACTGCGTCATTTCACTTTACTACCAGCAATGCACAAGATTTCCAATTTCTCCATGTACTCACCAACATGTGTTATTTTTTTTTTTTTTAATTATAACCACCCTTGTAGGTGTGAACTATCTCATTGTGATTTTGATTTGTACTTTCTTTTTTATTCTTTTTTTTTCTTAGAGAGAGAAAGAGTGCATATGTAGGTAGAGGGGAGGGGCAGAGGGAGAGAGAATCTTAAACTAGCTCCATGTTCAGCATGGAGTCTGTAGCTGGGCTCAGTCTCACAACCCTGATATCATGACCTGAACAGAAATCAAGAGTTGGATTTTTAAGCAACTGAGCCACCCAGGTGCCCCTTCAGTTGATTTTCTGGGTTTTTTTTCCCTCCCTATTTGTTATTTTGTTTATCTCTGATCTAGTCTTTAATATTCCTTATGGTGTAAAATTTAGTTATTGGATTTGAGATTTTTTTTTTCCCCAGAAACCTGATTTATTTGTGAATTTGCCCAACACCATTACTCAAGCTGGATTTGACCCTACAGTTGTGTGGGGTTTTTAGGCAGACATATTAGCTTGGCTTGTAAGAACACATCTAAGGTTCACAAATAGAACAGGTAGAACAGGTAGGGGAAAACCATGAAGGAAGAAGGCCACTGTCAGACAGGATCTGCAGTCAAAACAAGCCCATTCCATATGAACAGACCATGTTCCCAGTGCTTGTGTCCAAATAAATTCACATTTAAGGCAACGTGGTAAGGATCTTTTCACCTCAGAATGGGCTGGTCTGGAGGCTAAAGCATTGCATGCAAGGTTCTGGAGGGCTGGTGGCAGCATCCAGGACCCATCCCTTATGCAGACCTCCATTCAGAAGATAGCCAAGTGCCATTTTGAAAACAAGAGTTTCATCTGGAAAGAGGGGCAAGATGGCAGAGAAGTAGGAGACCCTGTTTCAAATGGTCCCCTGAAGTGAGCTAAATATCTGCAAGAACACTCTGAACACCCATGAAATCAGCCTGAGATGTAAGATTATATACTTCTGGATCTCTACAGGGCCAGGAGATCATCTGTGGAGAGGTAAAATGGAGTGGGAATGCTTGGACTGATATCAGAGGATAAACAGAAGGGGGAGGAGGCACCAGGAGTGACTCACTGGAAAGTAATAACCCAATATGAAATTTCCCTGTGCTTGGTGACCAGCATTAACTTAGAGTCTGGTTAAAAGCACTCAAAAAGAGCAAAAGGCCTTAAGGGGCAACTAGTGGAATTGGGTCGTGGACATGGACCTCAGGCAGCAGTCCCAACAGCCACCAGGATTGGGCTCCCCCGGACTAATATTTCTTGCAGTTTTAGTGGTACTGGAGTGCATAGACAAGCAGGGGCCTTGCGTGACCACTGAAGTGGTGGCTGGGAATGTGCACCACCTGTGGGAAGTTGCAGTGTTTAGCAGAGATTGTGGAGGGTTACTCTCTGTGTTCTGGATCATCTGGGGGGAGCAGACTGAGGCTTCTCTCTGAGGCCAAGGCCTGGATGCAGACAGCTTACTTTTTTTTTTTTTTTTTACTTTTTAAAATTTATTTTCAACGTAACAGTATTCATTGTTTTTGCACCACACCCAGTGCTCCATGCAATCCGTGCCCAGCACCTGGTTCCCCCAACCTCCCACCCCCTGCCCCTTCAAAACCCTCAGATTGTTTTTCAGAGTCCATAGTCTCTCATGATTCACCTCCCCTTTCAATTTCCCTCAACTCCCTTCTCCTCTCTAACTCCCCTTGTCCCCCATGCTATTTGTTATGCTCCACAAATAAGTGAAACCATATGATAATTGACTCTCTCTGCTTGACTTATTTCACTCAAGACAGCTTACTTTTTGCACTAGCCCTCTGGAAAGCTGCAAAAAGCTGCCCTAGAACAAATGCCTCCAGAGAACAAAAACCTGAAAAACCAGTTCCACAGAGTCCAGCCCTTTGCTAGGGGGCAGAGCAACTCAGCCCAAGCAAGATTGACTGGAAAACAATGTCGCAGGCTCCTCCCCAAGAAGACAAACCCAAAGAACAAGAGGACAATAACTGCAGGGTCCACATAAAACTGTAAATCCCCATGCAATACGTGCCCTCCTTAATACCCACCACCAGGGCACATATTGCATGGAGCGCTTGAGTGTGGTGCATAAAAAATGAATCTTGGAACATTGAAAAAATAAAATCAAATTGAAAAACAAAACCTGTAAGACCCCAACATCAGGGGAAAACAATATATTACCCCCAAACCTGTGTATTTCAGAGATACAACTTTTTTTTAATTAGCTCTCACAATTCTTCTTTTATTTTTTTAACCTACTCGCCATTACAACTAGACATTTAATACAACATATTACATAATAACTATTTAACTTGAACTGTTTTCATACATATATCTGGGTTTCTTTTTCTTTCTTCTTTTTTAATATATAGATGTAAACGTCAAGGTAATCCTTTTCCCTATTCAATACTACCCCTATATATAAGGCAGGTTTAATTTCCCTGTATCTCTAGAAAGTTGAGTCCCTTAACAAAGATAACAAGATACACCCAGGAAGTACTGGAATAACCTTCCTTACCCACATCAAGGATTTATAACCACCTTCCCCTCTTATTCTTCTGCCAGTGTTTCTGTGTTTGTTTTTATTTTTGTACTACATAAATCTTATTCTTGGGGTTCATTTTGACTGGGTTTTTCCTTTTTTCCCTTATCTTTTACTTTTGTCAGTCTTTTTGTTTGTTCATTTTTGGTTTACGTGCCTTATAAATCTTATTTTTGGAACTCATGATTAACTCAGTTTTTTCTTTTTCTCTCTCTTTCTTTCTTTCTTTCTTTCTTTCCTTTTTCTCTTTTTGGTGGTGACTTCTGATTGCTCTGAAACTTTCCAAGGGGAACCTTGACTGGATCGAGGTTGATATATTCAGTTATACATCCCCTCAACCAACTCTCACCAAAATGTCTACAAGGAGGAACACACAACAGAGGAAAAATTCAGAAACTGTGACCTCTGTCACAAAACTATTGGATATGGACATAAATAATATGTCAGAAATGGAATTCAGAGTAAAAATTGTCCAGGCAATGTCTAGGTGGGAGTAGACCAACATAGAATCTCTATGGGCAAAAGTGAAAGTGGATCTGGCAGAAGTAAAAAATGCTATTAATGGATCCAATCTAATCTAAATACTCTAACAACTAGGGTAACCAAGGTAGAAGATCCAATTAGTGATCTAGAAGACAAACTGGTAGAAAAGCAGGACCAGGAGGAGGTCTGGAACAAACAACTTAGAAGCCATGGAAACAGAATTAGGGAAATAAATGACACCATGAAAAGTTCCAATGTCAGAATTATTGGGATCCCTGAGGTGGTGGAGAAAGAGAGAAGACTAGAAGATATAGATGAACAAATACTGGATGAAAATTTCCGTAATCTGGAAATATGAACACCCCCCCCCCCACCAAGATCAATGAGTCTAGAAAGACATCCAGACGCTTGTGAAATCACGAATCATAATTTCAGACAAGAGGTCCTAAGGACAGCTGGGGGAAAAGATTCCTTATGTACAGAGGAAGGACCATCAGAATAATGTCAGACCTGTCCACAGAAACCTAGCAAGCCAGAAAGGGCTGGCAAGACATAATCAGGGCACTGAATTAGAGGAACATGCAGACAAGAATACTTTAACCAGAAAGGATGACATTCAAAATTGATGGAGAGATAAAGAGTTTCCATAACTGGCAAGGTCTAAAAAATTATGTGACCACCAAGCTGGTGCTATAAGAAATACTAAGGGGGGGGGTAGTTTCTATAAAAGAAGAAAGAACCCAAGAGTGACATAGAACAGAAAGTTAGAGACAATGTAGAGGAACAAGGACTTCACTGGCAACGTAATGTCAATAAAAACTTATCTTTCAATAATCACTCTCAATGTGAATGGCCTAAATGCTCCCATAAAAAGGCACAGGGTTTCAGACTGGATAAAATGACAGGACCCATTCATATGCTGTCTACAAGAGACACATTTTGAACCTAAAGATACAACCAGACTGAAAGTGAAGGGATGGAAAACAATCTTTCATGCAAATGGACCTCAAAAGAAAGCTGGGGTAGGGATTCTCATATCAGATAAATTAGATTTTAAGCTAAAGACTGTGGACAGAGAACAGAAGGACACTACATCATCCTTAAAGGGCCTATCCACCAAGAAGATCTAACAATTGTAAATATTTATGCCCCCAATATGGGAGCAGCCAACTACATAAGCCAACTGTTAAATAAAATAAAGAGTCATATTGATATGAATACATTAATTGTAGGGGATCTGGAAACACCATTCTCAGCAATAGACTGATCATCTAAGCAGAAAATCAACAAGGAAACAAGAACTTTGAATGACACATTGGACAAGATGGACCTCATAGATACATACAGAACATTCCACCCTAAAACAACAGAATACTTACTCTTCTCGAGGGCACACAGAAGTTCTCCAGAATAGATCACACACTGGGTCACAAGTCAGGGCTCAACTGATACCAGAAGACTGAGATTATTCTCTGAATATTCTCAGACCACAGTGCTTTAAAACTGGAACTCAACCATAAGAAAAAGTTTGGAAGGAATTCAAACACTTGGAAACTAAAGACCAACCTGCTCAAGAATGTTTGGATCACATTTACCCTAAAGATACAAACATAGTGATCCAAAGGGGCACATGCACCCAAATATTTATAGCAGCAATGTCCACAATAGCCAAACTATGGAAAGAGTCTAGATGTCCATCAACAGATGAATGAATAAAGCAGATGTGGTATATATATATATATATATATATATATATATATATATATATATACACACACACACACACACACACACACACAATGGAATACTATGCAGCCATCAAAAGAAATGAAATCTTGCCATTTGCGATGATATGGATGGAACTAGAGGGTATTATACTTAGCGAAATAAGTCAATCAGAGAAAGACAACTATCATATGATCTCCCTGATATGAGGAAGTGGAGATGCAATGTAGGGGGTTTGGGAGGTAGGAAAAGAATAAATGACACAAGATGGGATCGGGAGGGAGACAAACCATAAGTGACTTTTAATCTCACAAAACAAACTGAGGGTTGCTGGGGGGAGGGGGTTTGGGAGAGGGGGGTGAGGTTATGGACATTGGGGAAGGTATGTGCTATGGTGAGTGCTGTGAAGTGTGTAAACCTGGTGATTCACAGACCTGTACCCCTGGGGATAAAAATACATTATATGTTTATAAAAAAATAAAAAAATTAAAAAAAAAGAATGTTTGGATCAACCAGGAAATGAAAGAAGAGCTTAAACTATTCATGGAAACCAATGAGAATGAAGATACATCAGTCTAAAACCTATGGGAAAAGACAAAGGCTGTCCTAAGGGGGAAATACAAGGCCATCCAAGCCTCACTAAAAAAAATTGAATAATCCCAAATACACTCTGCACCTTAAGGAACTGGAAAATCAACAATGAATTAAGGCAACCACATGCACAAGAAGGGAATCAAGATTAGAGCAGAGATCAATGAGATAGAAACTAGAGATACAGTAGAACACATCAACAAAACTAGAAGCTGGTTTTTTGAAAGAATCAGTAAGATCGATAAACCATTGGCCAAATTAATCCAAAAGAAAAGAGAGAGGATCCAAATTAATAAAATTATGAAGGAAAGGAAAAGTGAATTGGGGGAAATTGGAAGGGGTGATGAAGCATGAGAGATTGTGGACTCTGAGAAACAAACTGGGAGTTTTGGAAGAGAGTGGATGGGGGAGATGGGTGAGACTGGTGGTGGAAAACAGTGTGGAGAGTCCTCCAAAAATTAAGAGGCGCATGTATTGCATGGAGCACTGGATGTGGTACATAAACAGTGAATCTTAGAACACTGAAAAAATAAAATTAAATTAAAAAAACAAAAATAAAAAAATAAGTAAGATCTACTCTCTTAGCAAGTTTAAAGTATACTATTCAGTTTTATTAACTATAGTCGCCATGATGTAATGTTGGACCCCAGAATTTAGTCATACTACAGAACTGAAACTTCATTAATTCTGGCCATCATTTCCCATCTCCCTCCCCAACCCCAAGTCTCCTTGCTTCTAAGATTGATTTTTTTTTTTAGATTCCATGTGTGAGATCATGCAATATTTATCTTTTTGTGTGTGGCCTATTTATCTTTCTGTGTTTGGCTTATTTCACTTAGCAGAACATCCTTTCGATTCATCCATGTTATCTCAAATGGCAGAATTTTCTTCTTTTTTAATTCTGAATAATACTCCAGTGTGCATATGTGTGAGCATGAACCACATTTTCTTTATCCATTCATAGCTAAAGACTGGACACTTAGACTCTTCTTATATGCTGGCTGTGTGAATAATGCTCTATGAATATGAGATTGCAGATAGCTCCTTTTTAAAAAGATTTTATTTATTTGTCAGGGAGAGAAAGAGAGAACATAAATGGGACATAGACAGTCAGAGGGAAAAGCAGACTCCCTACTGGAGGTGGGACTCAATCCCAGGACCCTGGTATCACGACCTGATCTGGAGATAGATGTTGAAACAACTGAGCTAACCAGGCATCCTTATGGATAATTCTTTAAGATATGATTTTGTTCCTTTCATATATATGTCTAGATGTGGGATTGCTGGACCACGTGGTACTTCCATTTTTAATTTTTTGAGGCCTCTCCAATCTCTTTTCCTTAATGGCTGTACCAGTTTACATTCCAACCAAACTGCACAAGGGTTCCCTTTTGTCCATATCCTCACCAACACTTATTTCTTGCTTTTTGATATTAGCCATCCTAACAGGTATAAGGCAATATATCATTTTGATTCTAATTTGCATTTCCCTAGTGATTAGTGATTACCTGATGGCCATCTGTATGTTTTTTTATTTTTTATTTTTAAATATATTTTTAATATTTTATATACTTATTTGAGAGAGAGTATGAGAGAGAGAACACAAACAGGGAGCAGGGGTAGAGGGAATGGAAGAAGCAGACTCCTTGCTGAGCAGGGAGCCCAATGCAGGACCTCATGACCGGAGGTGAAGGCAGACGCTTAACTGACTGAGCCACCTAGGTCTCATGTCTGTTTAACTACCTTTCTTTCTTTTTTTCTTTCTTCTTTCTTTCTCTCTCTCTCTCTCTCTTTCTTTCTTGTATTTATTTGTTTGTTTTGTTTTGTTAGTCACTTTTAAAATGTCTGCTAGGTCCTTTGACTATTTTTGAATCAAGTTATTTATTTTCTCTGTTGAGTTCTATGAATTCCTTTTTTTCTTGTTGTTCTAAAATAATTTATTTGACAAATATAGCTGCTTCAATGATTTTTTCTAAGGTTTGTTATGTATTTCAGATAAAATCTGAAATCCCTTACCAGATATATGGTTTACAAATATTTTCTCCCATTCTATTGGTTGGTTTTTCATTTTGCTGATTCTTCTCTTTACTGTGCAAAAGGTTTTTAGTTTGATATAGTTTCATTTATTTATTTTATTTTTTCTTTTGTTGCCTGAGCTTCTGGTATCATATCTAAAAAATCATTGCCAAGACTAATTGTCAAGGAGCTATTTTCCTACATTTTCTTCTAAGAGTCTAACAGTTTCAGGTCTTACATTTTAAGTCTTTAATCCATTTGAATTGATTTTTGGGAATGGTGTAAGATAGGAATCCAGTTTCAATCTTGTACATGTAGCTGTCCAGTTTCCCAGCACCATTTACTGAAGAGACTATCTTTTCTCATTGTGTGTTCTTGGCATCCTTGTTAAAGATTAATTTACCATATATGTATGGGTTTTATTTCTGAGCTCTTGGTTCTGCTCCATGGGTCTATGTGTCTGTTTTTATGCCAGTATCTTACTTTATTGGCTATTTAGCTTTGTAACTTAGTTTGAAATCAGGACGTGTGATCACCTCCAGGTAAGTTCTTTCTCAATATTGCTTTGTGTATTTGGGGACCCGTCTGGTAGGATTGTTTCTTTCTATTTCTATGAAAAAATATCATTGAAATTTTGATAGGGATTGCATTGAATCTGTAGATTACTTTGGGAGGTATGGACTTTTAACAACAGTAATTCTTCCAATCCATGAATACGGTATATCTTCCCATTTACTTCTGTCTTCCTTAGTTTCTTATATCATGATTCTATAGTTTTCAGTACCCAGATCTTCCACTTGTTTGAATTTATGCCCAGGTATTTTTTGATGCTATTTTAAGTGGGATTGTTTCTTATTTCCTTCTCAGGTAGTTCATTATTAGTGTATAGAAATTATTTTTGTATGTTGATTTTGTATCCTGAAACTTTACTGAAATTTATTAGTTCTAGCAGCATTTTTTTTTAAAGTGGAGTCTTTAGGATTTTCTATATGCAAGGTCATATCATCAGCAAAAAGAGGTAATTTTACTTCTTTCTTATCAATTGGAGGTCCTTATATTTATTTCCATTGCCTAGTTGCTCTGGCTAGAGTTTCCAGTACTATTTTGAATAAGAGTAGTAGTGAGAGTGGACACCCTTGTCTTGCTCCTGATTTTAGAAGAAGCCCTTTTAAGTTTTCACTATGGAGTATGATGTTAGCTGTGGTTTTGTCCAATATGGCCTTTATTGTGTTTGGCCTATACCTGTTTTGCTGAGAGTTTTTATCATGAAAGAATTTTGAACTTTGTCAAATGTTTTTTCTGCCTCTATTTCTGGATCCATAGATGGGACCATGGTCAATGAGTCACCCACCTGGTCATGGGCTTGTTTTCTCAAAAATACCCTTCTTTGGTCTGGGACTCCATCAGAGTTTCACAGTCTCCTACTTGGATTCCACATCTCCCAAAGATACTTTTGCCCTTGGATGGTTATGATATTATTATCGACAAGGGAGAATACTTGCCAGGAACCTCCTAATTCACTATTTTGCTGATGTTACCTTGTGAACCCCTCTACCATTTTGAAAATGTCTTTTTCTTGATTGTGAGAATTTGCTGATTGCTGTTAACCTTTGACTACTTCCAGAGCTCCCGCAAATTTAGTTCAGATAGCTTCTATCTTTTTTTCCTCCTTTTTTGATATTTTTGTGTGGTAATGAAAGCTTGAGGTATCTTAGTTCACCATTTTGCTGACTACCTCAATTTTATAAAGGGGTTCCTTGGAGTGAGGTATCTCATTAGAGATGCTCATCTCCCTCACTCTCCCAGAGATCTTCTCCTGGGTAAAGCACCCATGAAGATCTGTTCCTTCCTTTGTCCTGCAATCAAAATCTGTGGGCATTTCTGACCATTTAAATGCAGGACAAGGTGTAAAATTGTTGAAGTGAAAGCCCTAACAGGAGTTGAGTGAAAAATCCAATAGATCACAATTCAGGAGAATAAGAGTAGAGCTATGTATTATGATGAGCAGTGGGTGTTATATGCAGCTACTGAATCATTGAACACTAGATCAAGAACTAATGATATACTATATGCTGGCTAACTGAACATAAAAAGAAATACATGCTCTGATGGAAAAAAAAAGTAGAACAAAATTATCTAAACCTTAATTTAACACAGAAGGAGATCCTGCCTGGTTCTATTTCAATAGAAAAAAATTTAAGCTTGGCCTCAGAATAAGACAAGAAAATGTCACTTTTTACCTACCCCTGTAAACCCAGGGTTTGAAATCATCATATGACATGAAGAAATTCACAAGAAGTAAAGGACATGGAAGCTCCCATAAAATGATACATATTCTTAATTTTCCTTTACCCATTAAGTTAACATTGTTGAAGGAAAGCAATGATTTCCTTTAAATCATTTTTTAGTCTGAATAAGGTGTGTCTGTAGGTTATCACATTGCCTTCCACTTAAAGTCTTTGAGTTTTGACCCTTTGAACACCATCTCCTCCTGTGGGCAGAATGGAGTCTCAAGGTATCGCTTTCCTGCCTTCTGAGCCTCTGCCATTT
Organism: Lontra canadensis; assembly: GCF_010015895.1. Lineage (NCBI taxonomy): Eukaryota > Metazoa > Chordata > Mammalia > Carnivora > Mustelidae > Lontra > Lontra canadensis. The sequence continues at coordinate 6,068,565 of NW_022631081.1, forward strand.
CAGAGTGACTTCTGCCTCCTTAGTTCCCACAGCAGTACACTCACATACTCTCATCTCAGGCCCAAGGACAGAGGGAAGAGGGAGAAGGAGGGAATTTGGTATGAAGAGACCTCAGAGACCTGTGGATCTGTAGTTCCTAGATGTTTATGAGTCTGGACAAATTAAGAAAGTAAATTTTGGGTTGTCCAAAAGAAAAGCAAGTTCCTCTGCTTTCCTTGGGAGATCTATATGGGATGAGTTGGTTTGAAAACAGTTTTTGTATATGTATGGGTCTAGGTTGGTCTTTGGGGATGGTTTCATCCACCTCCTGTGTACTCATCTCTGTGCTACAGCCACAGTGGCCTTTCTGTCACCTGTCCTATCACTGGCATATATTAGAGGTTCCTTAAACAACTATTAGTGAATGAGTGAATTCTAGGAATCCTATGAGGTGGGATATTTTCAGACCTTTCTCGTAGTAGGAGAAAATAGAGTCCCTGCAGCCCTTGATCTTTCCTTGAGTTTTACCCTCATATTTCCTTTGAATGCTACCATGTTCTGTAAAGCAACAAATACAAAACCAGACTCATCAATGACTTTGCTCAATTTTAGTTCTTCCCAAACATTTCCCATATGAGTCATGATTTTCCACCCTCAGCACAACTGATATTTTGGGCCGGATAATTTTTTTGTCATGGGGGGATGCCCTGTGCATTTAAAGATGTTAACAGCATTCCTGGCTACCACCCCCTGGATGCCTTTAGCAACCTAATCCCTCTAACTCCAAGCATGACAACTCAAAATGTCTCCAGTCATTGTCAAAGTCCCCTGAGAGACAAAAATCACCCCCAGTTTAGAAACATTGACACAGTCACCCAAACCCACCACCTTAGTTAACTTCAAACTTTTTAACTTCTTTTCTCACCCACTAGATCCACCTGCTCACCAGCTGGATAGATTTTACTCTTATTTTTTTTAAATTAACATATAATGTATTATTTGCCCTAGAGGTACAGGTCTGTGAATCGTCAGGCTTACACACTTCACACACTCACCATAGCACATACCCTCCCCAATGTCCATAACCCAACCACCCTCTCCATACAAGATTTTACTCTTAATCACATTTCAAACTCATTCCTTCTTGATTTCTATGCCAGGTGCACTATCTTATAGCCATCCTCTCTTCTTGCTGGGTTTCTCTAGTTTAAGTTATATTTTCTAATGTTTTAAATATGGAAACTTGAGAATGTCACTTTCAATGTCTTTCAAGTAAATGAAGCTCTAAGTCCCAAGGATGGCATATAAAGCACTTTCCTGCTACCCCCTGCCCCCATCACAAGTCTCTCTTGTTCCTTTTTCTACTTAGCCTTTCCCCAACTCACCATCTTCTCCTGTTGCAAGCACAGCAGACTCCTGCTAACTTCTGGATGTCCCTGATCTTGAATGCTGCAAAGGTTTTATGCTTTCTATTTCCATTTCTTACAATGTACTTTCTGCTATCCCTTTAGAACTATAACAAGTTCTACCTCCTCTGAAAGGCCCAAATATAAAGAGTTATATGGTAAGGAGCTGTGTTGTTCTAACATTAAGCTTTATGATAATACTTGGCACATTGGAGTCATGTAAAAAAAAATGTGCATTGCAGTCTCTAGTAACCCAGTTAAAACAAGGAAAGTCCCAGAACTATCAGGTCCTTGAGAAGATTTGACTTGAACTACCAGAAGGTCTTGTGGGACTAATCATGAATAGTTTGCTCTTAGCTGCTCCCAGCTGAATGAACCCCACGTCTGAGGGTGAGACTGTTTACTATTGATGACTTCACAGCTGTGTTCCTCTGAGGAAGGATGTCAATGGAGTCTTAGGTGATAATCTATGAATTACTGAGTAGAAGCCTAAATATTTCCAGAAGAAGCCTGGTAGTCATAATAGGTTTTCCCTAAGCCTTTGGTTCTAAAATAAGCAGCTTGGCTCTGTGATAAAGAATTCTATTTCTTTTGATCCCCAAATATGTCATTTTAAAATACTATACTATAACTATATAATGATATAATATGATATAATATTAGATCTCAAGCTGATTCTCTTTCTCCAGGTCAGGCAGTATGGCCTCCCTGACTATCTTGGTGCTCCAGCCCAATGATGATGCTGATTATTACTGCTCAGCATGGGGCAGCAGCCTCAGCACTTGCACAGTGATTCAGGGCAGTGAGAAAGTGAGGCACGAACCCTGAGCTCCTTTGGCCTCACAGAGCACCATTTGAACTGGACCCATGAAAAGACAAGGCTGAGTTCCAAGTGACAGGTGAGTATACTATTCAGGAGTATTAAAAATAATATGAATTGGGGCTCCTGGGTGGCTCAGTGGGCTAAGCCGCTGCCTTCGGCTCAGGTCATGATCTCAGAGTCCTGGGATCGAGCCCCGCATGGGGCTCTCTGCTCAGCAGGGAGCCTGCTTCCTCCTCTCTCTGCCTGCCTCTCTGCCTGCTTGTGATCTCTCTGTCAAATAAATAAATAAAATCTTTAAAAGAAATCATTAAAAAAATAATATGAATTAAAATGAGTGGATTTGGCAAATGTATACAAAAAAACATCATTGTGAATATATTTTTGGCAATTTAAATATCTATACATTCACATGCATTTAAAATTGGCAAAAAGGAAGAGGGTGGTGGGGTTATGGACATTGGGGAAGGTATGTGCTATGGTGAGTGCTGTGAAGTGTGTAAACTTGGCGATTCACAGACCTGTACCCCTGGGGCTAAAAATACATTATATGTTTATAAAAAAATAAAAAAATAAATAAAAAAAATTGGCAAAAAGGAATACAAGATTTAAATTAGAAATATTTTTACCCCAGATTTTTCTTTTCTATTCCACTTGTGGGTGCTAGATTCATATGTTCGGATTATTTGGCTCTGCGGCTGGGAGTTGTCTTTCAAAAGGGTCACCAATAACCAGCTTCTCCTTTTTTTCTAACCTTTGTACATGCCCTGACCTTTGACTCTAGAGGTCTTTCTTTCTTTCTTCTAGGAAGATCACTTGACTAATCCTACAGATCCCAACTTACACATAAGAATTTTTGAGGCTTTTTGTGACTTTTGGGCTTAACTTCTCTCCATCTATCCAGATGCACACAGGGAATTTCCCCATATTTGTGATCCTGTTTCACCTTTAAAGTGTCTTTTCACATACCATATGCAGATGTCTGGAAAGAGCAAGCAAAGTTGGGCTGAAGGAGCAGTGAAGATGGTAAGGACCTCAGGAAAACAAAAGCTGGGAATTGGAATTTAAATCCATGGTCCCCAAGGGCAAGAACAGTGTTCCTTCTCCAGCTAAAATTAGGAGAACAACATCCCTAAAGAGGTTGTTGCCCATGCCATTAAGGAGGGGCCCAAAGCCAAGGCTGCTCCTCCTCCTAGTGGTGGTAGTTTTAAGATGGTGTCTGAACACCTGGCCAGGAAGACAGAGGCTCCTAAGGGCCTGAGAAGTCCCAGCATGCCCACCAAAACCTCATTGTCCAAATTGTCCAGGAAGAAGGCAGAAGCTGAATGCTAGAGCTAAGGTGGAAAGAGACAGATTCTGCTAGAGTTTTTATTCCTCGACAAACCATCAGTCTATTTATTTCATTGTAACCTATTTATCAATAAAGGCTTTTTTTTCTCCCTTATACACGAAAAATGCCATCACTTGGCTGTAGATCTTGCCACAGGGTAGGGACTCTGGAGCTGTAGGGATATAATAGAAATTGACATTTTGGAAAATAAAATGATTGTTTTCCATGAAGATAAAGAACTGGGTGTTAGAACATCACTGTTCCAATGGTGGACTTACAGAGGCCTCTTCTCACTCTATTGTCTTGGATGGTGACACCAGGAAAAATAGTGTAAAGATATTGTCCCATGTGCTTAGTGTTAGAACAGTGACTGGAGGATGTGGGTGCTTTGGCCAGCCAGGGATGCTGTGTGATGCCCTGAGATATGCCAGATAACTGGTAAACCATTCAGCTAGCTCTAGGGAATTTGGGCAAAACCTGCCCTCACTGATGTGTGACTTTCCTCCACCTGTGATGCCCATCTCCCATCCCGATGAGCTCCTGGGTCTGGCTGTATTCTTTGCCCAACTGTCCAAGAAGGACTGATAGACAGTGAGGACCCAGAATGTACATAGATAGAGTAAGTTTGCTCCTAGGAGAGTCTGGCTGGGACTGGGAGTGTGACACAGCTTGTGGGCATAGTCTCCACTGTGGTTCCTGGAGACAAAGCTCTGAGACCTCTTCAACATGCCCTGGAGATTTCCTCCCTCAATCTTCTGTAAATAGGGCATTTGCCAGGGATTTAGGTGAAGGGGACTTTGAGGTCACACAGGATCTGCTTTTCTTCTCTGGTCTGCAAGGAGCAGGTGTGCTGTGATACTATTCTCATAACCCTCTGTCTTGGTGTATTGGTCACTTGGTCAGAAGGTCTCCAGCTTCTTCAATGGAAGCCTTAAAAATGTGGGTAATTTTAATACAGTGTATGAATAGCCATAGATAGCATCCACAGCCATCAGCCTAAAATGCTATAAATGTAATGATTGTTATTCCCTGACTATAGCCTGAGGGGAGACTGTTACTGCAGACCTGGAATTATAGCCTCAGAGCTCTGCTCTTGGCCCTAGGGAAGTGCTCCAAGACATCCTCTCTGCATCCTTAGCCTAGCCATTGACATTCCTATCATAACCTGAGTGACCAAAACTAACTCGCTGGGGACGTTTCTGCTGTTGCTTCTGGCACCAGTACCCAAAACCCCAAGACATTTGGGTCTTTAGCAATGTCTACTCATGTGGTCCTGCCAAGGTTTAGACCTGACGATTGATTACTCTTTAAAAAATTGCACTAATAGTTATAGGAGAATATTGAATAATAGTGGAGGTAATGAGAGACCTCTTTTTTCCTGATTATTGTGGAGATGCCCTATTAAAAGAGATGCTGACTTTGGAACTAAATGATATGTGTTTGTGAGAGAGAGTGTATTTCCATATTATAAATCTATCTGTCTGTTTTTCTTTTCTTTTCTTTTTTAAAAATAATTTTTAAAGATTTTATTTATTTATTTGACACACAGAGAAAGAGATCACAAGTAGGCAGAGAGGCAGGCAGAGAGAGAGGGGGAAGAAGGCTCCTTGCTGAGTAGAGATCCTGATGGCGATGCAAGGCTCAATCTCCGGACCCTGAGACTGTGACCTGAGACAAAGGCTTAACCCACTGAGCCACCCAGATGTCCCTGTTTTTATTTTCTTACCTGTTTTTTTTTAATAGGAGTTGTTATCAGATTTGGTGAATGTGATCTTATCTTTTGACCTATTAATATGGCATATTATATTATTAACAGATTTCTTAATAACTCATGTCTTTCTGCAGAATATTTTCATGATAGCATTCTCTATTTTTTTCTAAAGAAATCAGTCTGTTTAAATTTTTTTCTTTAATGGGGCCAACTTTGTATTTTCCAAGGACAGTATGTATTTCTTCCATTAAAAAATTTTTTTATTAACATATAATATATTATTAGCCCCAGGGGTACAGGTCTGTGAATCGCCAAGTTTACACACTTCACAGCACTCAGCACATACCTTCCCCAATGTCCATAACCCCACCACCCTCTCCCTACCCCCCTTGCCCCAGCAACCCTGTTTGTTTTGTGAGATTAAGAGACTCTTGTGGTTTGCCTCCCTCCCGATCTCATCTTGTTTCATTTATTCCTTTCCTATCCTCCAAACCCCCCACGTTGCCTCTCTACTTCTGCATATCAGGGAGATCATATGATAATTCTCTTTCTCTGATTGACTTATTTCGCTCAGCCTAATACTCTCTAGTTCCATCCACGTTGTTGCAAATGGCAAGATTTCATTTCTTTTGATGACTGCATATATCTAACTATCTATCTATATATCTCACATCTTCTTTGTCCATTCCTCTGTTGATGGACATCTAGGTTCTTTCTATAGTTTGGCTATTGTAGACATTGCTGCTATAAACATTCAGGTGCATGTGCCCCTACAGATCACTACATTTGGATCTTTAGGATAAATACCCAGTAGTGCGATTGCTGGGTCATAGGGTAGCTCTATTTTCAACTTTTTAAGGAAGCTCCATGCTGTTTTCCAGAGTGGTTGCACCAGCTTGCATTCCCACCAACAGTGTAGGAGGGTTCCCTTTTCTCCCCATCCTCTCCAACATCTGTCATTTCCTGACTTGTTAATTTTAGCCATTCTGACTGGTGTGAGGTGGTATCTCATTGTGGTTTTGATTTGTATTTCTCTGATGCTGAGTGATATTGAGCATTTTTAATGTGTCTATTGGCCATCTAGATGTCTTCTTTGCAGAGATGTCTGTTCATGTCCTCTGCCCATTTCTTGATTGGATTATTTGTTTCTTGGGTGTTGAGTTTGATAAGTTCATTTTTTAAAAAAACATTTTACTTATTTATGACAGAGAGAGAGATCACAAGTAGGCAGAGAGGCAGGCAGAGAGAGAGAGAGAGGAGGAAGCAGGCTCCCTGCTGAGCGGAGAGCCCAATGCAGGGCTCGATTCCAAGACTCTGAAATCATGACCTGAGCACAAGGCAGAGGCTTAACCCATGAGCCACCCAGGTACCCCAGATAAGTTTTTTTTTTTTTAATAGATTTTGAATACTAGCCATTTGTTTGCTATGTCGTTTGTGAATATCTTCTCCCATTCTGTCAGTTATCTTTTGGTTTTGTTAACTGTTTCCTTTACTGTGAAAAAGCTTTTGATCTTGATGAAGTCCCAATAGCTCATTTTTGCCCTTCCTTCCCTTGCCTTTGGCAATGTTTCTAGGAAGAAGTTGCTGCAGCTGAGGTCAAAGAGGTTGTTGCCGGTGTTCTCCTCAAGGATTTTGATGGATTCCTTTCTCACATTGAGGTCCTTCATCCATTTTGAGTCTGCTTTTGTGTGGGGTGTAAGGCAATGGTTCAGTTTCATTTTTATGCATGTGGCTATCGAATTTTCCCAACACAATTTGTTGAACAGACTGCCTTTTTTCCATTGGACATTCTTTCTTGCTTTGTCAAAGATTAGTTGACCATGGAGTTGAGGGTCTATTTCTGGGCTCTCTATTCTGTTCTGTTGATCTATGTGTCTGTTTTTGTGCCAGTACCATACTGTCTTGATGATAACAGCTTTGTAATAGAGCTTGAAGTCTGGAATTGTGATGCCACCAACTTTGGCTTTCTTTTTCAACATTCCTCTGGCTATTCAAGGTCTTTTCTGGTTCCATACAAATTTTAGGATTATTTGTTCCATTTCTCTGAAAAAAAAAAAAAAGGACGGAATTTTGATAGGGATAGCATTAAACATGTAGATTGCTTTACGTAGCAATAGGTATTTTCACAATATTTGTTCTTCCAATCCATGAGCATGGAACATTTATCCATTTCTTTGTGTCTTCCTCAATTTGTTTCATGAGTACTTTATAGTTTTCTGAGTATAGATTCTTTGCCTCTTTGGTTAGGTTTATTCCTAGGCATCTTACAGTTTTGGGTGCAACTGTAAATGGGATTGATTCCTTAATTTTGCTTTCTTCTGTCTTGTTGTTGGTGTATAGAAATGCAGCTGATTTCTGTGCATTGATTCTATATCCTGACACTGTACTGAATTCCTGTACAAGTTCTAGCAGCTTTGGAGTGGAGTCTTTTGGGTTTTCCACAGATAGTATCATATCATCTGCAAAGAGTGAGTTTGGCTTCTTTACTGATTCAGATGCCCTTAATTTCTTTTTGTGGTCTGATTGCTGAGGCTAGGACTTCTAGTACTATGTTGAATAGCAGCGGTGATAATGGACATCCCTGCTGTGTTCCTGATCTTAGCAGAAAAGATTTCAGTTTTTCTCCATTGAGAATGATATTTGCGGTAGGTTTTTCATAGGTGGCTTTGATGATATTGAGGAATGTTCCCTCTATCCCTACACTCTGAAGAGTTTTGATCAAGAAAGGATGCTGTACTTTGTCAAATGCTTTTTTAGCATCTATTGAGAGTTTCGTGTGGTTCTTGTTCTTTCTTTTATTAATTTATTGTGTCACATTGATTGATTTGAGGATGTTGAACCAACCTTGCAGCCCAGGAATAAATGTCACTTGGTCATGGTGAATAATCCTTTTAATGTACTGTTGGATCCTGTTGGCCAGTATTTTGGTGAGAATTTTCACATCTGTGTTCATCAAGCATATTGGTCTGTAATTCTCTTTTTTGAGGTCTTTGTTGGTTTTGGGATCAAGGTAATGCTGGCCTCATAAAATGAGTTTGGAAGTTTTCCTTCCATTTCTATTTTTCGGAACAGTTTCAGGAGAATAGGAATTAATTCTTCTTTAAATGTTTGGTAAAATTACCCTGGGAAGCTGTCTGGCCCTGGGGTCTTATTTTTGGGATATTTTTGATAACTGTTTCAATTTCCTTACTGGTTATGGGTCTGTTCAGGCTTTCTATTTCTTCCTGGTTCAGTTGTGGTAGTTTATGTGTCTCTAGGAATGCATCCATTTCTTCCAGATTGTCAAATTTGCTGGCGTATAGTTGCTCATAATATGTTCTTATAATTGTTTATATTTCTTTGGTGTTGGTTGTGATCTCTCCTCTTTCATTCATGATTTTACTTATTTGGGTCCTTTCTCTTTTCTTTTTGATAAGTCTGGCCAGGGGTTTATCAATCACTAACTCTTTCAAAGAACCAGTTCCTAGTTTCATTGATTTGTTCTACTGCTTTTTTGGTTTCTATTTCATTGATCTCTGCTTTGATCTTTATTATTTCTCTTCTCCTGCTGGGTTTAGGTTTTATTTGCTGCTCTTTCTCCAGCTCCTTTAGGTGTAGGGTTAGGTTGTGTATTTGAGACCTTTCTTGTTTCTTGAGAAAGGCCTCATTTATCCTAGCAATAAGAGCCTTCACGTTTGATTGTACCTCATTAATACATTTTTTATTTCAGATTGGTGAGAATTTAGTTCTTTTATTTCTCCAGACAGGGTTTCTCTAATATCTTCCATGCCTTTCTTGAGCCCAGCTAGCACCTTGAGAATCACCATTCTCAACTCTAGATCTGCTTGGCGGGGAGCCTGCTTCCCCTTCTCTCTCTGCCTGACTCTCTGCCTCCTTGTGGTCTCTGTCTGTCAAATAAATAAACAAAATCTTTAAAACAAAAAGAATATATGAAGGAGAGAATAAAATACTAAAAGGGTGGCAAAGACCCTAGAAAAAATGTGCACTAACCAAATCAGGAGAGACCCCAAACTGAGGGGAGAAGAAATGGGGTAAAAAGAAATATAGATATAAAAGCTTGGTGAATAGAACAGAGCCACCTGCTTGATTTTGAGTGTATTTTGGTCTCTTAGAAGAAACTACCTCCCAAAATTTTAAAGAAAGAAAAACATATATATACAAAAATAAGGGTAAACCTTATGAAGGGATGGAGTATGACTGTAAAATGAAAATTAAAAAAACATTCTAAAAAAGGAATTGATAAGTTTGTTGGGAAAAGAAAGAAGAAAAAAAAGGGACAGAATATGCTGAGGCTAGAGACCGGAACAAAGCCCTGTTGTAGATTTAAGGTATATTTTGATCTATTAGAAAAAATTTTATCCCAAAATTTTTTAGAAAAAATAAACCCTATATGTTTACAAAAAATAACATTAAATATAATGAAGGCTAAAATATGACTATATAATGAAGGTTTTAAAAGATTTTTTTGAGAGGTATTGTTAAGATAAACTAGTTAGAAAATGTTAAAAGAGGAAAAAGGAAAAGAAAAAAAATAGAATAAGAAAAAAATAAAATTAAAAAAATTTAGGGGTGCCTGGGTGGCTCAGTGGGTTAAGCCTCTGCCTTCAGCTCAGGTCGTGATCCTGGGGTCCTGGGATTGAGCCCTGCATCGGGCTCTCTGCTCAGCAGGAAGCCTGCTTCCCTTCCTCTCTCTCTGCCTGCCTCTCTGCCTACTTGTGATCTCTCTCTGTCAAATAAATAAATAAAAATCTTTATAAAAAATTTAATTTAACTTTATAAGACTAAATGATCATGCGGAGAAAGCCATGAATTCCATGCATTGCTTTCCCCTAGCTCTGGAGTTCCATTGTTTTTTGATTGGTGAGCATGGTCTTGGCTGGATGTTCTTGCTGATCTTCTGGGGGAGGGGCCTGTGGTATGATTCTCAAATGTCTTTGCCCTAGGTGGAATTGCACCACTCTTGTCAGGGGCAAGGCTAAGAAATCTGCTCAAGTTCACTCTCAGGAGTTTTTGTTACCCAGCCTCTTTCTGTAGAGCTCTGTAGGATGGGAATGAAAATGGCGGCCTCCCAATCTCCAGCCTGGAGGAGCCAAGAGCTTGGGGCCCCACTCCTCAGTGTGCCTCAGAGAAAAGGGTCAATCACTCCCATCTCCCTGGTCTCTTGCTGTGCTCCAAGCTCACTTGGCCTGTGACCAAGCATTTCTGTTCTGTCACACAGCCCTGTTTGGAGTCTCTAAACCCAGCAGATTCCTGCCTCCAGAGGAGGAAGGTGAGTTTCCCTGAATCTGCCACTGGTGGGGTCCCTGCTTAAAGAACAGGGACCTGACTCTGCCATGGATCATGGTTTAAAGTAACCCTGAGCTGAGAGCTCACTCCTTGGCTCTGTCTTGTAGTCAGCTTCCCTGTTCTGATACCTGGGAGCTCTGCCACACTCAGACACCCCCGATCTTTCAGTGATCCTGCCGGTCTTGCACTGTCCCTGTGAGGGCTCCAACTCCACTTAGCCTCTGGAGCGATATCCCTCAGTGGAGCAGACTTCTAAAAGTTCTGATTTTGTGTTCCACCACTCCACTGCTTGCCAGAAGCCCCCATGGTCTATCTTCCCATCACTTTGGATTCACTTCTCCGCACATTCTACCTTTCAGAAAGTGGTCAATTTTCTGTTCCTAGAATTGCTGCTCTTCTTCTCTTCAATCTTCTGTTGAATTTGTAGGTGTTTGGAATGGTTTGATAACTATCCAGCTGAACTCCTTCAACCTGATGTCATTTCAGTCTGCTACTCCTCCACCATCTTGCCTCTCTCCCTCTTTTTTAGTTTCTTAAACTTGTTCTTTTCTTTGTTCATGGAAGAATCTCCCTCTTCATTGTTCTTTTCTTTACCATATGGGTTTTACAGGGCACTTATTGTCTCATTTTTAAAAATATAGGCTTTATTTTTAAGACAAATTTTGGGTTTATGTCAAATTTGAGTGGAAAGTACAGAGATTTCCTATAAATATTGGTTTCAAAAATAGTCTTCTTTTAGCACCAAATCTTGGGAGACCTTTTCTGACTATCTTTTAAGATTCTACTCAAATTTAAATATGGACTAGGATTTTGGAATCCCAGCTGCCTCTCAGGGTCCAGTGATGTTTTGAGGAGCTCACAATATTTCTCTAAATTGTGGCCATTATCATGCCAATGAAATTGTCAATACTGTGAGATATGGGCTGACAGGGCCACTGCTCACACCATGCTCTAGGTCACTGGGGAAATGAGGCCAACTCCACTGCTTGTGCTGTCTTTTAGGTCCTCACTACAGCCCACATCAGGGAAATAACTCCAGCCATTTATACCCCATTGCTGAGACTGTGCAGCCCTGCCATGAAGTTGTCATTTAGTGAATGTCTGTCCCATTGCTAATAGGACAGTCTGGGCTTTTCTATTTCTACACAACATCAAGTCCTTTTTCACGACATAAAATCTATCTAGGAAGACAACAGGGGATGATATGGTCTCTTACCTGGCAGAGGAGATTTATTCACCAAAAAGATTCTGTTGTGGTTGATTAAAATTAAGAAGTATTGATTAGGGATCTTATAAGACATTTCTGACAGGCTCAAAATAGGATATTTTGGTGAGTGTTTACTAAAGAGATAATTTATGAATTTGTGAGCAGAGCATCTGGAAATAGAGACTGAAAACCATAACCTAGTGATAGTGATGTGTGTGAAGGAAGTGGCAGTAGTAAGACAGGGGTGAAACAGGCCAATTGGGGATTCGTCCAGGCAATGGTGACCCCACTGGGAGGGGACCTGGGGTATCACTTGTCTTTAAACCCAATTTTCTCTCTGTAAATGTAAGAAAGTATGTCAGAAGCAAGTTTATCTTCTCAGAGTCAGCTGTGTTATTTGAATGGAGGTTGTGATTCTGGGGACATCAGAGGGCACTGTGAGCCTTACAAAAGAGTAGAGACTGATGCTCACTCCCTTACCACATGGGAAGAGCCCGAACCTGCTCTAGTGGGAACAGTAACATCCACCCATGTGTGACTCTCCTACAGCTATAACTTCTAAGCGCATGAGCCCATGAGAGAACCATTTCATTCTTCCTTCTCCCTGTGATTAGAACCATCACCAGCACAGAGCAATGCAGGAACTGGGCATGGAGAGTGGCAGCACCCTGTGTGCACTAATTGACTCCATTTACAAGAATGAAGGGGAAGAAATGAGTGAGACTCAATGTCCCTAGTCCCCATGGTGGCCCTTTGGAGGCTGTCCTGTCATGTTTCCTACATGACCTCATGTCCATTTGCAACAAACAATCCGTATGAGATCACCACCTGCTATCCAAGTATAACTCAGGAAGGAGGCCCTGCCCTCACCTGCAGGAGGTCCCTTCCACCCAGCCCCATCCCAAGTGGGATTCCAGAACTGACCCTGCTCCCACTGTGGAGATTTGTTCAGCAGCAGCAAAGTTAGCACAATTAATGTCCTTGCCCTGATTACTTCTCAAACTTCAAGGAGAGCAAGTGAGGAGGCAGCCTCTCTGATGGGCAGGATGGCTGTGGGGGAAAGGGACAGAGGGGGACAGAGGAGTTTGCAAAAGAGCTATGCTAAGGAGAGGAAGAAGACACTTGAGGAAATGAGGAAAGTCTAGAGAGGGTGAATGTCCCACCTTATCACACAATGAGCCCCAATTTCTTCTCATCCCCACCTCTCATGATGCCCCCTGTCCCAGATACTTCAGCTTGACCTTGGACACTATACACAGACATGACCTCATGACCCATCCCAGAGCCGCCCTGCTGTGCAGGTCTACAAATGTCTCCACCAAAGGCCTCTTCAAAGCCTTGAGAATTTGCTGTAACACTTCCTCAGGAAGACAAAGAAGGGTTGGTATGTCCTAAACCTACACCCACCTCTGCACTTGGGATACATGATCAATTAGAGGTGCCCACAGGGGTTCCACAGAGGTGACACAGTTGTGGACAGTAACCTTAAGACACTGAGGACCCCACAGGGGGCATGTGACAAGCAGAGGGCACTGTGCATCTCCCTAGACCCTGTAGAGGAGCCATCACAGCTGGGGGAGCCCCTCTGGCCTCAGGGTTAGGCAGAGGCAGAGTTGCCCACTGTGTTTCCTGGTGACACCCAGCAGCCTGGTCCCTCAGGGCCTGGCAGGGGTTCCTGAGCAAGTTCCTGTGGGTGTCCCCACAGCTGTGCCCTCCACACTGTCCTGGGTCCCACTTGGAGTAGGCTCTGCCCTCAGGTCCCCTCTCAGGCTCATGAATCAGTGGTCAGGTGAGGGCTGAGAGAACCAGAAAGGGGGTGTGCAAATTTGCACAAGGACAATAGTCTTTTATTTCCCTGGGGGCAGTATGGAAGACAAGAAAAGACTGGGACAGCCCAGCCCCAGTGTGGGGCCTCGAGCTGTGTCAGCATGGGCTGTGTTCCTCTTTCTGTATCCAGGTAGGGATAGGCCTGGGGGACAAGGTCACAGTTCCCAGGCTGTGTCAGCCACAGTGACTCACATCCCCTTGAGCTTTACTCTGGTCCTTGAAGTTCTCTCTTCCAGCCTGTGCTAACTCAACTGGCTTCCCCTCTGCATCCTTGGGTGAATCTTCCCTGCACCCTGAGATGTAACATCATTGTTGGTAAAAGAAAAAAAATATGTATATTCGTACCAACAGAAGCTGGGGAACCCTCCCTCGTATCTCACGAGACTCAATTCAGACTCAGATAAGAACCAGGGATCTGGGGACCTGTTTGCTTTTCTGCATCCAAAGGTGCATCACATAATTGAGAGGATCTGCACATCTCTGGAGACCATCACAAGGATAAGGTAACTATTACTGTCATATATGTCACCCTAGGGCCAGTGCACACCATGTTTCAGACTCCAGGAAGTGAGATAAAATCTATCTCCACTCTCCAGGCCTGGTGACATCACCCTCAGGTGGCTCTGGGAGTGACTTCTGCTGTTGGATCTCAACTGACCCCTATCTTTCCTGTAACAAGTAGATATGATGATGTCATTTCCTTTCCTTCAGTTACATTTTTAGACTGACAATGTATTCTCACTGTTTTCATGTTTTTGAAGGCAAGTTAGCTTGCTTAGAGATGAAAATTACTCAGTAGATTTGTCAGAGGTCAAAGGTATTGATTCCAGCTCTGGATCTTGGGGTGGCTCTAGATGCTTCCCATGTAAGTCCCTTGATCTGGGTTTCACGGGGTAGTGGGTGGGAGGTTGGAGGAACCAGGTGGTGGGTATTAGAGAGGGCATGGATTGCATGAAGCATTGGGTGTGGTGCAAAAACAATGAATACTGTTATGCTGAAAAGAAATAAAAAAAATGTAAAGCACGTTTTAAACTTAAAAAAAACTCATGTAGAAATAAATGGTATTTTATATTTATATTAATTTATTAATATTTACATAAATATTAGTATATTTATAGAAGCAATAAATCAACATTTAATAAATAAAAACAATGCCATTTTAAATTATGAAATTTTAAAATTGAGAGTCTTATAGCAGGAAAACTATATAGCAGTGCAAGAAAAATGAAAGGCAATTTGAGTAAGTTATTAGCTATCCCTTACTGTTGGGTCAAAATGCTGAGTTTGGCTAAGACAACAATTCTTCCTAAATATTTCAATTGATTGTCAACAACTTCCTGGCACAAATTAAAGAAATAGAAAATCCCTCCCAAATAGACACTCATATGTCTTTTGAAAATGTTAGAAGACCAGAATTTGTAATGGAACAAATACGAGTTACTCCTTGGTGAGCTGCAGGTAGACACTGCTCTAGGAGGCGAGTTGTCACAGGAAGGAAACAGTATGTGCAGCAAATAAGGAGATCATGGGGAATCACTTCCAGAACCATCACTCCCACAGCAGGGAGAGTGGGTTCTTTTTATGGAGGGTCTTGTGTGAATATTCAGAAAGGGGAGCGATGTCATCCTATATACAGCTGGACATAGTTTGCACGGGTGTATTTAGAGTGGGTGCATGTAGTACATCCTCTGTGATATTAATGCAGCTTGTGCTCCTCCCAGGGTGGAGATTTAACATTCTAATGAAGCAGAGGTAACTGACAAGGGTGAGGGGCTACACATAGGCTCCAGGAGCTGGTATAAACTGGATGGGGTCTTGGGTTGCTTATCTGCAATGAGCAAGGCAGGGCCATTTGTTTGTTCATCTGCAGAAACAGCTCCTGGATTTGTTAGTGGTCTCTGAAAAGAAACAATAGCTGATTAGAGAGGAACACTTCCCTGAAAAACAAGCTTTACCTTTTTTTGCTAGTTTCAACCTTATCAACCTTATGGGGCATGGTTTCAAAGTTAGTAATATATGACAGGACATACATATCAAGACCAAATGGGTTTCATTGCAAGGATGCAAGATAGGTTCAGTATTCAAATCAATCAATGTGATCTCTTGTATTAACAAGCTAAAAAAGAAAATCCCATAATCTCATCAATCAATACAGAAAAAGCTTTTAATACTATTCAAAACTTGTTTGTGACAAAAATCCTCAGAGAATGAGAAATAGAGACAATTGTCTGCTTGATAAACAAAGGTATAAGACACAGCTTGATAGATGGAGGTGAAACACTGAAAACTCTCCCCAAAGCATAGGGACAAAAGCAAGCAAGTCTAATCCTATCACTACTACTCAACATAAGACTGGATGTTGCAGAAAGAACTGTAAGGGAAAAAAAATAGTGAAAGGCATAAGGAATAAGAAGAAAAAGAGTTGTTTCAATTTTCAGGTGAGAGAACAGTTGTGGAGGCTGAGAAAAATTAAGGCCATCCCACCTCAGGTTTAGCCTTAGCATAAGTACAGCCATCTTAGCTCTGGCAGCCATCTCAGACCCCTGTGCCCAAGGGCTGAACTTTCCCCTACTTTACTTTAGTTCTAGGGACCCCCACCCTGCTTTAGTAACAGGAAGCCCCACCTTGCTTTGGTTCCAGAAACCCCCACCCTGCTTTAGTAACAGGAATCCCCACCCTGCTTTAGTAACAGGAACCCATAAATACCCCTGCCTTAACTAAGCTCGGGGTCCAAGTCCCTACTCTGCTGTGTCGGGTATACTTGGGCCCAAGTTTAAGCTTGTTAAATAAACCCTCATGTGATTGTATTGGTGTTGGCTCCTTGGTGGTCTCTTGGACGCGAAAACTCGGGTACAACATTTGGAGGTCCCACCGAGATCTGGGAGACTTCCAGGACCCCAAACCAGAGGGTCTTGCCCCGGCTGGTGAGTGCACTCATTTTCATCTATTTGTGTGCATACTTTGGGAACTCCAATCTGCATTTTTATCTGTAGGAATTCCAACTTGTATCTGGGTTGACATTGGCTCAAGCAGACGCAAAAACTCGGGTACAACACAGTCCACATGAAAAATATGAAGGACACTGCAAATATACCTGTAAGTATATAAATTCCAAGAGTATTAAGTAATTTCAGGAGTGTCTTATGATACAAGATCAACATAGATCATTTAGATGAACTATGCAATGAACATGTGAAAACTAAAGTACCACTTAAAACCACTCAACAATACACATTTATGTGTATATTTAAAAAAAAAACAGGTGCAGGCCACGGATGCTTTAAACTGGACATTGCTGGTCCATGTAATCAAAGTGGGTCTTAAACATACCAGGTTTCTCCCTTTCTCCTGAGACCAGAGCTTTGCTGAGCTCCTGAGTTCCTGGGTGCTGGGCGGTGCCTCCCCAGTGAGCAGATCTGAACAGACACCTTAGCAAGGAAGGTACACAAATGACTTTTATATGTGAAAAATGTCCAACATAATATGTCATTGAGGGATTACAAGCTGAACCAGTGAAGTACCACTTGGCTTCCACTAACATGGCTAAAATTCAATACAATGACAACATCAGATGCTGCCTGGGATGTGGAGCATTCATTGCTGGTGGGAATGCAAAATATTTCAGCCATTTTGGAACATGCCTTGGCAGTTTCTTAAAAAGCTAAACAGAGTCTTAATAATAATACAGAAAGCACACTCCCACATATTTCCCTAAATGAGTTACTAGTGTCCACAAAAAATATGCACATACATTTGATTGTTATTTAATATATGATTGTCAAGACTTGAAAGCAACAAATATGTCCTTCCATAGGTGAATAAGTATATAAACTCTGGTAGGGCCATACATGGAATATGATTCAATCATGAAAAGACATGAATTATCAAGCCAGAAAAGGAGACAGAGGAAACTTCCGCTAGTATTTCCGAGAGAATGAAGCAAAAACCTGAAGATGCGGAACTGTGAGCAGTGGGATGGGGGAAAGAGAAGCCCTGATACCAGCTCCAGCACAGGGTCCACAAACTTCCTGCATTCACTAGAGGGCACAGGTCCTCCCCAGTTCCTCAACCAGGTGCTCCTGTGTCATCCCTGGGGTGAAGCCACCCCCCATTCTTACACTCTCTTTGCTCTGCTGGAGCCCAACTGTAAGACAAAGGATGGGTTTCCATGGCCTCAGGAAAGGGGAGGATTTGCACAAAGAACACTACCCTGAGCATCAGAGGGACACATAGGAGGGGTTGGTGGGTTCAGGCCTGGCTGTGAGGTTCAGCAAACAGAGTCTGGTGTGTTTCTACCATGGTGTGGGTTTCTCTGCTTTTTACCTGCCTTACTCATGGCACAGGTGATTTCCAAATACTCCTGAGGGACAAAACAATCCCAGGTTGAGATCCGCTGGGTCAAATAACATATTCTTAACTAGTACACAACTTGAAATTCTTATGCCATTCACTGGATGGAGGCCTGATGGGATAAAATGGACAGATTGATGTCTCTTGACAATACCTGGTCTTCTGATTCAGGAAATAGTTAACTTGTGAGTCCTCACTGCCTAAAACAAATCCCCCTTCAGGGAAAAGAAAGTTTGAGATACTTGCCCTTTATTTATTTATTTTTTCTTTCAGTGTTCCAGAATCCATTGTTTATGCAACACACCCGGTGCTTCATGCAATATGTGTCCTCCATGATACCCACCACCAGGTTCACCAAACCTCCCACACCCCACCCCTCCAAAACCCCCAGTTTGTTTCTCAGAGTCCACAGTCTCTCATGGTTCTTCTCCCCCTCTAATTTCCCTCAACTCACTTCTCCTCTCCATCTCCCCATGTCCTCCGTGTTATTCCTTATGCTCCACCAGTAACTTCTTAAGGAATCCCCACACTGTTTTCCAAAGTGGCTGCATCAACTTGCATTCCCACCAACAGTGTAAGAGGGTTCCCCTTTCTCCACATCCTCTCCAACACATGTTGTTTCCTGTCTTGCTAATTTTGGCCATTCTAACTGGTGTAAGGTGCTGTCTCAGTGTGATTTTG
The DNA here is from genome assembly GCF_010015895.1 of Lontra canadensis. Classification (NCBI taxonomy): domain Eukaryota; kingdom Metazoa; phylum Chordata; class Mammalia; order Carnivora; family Mustelidae; genus Lontra; species Lontra canadensis. The sequence continues at coordinate 6,087,162 of NW_022631081.1, forward strand.
ATTTGAATCTCCCTGATGGCTAGTGATGATGAACATTTTTTCATGTGTTTGTTAGCCATTTGTATGCCTTCTTTGGAAAAGTGTCTGTTCATGCCTTCTGCCCATTTTTTGACGTGATTATCTGTTCTGTGTATGTTGAGTTTGAGAAGTTCTTTATAGATCCTGGATATCAGCCCATTTTCTGTACTGTCATTTGCGAATATCTTCTCCCATTCCTTGGGTTGTCTCTTTGTTTTGTTGACTGTTTCCTTTGCTGTGCAGAAGCTTTTGATCTTGATGAAGTCCCAAAAGTTCATTTTCCCTTTTGTTTTCTTTGTCTTTGGAGACATATCTTGAAAGAAGGTGCTGTGGCTGATGTCAAAGAGGTTACTGCCTATGTCAAAGAGGTTACTGCCTATGTTCTCCTCTAGGATTCTGATGGATTCCTGTCTCACGTTGAGGTCTTTTACCCATTTTGAGTTTATCTTTGTGTATGGCATAAGGGAATGGTCGAGTTTCTTTCTTCTATACATGGCTGTCCAATTTTTCCAGCACTATTTATTAAAGAGACTATTTTTTTTCCACTGGATATTTTTCTTGCTTTGTCAAAGATTATTTGACCATAAAATTGCGGGTCCATATCTGGGCTCTCTGCTCTGTTCCACTGGTCTATGTGTCTGTTTTTATGCCAGTACCATACTGTTGGTGATCACAGCTTTGTAGTAATGCTTGAAATCAGGCAACATGATGCCCCCAGTTTTGTTTTTCTTTTTCAACATTTCCTTAGCAATCTGGGGTCTCTTCTGCTTCCATACAAATTTAAGGATTGTTTGTTCCAACTCATTGAAAAATGTCCGTGGAATTTTGATCAGAATGGCATTGAAAGTATAGATTGCTCTAGGCATTATAGACATTTTAACAATGTTTATTCTTCTGATGCATGAGCATGGAATGGTATTCCATCTTTTTATGTCTTCTTCAATTTCTTTCATATGTGTTCTGTGGTCCTCGAGTATAGATCCTTTACCTCTTTGGTTAGGTTTATTCCCAGATATCTTTTGGTTCTTGGTGCTACAGTAAGTGGAATTGATTCTCTAATTTCCCTTTCTGTATTTTCATTGTTAGCATATAAGAAAGTGATTTCTGTACATTGATTTGGTATCCTGCCATATTACTGAATTGCATTATGAGTTCTAGTAGTTTGGGGGTGGAGTCTTTTGGGTTTTCCATATAAAGACTCATGTCCTGTGTGAAGAGAGAGAGTTTGACTTCTTCATTGTCAATTTGAATACCTTTTATTTCTCTCTGTTGTCTGATTGCTGTTGCTAGGACTTCTAATAGTATGTTGAACAGCAGTGGTGGGAGTGGGCATCCTTGTAGTGTTCCTGACCTTTTCCCCATTGGGAATGATATTCGCTGTGGGTTTTTCATAGACAGATTTTATGAAGTTGAGGAATGTTCCCACAATCCCTGTATTTTGAAGAGTTTTAATCAGGAATGGATGCTGTATTTTGTCAAATGCTTTTTTTCTGCATCAATTCAGATGACCATGTGGTTCTTTTCTCTTCTCTTACTGATTTCTTCCATCACATTGATTTGCAAATGTTGAATCACGCTTGCATGCCAGGGATAAATCCCACCTGGTCATATTAGATAATCCTTTTCATGTACAGTTGGATACTCTTAGCTAGGATCTCATTGAGAATATTAGCATCCATATTCATCAGGGATATTGGTCTGAAATTCTCCTTTTGGATGGGGTCTTTGCCTGGTTTGGGGATCGAGGTAATGCTGGCTTCATGAAAAGAGTCTGGAAGTTTTCCTTCTGTTTCTATTTTTTGAAACAGCTTCAGGAGAATAGGTCTTATTTCTTCTTTGAATGTTTGGTAGAATTCCCCAGGGAATCTGTCATGTCCTGGACTCCTGTTTTTTGGGACGTTTTAATCACTGCTTCAATCTTGTTACTAGATATTGGTCTATTCAGCTTGTCACTTTCTTCCTGTTTTAGTTTTGGAAGTTTCCACGTTTCCAGGAATGCATCCATTTCTTCTAGGCTGCTTAACTTATTGGCATATAGCTGTTGATAATAATTTCTGGTGATTGTTTGTATTTCCTTGGTGTTGGTCATGATCTCTATCTTTTCTTCCATAATTTTATTAATTTGGGTCCTCTCTCTTTTGTTTTGGATTAGTTTGGCCAGTGGTTCATTGATCTTATTGTTTCTTTTAAAGAACCAGCTTCTAGTTTCGTTGATGTATTCTACTTTATCTCTAGTTTCTAATTCATTGATCTCTCCTCTAATCTTGATTATTTCCCTACTTGTGTGTGGGGTTGGCTTAATTTGTTGTTGATTTTCCAGTTCTTTAAGGTGTAAAGAGAGCTGCACACAGTAATATAAGAACAATATATGTAGAGTACTCAGTGGCTTAGAAAAGTGTAACCATTAAGTGGAGACACAAAATGGCTAAGTGTGAGACTCTGTTTCAACTGGTTCCCTAAGGTGAGCTATCTACCAGAACACTCCGAACACCCATGAAATCAGCCTGAGATGTAAGATTATACACTTCTGGATCTCTATGGGGGCAGAAGACATCAGTGTAGCAGTAAAGCAGAGTGGGAATGCTCAGACTAATATTGAATGATAAGCAGAAGGGGGAAGGAGTCACCAGAAGCAACCCATTGGAAAGTAATAGCCCAATACAAAAGTGCCCTTTGGTTGAGGACCAGCATTAACTTGGATTCTGATTGAAGGCACTCAAAAACAGCAAAAGAGCTTAAGAGGTAACTGGTGAGATCGGGCTGTCATGGGCACAGGCCTAAGCCCACCGACCCATGGTGACCACCGCCAGTGACCACCCATGTGAGAGAGAGTGTAGTGGAGCCTCTGTGGTCCCTGAACTCATGGCTTTCAGCTGCTTGCACCACCGCTGAGCTGGGATCACTCCTGCCTGGTGCGTGAGAGAGTCTGGTGTGAGCGCTGACTGTTGCTCGCTACGTCCAAACCGTTCTGCACTTTGCGCACCCTGCATGACCAACAGGCTGTGAGCACACTCCCGCTGGGCCTGAGAGCACCTGGTGTGGGAGCCAGCTAACGCTCTTTAGGACCCCAGTCTCCTGCCACTGGCCGAGATTCTGGACATGCCCAGCCCGCGACTGAGAGAATCCAGTGCGATCCCTGCTCGAGATCCCTTGGTGGCGGCAGCCTTCTGCGACCTGAGCAACCGTGAGGTCTGGACCCCAGATAGCAATCCCGGCAAAGGAATCCACTGGGAGCGGGCTCCTTGGACCGATATTGCTCACGGTTTTAGTGGCACGGGTGTCCAGAGATAAATAGGTGCCTCTGGTGACCATCCAGAAGGTGGCTGGGGGCATCAACTGCCTGTGGGAGGTTGTGCTCTTCAGTGGAGTTTGCAGAAGGGGAGTCTGTGTGTTCTGGACCACCCAGAGGGGAGCAGTCTGAGGCTTCTTTCTGAGGTGGAGGTCTGGATGCATTTTGCTTTTCACTAAACCTCCAAAAAGCTACAAAAAGCGACCAAAGAACAAAAACCTCTAGAGAACAAGAGCCTGAAAACCAGTTTCCACAGAGCCCAGCCACTTGGTAGGGGTCAACCAAGCAAGACTGACTGACTCAAGACTGACTGAAAAACAATGTGGCAGGCCTCTCCTCCTGATGGTAAGTCAAAAGAACGAGAGGACAACCACCACAGGGACCCCATAAAACTGCAAAACCCCAACATTAGGGGAAAACAATATATTAAGATCTCAGTACTGCCATAAAAGCTATATATTTCACAGATAAAACTTTGCTTTTAAATTCTTTCTTACGATTCTTGTTCTTTTTAAATATTTTAACCTACTTACCATTACAACTAGAAGTTTAATACAACATATTCCATAATAATCTTTTAACTTAAACTTTTTTTTCATACATACACCTGTGTTTTTCTTTCACTTTTCTATTTTTTTAATATACATATAGATATAAGCTTCAAGGTACTCCTCTTTCCCCAATCAATACAACCCCTATATATAAACCTGTTTTAACCTCCCTATATCTCTGGAAATTTGAGTCCTTTAACAAAGATATCAGGATACACTCAGGAAGAATTAAATAAACTTCCTCACTCATATCATATAACCACCCTTCCATCTTTTTTGATGGTCAGTGTTTCTGTTTTTTTGCTCTAGCATTCTATAAATCTTATACTTGGGGTTCAATTTGATTGGATTTTTTTTTTCCTTGTCAATTATGTTTGTCCGGGTTTTGTTTGTCCGTTTATGTTTGTATACCTTATAAATCTTACTTTACTGAGGAAAGAAAGATTCGTTACCTGTGCGTGGTGTGGGAAACCTAAGGAAGGTGTAGGGCCCATGGGTTGGTGGATCTCCGAGAAGGCACCCCCTTAACTAGGGCCTCAGAGCAGCCCAATATGCTGCCAGGATACCGGCTCCTACTATCTCCCTGGCTGCCTCTCAAACCAGAAGCCCTGCTGCGGGACCCACAGCAGAACACAAACTCCACTTCTTAGTGTGCGACGACCACTTCTGACAGCTCCTGTTCTCTCAGGCTGACATTAGCAGTTGGCCCTGGCCATGCTTGTGCAGGCTTGAGGAGAGTGGCATGATGGATACGTATCTCATGGAGAGGACACGGTAGTGAGGCCCTCCTTCAGGCTAACATCTTTGAGGTTCCCTGAGCAGAGAGACTTTCCAAAACGGGTGTGAGGAAGCACAAGGCAAGTGCCAACGGCTGTCCTCGGGGAATTGCATCTGGGGCACATGCCAAACCTGGTCCCATGAGGAGAGAAGCATTTTGAACACCAGGAAGCACAGAGGAGGAAGTGCGAATCCCTCAGCCCCAAGAAGGAGCAACGGAGGGGAGGGCCATCAGCTTCCATTTACCCCTGAAGCCAAAAGCCATATCCCAGAGGCTGGTGAGCATGTGTATATGCTGAAGGCCCTAGGCTTCACTCCGAGAAAACCAACAGTGCCACATGTGCCTCAGGCCTGACAACTTGTTTCAGGGAGAGAGCAATGTGTTTACACAGCACTCTGGATGTCGAATGAGCATGCCGGGCCTGAAATCTAAGCAACCACCAATCTTGTCCACCCACAAACATTTCCGCAAAGACAAAAGGGCTGATGTGAGAGGGCAATAGTCTGCATACTGAATGGGGGGCAACAGGGCTGAGCAGCTGGGAGCTCTCAAGACACTGTATTGTGTCATAAAGGGGGACACAATTTCAAGAGGGCCTGAGAAAAAGGCTATCTGCCTCGCTGAGAGAAAGAACTCTGAGGAAGGTGACCAATGTCTCCTCACATGTTGCTCCAAAGAGAAGGATGCCTTCTAAAACCACTGCCTGGAAGCCCAAGGAGAGTGGCTTGCATTATCTCCTAGAAAGAAGCTTGAAACTGAGATGCTTTTCCCGAACATCGCTCTTCCCTGAGGAAAGAAAGGTTCACCACATGTGTGCGGTGGGGGAAGCTAAGGGAGGTGCCGGGCACTTTGCTCAGACGATCTCCGAGAAGGCGCCCACCTTACCTTGCGGCATAGAGTAACCCGGCACACCGACAGGGCATTGGTTACCGACATCTCCCAGACCACCACATTAAGCCAGAGCCACGGCCATGGAACCCACAACACAACATAGACTCCAGTTCTGTGTCCGCAAAGAACACTTCTAAAACATCCCGCTCTTTCAGCCTGATCATAGCGGGCAGCCCTGGCCCCGCCTGAGCAGGCATGAGGAGAGTGGCGTTGCCGATGCGTATCTCACAGAGAGCCCATGGAAGGGAGGCCCTAACGTCCTCGAGGCTCCCTGAGCAGAGAGGACTTCCAAAACCCGTATGTGGCAGCACAAGGGAATTGATGCAGGCTTACCATAGGGAATCCGGGCTGGGGCACACGAAAAACCTGCTCCATGTGGAGGGAAGCATTACTAACAGCAAGAAGCACGGAGGAGAGAGTGTGAATCTCTTAGGACCCAAAGGAGCAACGGAGGGGAAATTCAGCAGCTCCCGTGTTCCCCGGCTTTCATGGAGACAGCACAATTTACACACAGCCTCCTGGAAGTCCAAGAGAGTGCCGGGACCTAAATCCTAAGAAACAATTCTCTTGGGGGAAAACCCTCTTCCCTCAAAGACATTCCATGAAGAGAGAAGAGTCTCTATGAAAGGGAAACGGATGGCGTAATGACGGGGGCAAGACGGGGCTGAGGGGCCGGCAGCGCTCAGGTCACTGTCTGGCGGCCTGAAAGGGGGAAGTAATTTCCGTGGGTACATGGGGGAACGCTTGCAGAAAAGGCCAGCTGCCTCCGTGTGAGGAAAGAAGTCTATTTGTAAGAGGACCACTGTCCCCTCATGCACTGCTCCACGGAGAAGGAGGCCGTCACAAACCTCGGCCTGGAAGCCTGAGGAGAGTGCCATGCCCACAACTCCTGGAAATCAGACCAACACCAATACGCCTTACGTGACCTAGGCTCTTCCGTGAGGAGAGAAAGATTCACCACCCGTATGCGGTGCGATAAGGCTAAGGAAGGTACTGGCCCTTGGCACAGAGGATCTCGGAGAAGGCGCCCACCTGAACTCGGGCCTCAGAGCAACCTGGCACACTGACAGGGCACCGGTTACTGCCATCACCCCGGCCGCCACCCTAAAAGGGTGCACCGACCGCTGGACCCACAGCAGAACACAGACCCCAGTTCTGAGTCTGCCATGATCACTTCTGAAAAATCCCGCTCTCTCAGCCTGACCAGAGCAGTCGGCCCTGGCTCCGCCTGAGCAAGCATGAGGAGAGTGGTGTGGTGGAATCATATCGCTCAGGGAGCTCAAGGAAACTAGGCCCTCCTTCAGGCTAAAGTACTCGAGGCGCCCTGAGCAGAGAGGCCTCTGGAAACCGTGTGGGTGTCAGTGCAAGGCAAGTGACCAAGGCTTACCTCAGGGAATTGGGGCTGGGACACATGCCACCCCTGGTCCATGCAGAGGGAAGCATTGCTAAGCCCAGGAAGCATGGAGAAAGGGTGACTCTCTCAGGCCCCAAAGGAGCAACGGAGGGGGGACATCAGCAGCTCCCGTGTTCCCTGTCTTTCATGGAGACAGCACGGATTCCTCACAGCCTCCTGGAAGTACAATGAGTGTGCTGGGCCCTGAACTCGAAGAAACAACTCTCTTGGGGGAAAACCCTTCTCCTTCGAAGACTTTCCATTAAGAGAGAAGAGTCGCTATGCAGAGGAAACAGCTCGCCTACTGCCAGGTGAGCAAGGGGGCTGAGGGACTGGCTGCTCTGAGGTCACTGTGTGACATCCCGAATGGGGAATCAATTTCCATGGGTACACTTCGGTGTGGAAGCACAAGGCAAGTGCCACCGGCTCATCTCAGGTAATCCTGGCTGGCGCATACGCAAACCTTGTCCATGGAGTGAGAAGCATTACTAACCCCAGGAAGCATGAAGGAGAATATGTGAATATCTCAGCCCCATTTCAGAGCAATGGAGGGGAATGCCATCAGCTCCTATTTCCCCTGGTAGCCAGAAGCCATATCCCAGACTCTGGCCAGCACATCTATATGATGAGGGCCCTAGGCTCCATTCCGAGGACCCTGACCTTGCCACATGCGCTCATGCCTGACAACTTGTTTCAGGAGACAACACTGTTTACACACAGCCTCTTGGAAGTCAAACAAACGTTCCGGGCCCTGAACTCTAAGAAACAACCCTCTTGGCGGGAGAACTCTTCTCCTGGGTATAGTTTCCCCGTGGACAGGAGTGCTATAAGGCCCAGTTCTACAAAAAACAAAACAAAACAAAAAACCAACAAACAAAAAAAACATCCCTGACAGACTCAGTCACTTGCCAGGGACACAGCTGTGGGGCAATGATATGGACACCCTCCACAGACTCCAAGCCCCCTGTTCCCATAGCAATCTGCTCTGGGTTTCCATCTCAGTGAGCCCCTGTCATACTCTCCAGCCTCATCCTCGGTTCTGCTTCAGTGGGGTCCCTCCCCAGGGCCACTCCAACTCCAGGTGTGGCAGTCAGGGACATGGTCAGAGTTCTTGGGGAAGAGGACGACAAGATGTTGTTTGCATGCAGAGCCAATGGGTGTGCTCAGTGAAGTGACCTGTCCTACCTCCCATCTGGGACTTCCTAAGTACCAGGCACTGGAGCAGTGGTACCTTGGGCAAGGCCCTTCCCTACTCTTTACCCTGGCACCCACTTTGTGGCTTCTTGGGAAGTACCCATGAGCAGCATGTTCTGTGGATCTTCAGGGACAGAACTGGTGCCCTAGCCATGCTTAGAGTGTGAGCCAGTGTCCCTACGGCCTGTATGAACCCTCTAGGACAAGATACGGAGCAGACAGTCTAAGGGAAACATGAGCTGAACCCAGAGTGCTTGGAAACAATCCAAAGGGACAATCAGAAACCCTGCAAGAGGTAGAAGGCAAAGGAGGCTGGCGTGCCCTGAGCCCTTGGCACATCCTGGCCAAGTTCCAGGCATCGCAGACCACTACTCTCTCTACTTCCCACACAAGCAGGCTGAACCCCATCCTATAGGGGTTTTGTGGAGGCTTCATTCCACAGGCTAGACTGATGAAAGCATTGGCCATTGGCCATTGATTGAGCCTGTAGCCGCTCTCCCATCCCCAAAAGTCAGGAATGGGATGGAATGTTCCACACCTCTAATAACAAATTTAGTTATCTTGGTGAGCTGCCCACATCCTCATTAACATGACAAGAGACATATTTTCACTCTGCACAAAGATGCAACATATGAGCAACACATCATTCTCATCTGAGTGACTAAATAGATGTTCTTCTTAGAAGTCCCAGTATTGCAACACATCGCTTCAGTCTCTGCTTCCATGCTTCCATGAAGCTCTCCCAGGAGTGTGTCCAAATTCCTCTCCTCTTCTAAGGACCTTTGATTCTCTTTATTGTCTCAGTATCTGTCAACGGATTGCTGGATACTAAATTTGCTTCTCTAAATATGCTTTGTCTTCATTTTCAACAACTGATAATGTGGAACACTTGGGCTCCCCATGTGAATTAGCTATCATAATAGCTTGCTTATGGTTTAGCTATTAGTTAAATCATTAGCTGTTATAATACGCTGCTCTGTCCAACATTTGTCATTACATCTGGAAGCAGCTTTGCTGTTAGTGACCTTCAAACTTGAAGGTAGTCCTCTTGACATTGGGTGTCATTAAAAAGACCTGTAGATACTTTGTTTTGGAGTTTTGGGGGATTGTTAGGTTGAGCTTTTATTTGCATGACTCAGGATAGCATATATGCGGTCATTTATGTCGGGTAGATTGCTAGAAGTGTAATTGCTGGATTAAAAGTCAAGTGCATTGAAGACCTTGATAAATAAAAGAAAATTGCCTTCCCAAAAAGAAACCGGTCATTGAATTAGGGCCCTCTCTACCCAGTGTGATCTCCTCCTAACTGCAAGTTCTACAAAATCCTATGTCCATGTAAGGTGGCATCCACAGGTGCTGGGAGTTAGGATGCCAAAGTATCTTTATGGAGGACACAGTTCAACCCACAAGAAAGGAGTTTTCCTATAACAAATCTGTGGCCTCTACTGTGGGACCAGGACAGTGTTTACTAAGTTGCTGGTGGCACCCTATAGACAGTGGCTTCATGGGTGTCATGGGGAATTGGGCATGTATCTCTGTCCCTGGGCATGCCCTTTGTCCATCTGTGTGGTCACAGCTTGAGCTGTTCTTGTCCTTATTTGCTGAGTGTTCCAGAGGAGACATGAGAACCAGAGCCCCTGGCTCCCTGGTCAGCACTCTGGCTGCTGCAGCCCTCCCCAGACTGACTGACCAACAGACATTGATGGGAAGGAAAATGGGGGCTGGGTATCCCAGGGTGATCCCGGGGTGGGTTAAATTCAGAGCCTCATGGCTCGTCTCCCACCATTCACGTTCCACAGGTCTCTAAACTTTGAATGAGCACCTACCCTATCCTAGGCCCTTTGTATGTCACCTGACCTTGGAGGGACCAGGGGGGTTCCAGCTTAGGTCTGAGTCAGGACAGAGTTGGGGTGATCTGGAATGCAGAGCAGTCACTGGGCACCCCGTCTGAGGCAGTCACAAACCTGGATGGCTTTCAGGGCAGCATGGTGCCTGCCAGTCTCTGTGCAACAACCTACCCACATGCATAGCTCCCTTAGAGTTCTGGCTTCAGGATGTGTGGTTCAGGGAGTGTATCACTGCTCTCTCCACCTCCAGGGAGCAGGCTGTGCCTTGGCCCTGCTAAGGTCACAGGACAGCAGACGGGCAGTAGCTTGACCCGGCGTATCCCAGGAGTGGTGCTGAGTGGAACATGTGGCTCATTTGCCTCCTGTGCACTTGAACACACACCCCCATCCACGCCCCAGAGGTATCTCCCTTGGCTTTGGAACAAAATCAAAACAACAAAATGAAAGGACACAATGCATTTGGACCCTTTTACCTGCACAGGTGCTCTTGGTCTGTCTTGCTAATCCCTGTCAGAGTAGGGCTCCCACCTGAGCACAGGTAGGCCAATAGCCATGCCTGCCGCAGGGTATCTGGAAAAGTTGCCTCCCTGGGGAGAATCCCAAGTCTTCCCGATTGTTTTTTGTGCTATTTCCCGGATACTCCTCTTACCCACTCATCAGAGGGTGAGCACAGACCCCAAATACTGTGGGATGGGGTGCCTGGCTGTCTGAGAAAGCAGTGCAAGAACTTATGGGGAGCTAACAGTAAGTGTGGGGACAGCAGTGTACCTGGGCTGCGGCTTCCTAGTGAGGCGCCAGCCTGCAATGTTGGCAGACATCATTTGCAGTAACTGTTCCATGCCTGCTAGCTGCCTTTCTGCTTTGATTACCCCTAATAGCCCAAAGCAGTTTCAAGACCAGGAACAACAGCTTCAAGACCATGAACAGCAGCTCCACATTAACTACATATGAATCAACACGTAAGTACACACTGCCTTCAGCAGGAGCAACCATGACATTGGGGCAGGCCTGGGACAACAGCCATCACTGCCCCCCTCTAGGGCCCCATTCCTCTTCCATGGCTGAGCCTTTGTCCCCATGAAACATGCACCCCTCCCCATCCCGGCCCCTGGCACCCACCCTCTCATTTCTCTGCCTTTGAGTCCACCAGGGACCATGTTATGGGTTTGTCCCCTTTGAGGAAGGGAACTCTGGCTTCTTCTCTATCCAGCTTCATCCCTGCTGGGGCACATTTGGGATGCCCTTACTGTTTAGAGCTGAGTAGCGCCCCACTGCATGCACTCACCCCATTTTGGTTGCCCATTTATTTCCTCTTGCCTTTGGTGCACCATGTTGCTTGACCACATGCTCCTGGTCCTCCAATGGTTTCAAGTTCCAAATATAGGGCAAAGGGGCCCTACATTGTGACTCCTCTCTGTGCAGGAAACTGACCGTGATTGTGTCCACGTACCCTCTGGCTTGTCCCAGTTGACTACAAGGAGCCAGAAGGTCCATGGAGGTCAGGGTTGGGACTAAGAAGCCAGGCGGGTGTACCTGCCCAATAAGGCAGCACAGCTTTGGCAAGACTGAGAGCAGGAAAGGGCGGGTCCCTGTGTGTCCTTGATGCCAGAGGGGGCAGGAACCTGGTGCTCTGATTCACTGAACCTCTGCAGGCCAGCGCTTTCCCAGAAGGTGAGATCTGAACCCTGGCGTGCGTCTTCATTCACTCAGGGGTCAGACCTGCACATAGGCCTCGGGAAAGCCCAGTGATGATGAAGCAATATTAACTCATGAGAGAACCTTCCAGAATGTGCTGGTAAACAGGTCAGCTCCTTTTGCCCTGTCACTCGGGCTCTGCCTGTGTAACCCTAAGTATGTGGCTTCATGTGCCCTTGTCTTGCCATGGCACGGTTGTTAAAAACTCAGACAAATTTGCATTGCCAGTATATTTCTTCCTTAAACACTGGGGTCTTTCCTCACCAGTTTATGGAGAGATTTGGGACCAAAGGGAAGCCCACATCAATTTCTGCCACCTCCACTCTTCCCTCTGGAAGAGGGCCTTCTGCTGCCTTGACCCTGAGCACAGAGTGGATGGGTCTGCTGAAGCGCTTGGTGATTGTTAGTCTGGCACCAGTGAAGGAGGAGGAATACACTCCACAGACCCTCTGGGGACACACATGGACTGGCCTGTGGGCCCTTGGTGTGATCCCAAGGCAGGGAGGTGGTCATGGGCCAGCTGACCCTTGTCCCCTTCCACCTGTAGGTCTGAAGAAACACCAGTGCTATGCGGTCATACTGCCATCTTAAAACATCATCTGCAAGAGCCTTGCTGGCTTGCCCATGGAGGTGTTTGTCAGCGAGACCAGTAAGCTCTGGGCACCCTGGCCTTCTGAGAGGCCTGGTCTGCTGCTCTCAGGGGCCTAGCAGCGTGCCCGTGTTGAAGAGCATGTTTCCGGGGTACTGCGGGGTGGGGGACAGCGGGTTCAAGGTCACTGCTGGGAAAGAGATCTGCGGAGGACTGGGCAAACCCAATGGACAGAGAGATGCTTCCAGTCTTGTACTCAGACCTGAAAGATGATTTCACAGCTGGAGGCATCCTCCTGCTTCCCAGGACCTGCTCCCAGAGAGAGGCTGCTTCCTCCTCGGGAAGCCAGGCATGTGCAGACTTTGGCTTCTGCCGAGAAGTTTGTGCTTGGTCACCCACAGTCCCAGGTGGGCTCTGCAGCAGCCCAGCACCCATGTCAGCTTGACCTCCTGGTCACAGCCCCCTTCTCAGGTCTGAGAAAGCCATGTGGCTCATTGATTGTACCCCTTTTAGCTAAGATGAAGCCCCTGAGTTTGTTTTCAGAGCTGCACCTTCTTTAGAGTCTCCCAGAGGGATGTCATGTCTCGTTGAGAGCCAGTTGGGCTTGTCTCTGACCTGAGGTCCCTTCCCCTTCCCCTCTCCTCTGCTGGGGCTCCTGCTCAGGTCAGCTGAAGCAGTTAGAGGGCCATGCCTCTGGCCAGCAATGATGGCAGTTCCCTCTGAGGACCAAGCCCCAGGCTGGCAGGAGAAGCCGGCTCGGCTTCCGGGCCAGCCCTCAGAAATGGGTCACGTGACCTTTCAAAATCTGGTGAGATTACTGTTCTGACCCTAACAGCAGCACTGAGGCCATAACTTAGCAGGATTTTTCTTGAAGCATCAGTCAACTGTGCAGCATGTGAGGATGACTAAAATGCGTTGCCTGGAGTGTAGGTTGTGCTGGCGTCTTGGTACTTCTGTCCCCAGGGTTTATTCGGGTTGGTGGGGTGGGGGGTGGGGGCCCAGTATTTGGGACATATGTGCCTTGCTTCAGAGGTGTCCCCTGAGGCTGAGCAGGAAGGCAGGGGCTTCAGTCCTATCTGGCACCTGGGCACACATTGGTCACCACGGTGGTTGGTTTGAGGGGAGCACAGGGCCAGCCAGCTGGAGTCTGTGGACCCTGAACTGCCTGTTGGCAGTCTGCACCCAGGTCCCGGGACCCTGGAGGCAGAGCCTGAGTCACTGGGCCCAAGGCAAATGCTCATCGGAAAGGACTGGAGCCAGGGAAGGAGGCAGGCAGGCCCAGGCAGCCGTGTCAACCAGCCAGGTCACTGTGGGGCTGAAGCCCACCTCCATGGTCTGTGCTGCATTGGAGGGTTGGCATGTCTCAGGGCAAAATGCACACAGTGTGAAGTCTGCCATCCCCATCACCCTGAAGCAGAAGGTGTGGCATGGAGCTCACTCACGTTGTGGGGCAGCTGTCACCCATGTGTGGACAGAGCCCCCTGTCCCAGAAAGAAGCCACCTGCCATCCAGCTGTCCCTCCCTCCCCTGCCCCACTTCCCCTGCCCAATGGCCTGGAATGTCAACTGTTGGTCTCTATGAATCTGCCTGTGCTGAATGTCTCACAGTATCTGTGTTCTCCAGCTGGCTTCTTTTTCTGCACATATTTTCAATGTTCATAGCATTAGTCAGCACCTTGTTCCCTATCACAGCTGGGGAATATTCTCCTATGTGCACACACACATTTTGTCTCTCCCTATCTGTTGATGGACCCTGGCTTAACCCCACCATTTGGGTTCTGTGAGGAGAGCTGCTGTGAACAGTGATGCACTGGTGTTTTCCAGCAGCATTGAGCTGATGATGCTCCTCAGTGGGCAGGGGAAACCACAGGGTCTACATTGGGGGACCAGGTGCTGAGGCAGGTTGTGAGCTCTTTCTCCACCCTGGGCCCCTCATCTCCCTCCACTCTCTAGGAGGGGTCCTGCTCTGGCCCATGTCCTCTACCTACCCACTCCCCATGCTTCTCCACAAAATTTGGGTGTCAGCCCCCGGACCCCATGACCCCCCAGAAGGGAAAGGGGAGCCCTACCCATCAAGCCCAGTCTCCAAGGCCATCTGACACACACATACTCTTAGGAGCCAGCTGTTTTGCTGAGGGCACTGGCAGGAGATGCTAAGAAGGGCTTTTAAATTGTCTTGAGAAGTTCTATACTCAAAGTGTCTGTTGCACTGCCCAGCCTCTTAGCCCTGATCTCTCCCCCTCATGCCCAGGACCCAACTCTGGGGTCTCCTCTCCAGAAAGTTGTCTCTCACCCCTTTCCAAGTATAGGTCCAGCTTTCTCTCCCTGTGCCCAGATCCACAGGCACTGTATGGACACTGCCTTTGTTATCAGATGGAACTATCCTTTCTTTCTCCACACGGGGCCACAACCACTGATCTCAAAATGTGCCTCATCCTGAGCTTAGGACCAAAAGGGCACCTGAGTGTCTTTGCTGTCCTGTAAATAAAGGTCCCCAAACACCCACAAGCATGAGGCAGTGGAGCAGCTCTGGGAATCCTGAGCACTGGGAAACGCCCAGGTGGGGTGAGAGGATGTGGGTGGACTTCATGTCTCAGAGCAAGTGTGAATAAGTGGGGAGACAGAGCTAATCAGAGATGCCACGTACTGAAGCAATGTGATGTGTGGCAGTGGTACCTGCCCCGTGATTGCTGTGACCCCAGTACTCTTGTTGCCACAGGCACACACGTGCAGTTTGCATGTTTCTCCATCAAGTCTCCTTTCCAACACCTTCTACAGCACCTGGGCAGGGTAAGGAAAGGCAGCTAGCCAGGGTACATGAGTGTGCTCTGGGGAGGCAGGCACACAGGATGCTGACCTGTGGGTGGGGTGGTCCGGCAGTAAGGCAGGGACCAGAGAAGCCTGTTAAGGGGCTAAGGGCCAGGCTCTGTGCAAGGGGATTCATGGAAGCACCACATAGGAAGAACCCCACGTGCTTGTCCCTGCAGCTCTGCTCCCCCCGCACAACCTCAGGTGGGTACAGGGGGTGAGATAGGGAAGGAAGTTTATGTTGTTCTTTACACCATAATTTGGGTTACAGCCTTCCAAAGGGACTAGTCAAGGACAAGGAACATGGAGGCAGAGCAGCCTGGCAGGCACCAGGAGAGGGCGTGCTGTGTATCCGGGGGAGAAAGGGCGAGAATTGCCTGCCCTAGTGGGATGCACTGTCAAGGTGATGAACTGTCACCCCAGGGAAAGGAGGGACTGGGCTGGTTCTCCCTCCAAAAGAGGGAGTTGGAATTTCTCCTACACCTGGGGGGAAGCACCCATGGGAGGTCAGGTCTGCAGTCTGACCTTTGTTCTTTGACATAATAACTGTTGCTGAAAGGGAAAACGGATAGTCCTGAACTGTTGTCATCAGTTGCTTTGGGGACATATTGGTCACATTGGGCCCAAGTGTTGCTTCTGGAGACCGCAAAGCATCTTGGAATGATTGTTTGGTTCTTTTTTTAAAGAATGAGAAACTTACTGTGATCTGTGACTCTACCTTTCTTGTAAGAGGTCGAGTTTTTAATTGTGGCTATTCCAAAGGAGAGAGAAACCACATGGCTTCTCACTGTTTTAGCTCACCCTAGGGACACATAGATCTGGGCTCCAGCCTCAGGGGACAAGAGAAGGCTTTGGAGCTCTGCTGGTCTGAGCCTGGTGGGTGGGCAGGAGTCCAGGCACTTCGCTGATGGCTTCTCCCTGGCATCAGACACCACAGTCTCCGGGTAATTACCTATGGTCATGACAGGAAGAAAGCCATGGGCAACTTCCGTGGCATGTCTGGTCCATCTTTTAGTGGGCCTCACAGTATGTAGGTGGAGAAGTGCGTTTACAGGCAGGTGAACACCAGTGGTGGAGTTGGTGTCTGCTGGGATGTGACAGCCTGCTGTGGGCCAGATGTGATTGCTCTATCTGGCTCTCAGGTGAGCCACTGATGCTCAGAGGCCATCACCCAGTCTCGAGGTGGTCGGGGGCTCCTGGGGTTCCTTCTCAAATCAGGTCATTTGCTAGGCTCACCCTAAGGGAGGGGGCGTGCATCAAGTAAAACTATGAAGATGTGGTTTATAAAATACATCTGCCCTCCAGAACCTCTTCTTTCCCTCAGGACACCCCCATAATACCCCATGTGGCTTCCTGTAAGGTGGCATTTTCCTAGGACAAAGATGTTTGTTTCCACCTCAGACCAGAGCTGACACAAATATTGGTGCTGAAATGGGGGTTCTGAGGTTTGCTCTGCCCATGCCAACCCCCCATGAGGAGCCCTGTGTGACATGTGACCCATCACAAACTGGCCACATGAGGGTCAGCAGAGATTGGAGATGAGCCTCAACTGCCTTGTCTTCTATCCAACATGCCCATCATCTGTCCAGCCCCAAAGTCCTTGGCAGGAGACACCTCACTGGGACCAGAACTCCCACCATGGACACTGTATTCAGTACGTCCCCTGCTCTCTGTTCTTCTTTCCAAAGGGGCCACAGTCCCTGCAGGCTGGCAGCAACCTGAGGCTGTGAGACTCATAAAGTTGTGGAAGGTTCCCAAGGTTCAATATTGTACTCAGTCTTCTTGGCTTTGCTGTCAAAGGGCCACGGGAATATCGAGGAAGAAATAAACACGCCCCCGGGACAATTGTTGGCTTTGAGAATTGATGGAGAGGATGTAAGAACCCAGTTTCTATGCCATGCAGTAGTCCAGGTGCAACTGTTCTCACGAGAGGTCACCCCTACATGGAAGACAGTGTCAACAGTGCCCAAGGAGTTCAACACCAGGACAGCCTTAAGATGTGACCTCTGCTTTGCCGCTGGCTTATCCCATGGTCTTCTGGAGAGGTGGGGTTTGGGATTGCTTGGGGCCTGACAACACACATCATAGACCCGCTGGCTCTCTCCCAAATTAATGGAGGCTTCCATCGTGATGGGTAGGGCTCAAGCCCAGTGCCATTATCCCTGCCAAAAAAGGATCCGACCAGTTAATCCTTAGCCCTGAATATTGGGATAGCTTAATGCTCACAAACTCTGATGTCAGTGGTAAAGAGGTCCTAAGACTAAGAATCGTGTGTTGACTCTTTAAATATATATGTAGGCATATGGAGAGAGAGAGTTCATATGCTAATACATCACCTGCACCTCTTACCCCAGGCAAACACTAATTTTCTTTCTCTCTATAGACCAACCTTCTGGGTACTTGAGACAAAGCACCTCATCTCTGTCTCACCTCTTTTGTACTTGCCTTTTTCTTTTCATGTACTAAGTTCATCCACACGGTACCATGTTTCAGTTGTTCAGTCCATGTTACTGTTAAAAAGGATTCCACTGCATGTGTAGAGCAGCAACTACAGTTTCTTCTGTAGATGCACACGTGGCTTGCTTCCAGTTGGAAGGGTTGACCAGTAATGCTGCCATGCCCACTTATGTGCAGAGTTTCTGTGTTTTCTGCTGGGGAGAAACCCCAGAGCAGAGCATCCAAGCTAGATGATAATTCTGTGTCTAGCGCTTGGAGGAATTGCCAAAGGGCTTTCCAAAGTGGCTGAACCGATCCCACCTTTCTACCAGTGCTTCACCAAGGTTCCAGTATCTCCCTGTCTTTGCCAACATTCTGTGTCCTCTGTGGGTGACCACAGCCATCTTGGAGGACGTGGGGTGCTTGCTCATGTAGGTTTTGATTCCCATTTCCCCAATGGTTATGGTTTAGGCATTTTTTTGTGTGCTTTTTTTGGCCATTTGCATATCTTCTTCAGAGATATATCTGCTGAAATCCTTTGCCCACATTTTTCAAATTGGTTTACTTTTTAAAAAACAATTATGTAAGTGGTATTATGTTCCTTATCAAATATAAATCTGCAAACATTTTTCTCCCAGTCTGTGGGTTGTCTTGTCCCTTTCTCGATGTTTTCATTAGGTCTTTGAACTATTTTTCCTATTAATGTTTCATGTTTAATGTGTATGAGTTTTGGACTTCCTTTATTAAGTGTACTCCTAATTATTTGACTCTTCTGATGCTATTATAAAATGAATGGTTTTCTTAATTTTATTTGAGGATTGTTCATTTCTACTGTAGAGAAATTCAAGTGATTTCTTTATGTGGATCTTTCATCTGAAACCTTGCTTAACCTCATCAGTTGTCCGAATAGTTTTTTTTTTTTAGTGTATTTTTAGACATTTTTAAAATACAAAATCATGTTTCTGTAAATAGAGATGGTTTTATTTCTTCCATTCAAACTGGATGTTCTTTACATATTTTTGATCTTTAAGTACTCTGGCCGAAGCTTCCAGTACAACATGTGAGAAAAGTCGGGAAAGCAGGCATAATGGTCTTTTTACTGATCCTACTGAAGGGAAATCCTTCAATTATTCATCACTGACTGTCCTAAATACAGATTTTTCATAAATGATGTATCAGGTTATGGAAGTTCCCTTTTGTTCCTAGTTTGTTCAATGCTTGTATTATGGAAGAGTATTGGGTTTTGTCAAATGTGTTTCCTGTGTCCATTGAGATGATCATATGGGCTATGTCCTTCATTCTCTTAATGTTTTTAATATAATGATTTGTTTTCACATATTAAACCAACTTCACTTTACATCCTAGATGACCATAGTGTATCTTTTTCCTTTGTTGCTGGGCTTCATTGACTAAGATTTTGTTAAGGATTTTTAATCACTATCCATTAGGGATATTGTTGTGTCATGTTGGAATATTTTTGTTTTTGTTATCTCTTTGTCTGGCTTCAGTATTTGGGTAATTCTGGCCTCATAAAATTAGTTAGTAAATGTTCTTCCTCCTCTTATTTTTGGGAAGAGTTTGTGAGGCATTAGTGCTTCTTCTTCTTTCAGTGTTTGACAGAATTGATCAGTGAAGCAATCCGCTTGTGAACTTGCCTTCATGGGAAGTTTTATTGCTAATTCAATCTCTTTACTTGCTATACATCTGTTCAGATTGTCTATTTTTTTTTTTTCCTGAGATGGTTTTGGTGATTTGCGGTTTTCTAGGAGTCTGTTTCTCTTATCTGGAGTCTGTTTTTAGTTTTCTAGGAGTCTGTTATCTTAGCTATCGCTATAATTGTTAACAAAATTCCCTTATAATCTTTTTTTTTTAAAATTTGTGAAGTCACTAGGCAGACCTTCTTGTTGAATCTTGATTTTAGTAATTTGACTATATTTGTTTCTTCTTTCAGGCAGTCTGTGTGAGGTTTCTCAATTTTGTTGATTTTTTCAAGAACGCCTTTGTGTTCTATTGATATTCTGTGTTGATTTTCTATTCTCTATTTTATAATATTTCTGTTCCTTATGATTTCATTGTCTTCTACTTGCTTTGGGTTTTGCTTTTTTCTTGTTCTGTTTTGTTTTGTTAAGGTGGAAAGGCTGGATTGGTTTAAATCATTACTCTTCTTTCTTTGTTTCTTTACTACTATGAATTTCTATTAAGCACTCTTCAGCTGCATTCTTTAACTCATGGTATGTTGCATTTTCTTCTTATTCATGGTGAAATTTTTTTTTTAAAGATTTTATTTATTTATTTGACAGAGAGAGATCACAAGTAGGTAGAGAGGCAGGCAGAAAGAGAGGAGAAGCAGGCTACTTGCTGAGCAGAGAGCCCGATATGGGGCTCGATCCCAGGACCCCGGTATCATGACCTGAGCCGAAGGCAGAGGCTTAACCCACTGAGCCACCAGGCGCCCCTCATGGTGAAATATTTTTTTATTTTGTTTGTGATTTCCTCTTTTGCCCTACATGTTTTTGAGTCTATGTCTCTGAGTTGCCCCAATTTTCTCCTTTCATCAATCACTCATTAAATTCTACTGTTGTTAGAAATTGTATGTATAGTTTCTTCCTTAAATGTATTAAGGTATTCAACTTCTCTGAAGTCCCCTTTTAGGGTCCTCTGGCCAAAGCTTGAGGCTCTCATCACTGTGGTCTGCTGGCCACCTGTCTTGGGCATTGCATGTGGGCTCATGTGGAGGGAGGAGAGGGAGAGGAAACCTCCAGGGTCGGTACCCTTTTGAGTGTCATAATTCCACTGAACGTAGAAGGAAGTCCCCCTCTCTGAGTTTGGGCTCCTGTTGGCCCCTTGATCAGCCACTACCTCTGGGATTGTCCGAGGGCCAGGGTATGAGAGAAAGGGTAAAACAAGAAAGAAGATGGAAAAGGAAGCCCAGGGCACTGCTCCTCTTTTTGGGGATTAGGAATCCCATTTTTCGACTTTGAGCCAGAGCCAGCAGCTTCCCTGAGCTCGCTGCCTGTGCCCCCACAGGTCACAAGTGGGTTTTCAGCTACATCCTATCCAGGCTGGGACACTGGAGGGAAAATGGCAAGCTCACCACCACCGGAGTTCTTTTAAATGTTGGTCTTTTTCCTCAATCTTCCCAGCACTGTTTTCTTCTGAGGGACCTCTGGTACCTGCCCCATGCATTCTGTCCAAGTTTTATAATTAAACATCGTGGAAAAAAGAGGAGAAATGTTGTTCCATTGTATTCAGAACTGGAACTTGAAGTGGATTTTAGAAACCAGAAGTAAAAGATGAACACAGATTAATGCAAATGCATTTTTTTTTTTTTTTGCGGGAAAGATAAACCCATTGTCTGCTGTTAGTGGGGCTGCTATTTTATCCTCATCTACAAAGGATGGCTTTGTTACCCTCATATAAATTGTATGCTCAGCCATAAATTTATCGAATTCTTCCTTATTTGAAAGAATCACTCATATTCACTGAAATTTCCAGGTGCTTCAAGACTAGGTTGAATAAATAAATGACTCCCCGAGATGTGCTCACTTTTTAAAGATGTTTAATGACTCGAATACTCCAGGCTCTTGCTAATTCTATAGCTGAGGTCCTTCAGGGATTCTCTCAAACCCATAGTCTTAGATATTAACTTGCGTTTTTGACAAGACAATTGATGGCAATGGCGACTTCAAAAACGTTAATTATAACAAATTTGATCACGTCATTAGGTGCACATGTGCTGATTCTCCTACTGATTTTTTAAGAACTGGCCTAGTAAGACAAAGGAGAGATCAGAGAACAGAGATGCCACAGTCCCCAATTCACTGAAATGCAAATTTCGTGAGACAGATCCTGTTGATTCCATCTGCATCAGGCAATTGGTTGCAGGAAAGGAGTCAGAAAGTGCTTGTCAGATACTTTTTTCCCAACCTGCTTTAGTTTCAAAAGCTTAAGCTCATTGGGAATATAGAGTTCAAAGAGAGAAGTGAGCTCTTGAGGGATATGTGGAGACAGAAAGAGAGTTTCTCTTAGTTTAAATAAAAGAACATCTGGGTGTGTCGGGTAGAGGCTATAGGGGAGGCAGAAATGCTGCAAACTCTGGTCTGACCTCAGGGACAGTGGTCAAGTGATGTCCCATGGATGTGGATACCACCCCAAACCCAGTCCAGAGGCACCAAAGGGGCTTCATATCTGAAGGGTTCATGGGAACTGGCAGGGGGTGTCTCTTCTCTCAGCTGTCATTCTCCCACTTGGAACTCCAAAGGTGAGTCTCAGTTTCTAGAAAAAGTTACAGTGGTAGAGTGCCCTAAGGGTTTAGCATTATAGGATTTGAGCTATGGAGATGGTGGTTCCCCAGGGTGGGAAGAAATCGGACATACTTGTTGAGATGCTTTACAGGCAGGAAAGCACTTAATCCTTTTGCCAGGCCCTTTGAATAATGCAGAGGAAGTTGATAGACTCCAAGTGGTTGCAAAAGTAATTGATGATCAGAAAAGCCACCTGATTTTCTTTAAGTAGAATACCTTGGAGTTATTTTCACTTACCCCCCAAAAGAGCACCAAGGTCCCTTGTTAAGCATCGGAGAAGGTCAAGAATCACAAAGACTGACCAATTAAGTGACACTTTTTGTTATCAGAAAGCAGGATGAGAATGGGCGGAGCCAGCTCATTTGCAGAAGTGAACAAAGAGCACTCAGTGTTACAGTGTTCTGTGTGTTTTGTGGTACAATGAGCCCTTATTGGTGAAGGTCAGGAGTTTTACCCGCATTTACCTCTGCATTCCTTAACAGTTGTCCCACAAGTTAAATTCAAAGACTTATCTTCAAGAACTGAGCAAAACAAAGGATGCAAACACAGTGATCCAGAGGGGTACCTACACCCCAATGTCTATAGCAGCAATGTCCACAATAGCCACTCTGTGGAAAGAGCCCAGATGTCCATCAACAGATGAATGGATAAAGAAGATGTGGTATACGTGTGTGTATACACACATTACAATGTGTGTATACAACCATGGTTGCATTACAACCATCTAAAAAATGAAATCTTACCACTTGCAATGACATGGGCATAGCTAGAGGATATTATGCTAAGTGGAATAAGTCAGTCGGAGAAAGACAACTATCAAACAATTTCACTCACATGGAATTTAAGAAATAAAACAGAAGAGCATAGGGGAAGGGAGGGGAAAATAAAATAAGATAAAATCAGAGAGGGAGACAAACAATAGGATACTCTTAATCATAGGAAACAAACAGGGTTGCTGGAGAGGTTGGGGAGAAAGGATAAGTAGGTGATGGACATTAAGGAGGGCATATGATAGAATGAGCACTGGGTGTTATATGCAACTGATGAACCACTGACCTTTACTTCTGAAACTAATAGTATACCATGTGTTAATTAATTGAATGTAAATACGATTTAAAAAATAATAATTAAAAACAAAACAGCAGAAGTACCCTTGATTTCATATATGGGAATCCCTGTCCACTTGGAACAAAAGAACAGCATAAACTCCAATTTCGGTAGTGTCATAAGCTCCTTCTCTTCCGTCTTCCCTTCCCTGACCTCTCTTCTCACAGCCCTGTGTGGACATGGCTGCCTGCCCCTCAGAGGTATGCTGTTGGAGTTTTGTCCCAGGCCTGCCTTCTGTCCTTGCTCTTCCTGCTGTCCCAGAGAGGTCTTCCTGTCTCAGAATTTCACTCACGATTCCTGCACTGACCAGCCAATACCCACTAGACACCCCACAGCCACCTGAACATAGCCATCTTTCCCCCAAATGCCTTCCTTCTCTTCCACCCTAACACACCAACGTCCTCACCCCCAGCCCTACTCTTTCTTCCAAGTTTTCACCCCTGAGTCTCTCTGCTGACCACCCAAACCACTCTGGCCAGCAACCAGGAGCATTTCTGTACAGAAATCCAGCTGCCTGAGGCCCCTCTGCTCTCTCTCCCTCCTCCCCGTGGCATCTCACCCTCTCTTACTCAGAATGGTCCCCTCCTTAGGGTCCTTAAGTGACTCTCCATTCTTCACTGGATCATGTCCCTGCCACATCCAGAAGCACTTACCCTCAACCTCCAGAGGGACTGGTACTTTTCCATGTGTGCTGGCAGGTTTCCACCTTTGTTGTTTTCTGTTCCTGAAGTGCCTTTCCTTCCCTCCTCCACCTGGTGAATGTCTATGCATCATTCAAGGACATGACTCAGGCTTTCCAAATTCCCCTGGAAGAATTAAGAAGTATTTGCTGAAAATAACCAACTCTCTTCTATTTGGACATGACTTAATTCTTTATTTAACAAGCACTTGCAGAAGAGCTGTTATGGCTAAAGCACATTGTTTCATAGCAAGATGAATAATAATACATGTGTCCTTTCTTATTCCAAAAGGTGGATAGACCTAGGGGCACCTGAGTGGTTCATTCAGTTTAAGGGTCTGCCTTTGGCTGTGGTCAGACAACATACAGGTCAATGGCATTATATATTTCTTCATTTTATCAATTTTTATTATGTTATGTTAATCACCACACAGTACATCATTAGTTTTTGACGTAGAGTTCCATGATTCATTGTTTGCATATAACAGCCTGTGCTCCATGCAGTATGTGCCCTCCGTAATACTCATCACTGGCCTCACCCATCCCCCCACCCCCTCCCCTTGAAAACCCTCAGATTGATTCCCAGAGTCCATAGTCTCTCATTCATTTCCCCCTCTGAATCCACCCCCCTTCATTTTTCCCTTCCCTCTCCTAATGTCTTCCATGCTACTATTCCTTATGTTCCACAAATAAGTGAAACCAAATGATAATTGTCTTTCTCTACTTGACTTATTTCACTTTGCATAATCTCCAGTTCCATACTTGTTAATGCAAATGTTGAGTATTCATCCTTTCTGATGGCTGAGTGATATTCCATTGTATATATGGGCCACATCTTCATTATCCATTTTCCTATTGAAGGACATCTCGTTCCTTCCACAGTTTAGTGATTGTGGATATTGCTGCTAAGAATATTAGGATACATGTGACCATTCTTTTCACCCTATCTGTATCTTTGGGGTGAATACCTGGTAGTGCAATTACTGGGTCATAGAGTAGCTCTATTTTTAAATTTTTCGGGAAGCTCTGCACTGTTTTCCAAAGTGGCTATGCCAACTGGCATTCCCACCAACAGTGAAAGGGGGTTCCCCTTTCTCCACAAGCTCTCCAACATTTATTGTTTTTATCTTGTCAATTATCGCCATTCCAACTGGTGTAAGGTGGTATCTCAATGTGGTTTTGATTTCAATTTCCCTGAGGGCTAATGATGGTGAACATTTTTTCATGTGTCTGTTAACCATTTGTATGTCTTTGAAGAAGTGTCTGTTCATTTTTTGACTTGATTATTAGTTTGAGAAGTTCTTTATAGATCTTGGATACCAGCCCTTTATCTGTAGTGTCATTTTCAAATATCTTCTCCCATTCTGTAGATTGTCTCTTAGTTTTGTTGACTATTTCCTTTGCTGTGCAGAAGCTTTTATCTAGATGAGGTCCCAAAAGTTCTTTTTTTGTTTTTGTTTCCCTTGCCTTAGGAGATGTGTCATGAAAGAAGTGCTGTGGCTGATATTGAAGAGGTTAGTGTGGATTCCTACCTCACATTGAGGTCTTTTATCCACTTAGAGTTTATCTTTGCGTATGGTGTAAGTGAACGGTCGAGTTTCATTCTTCTGTATACAGCGGCCCAGTTTTCCCAGCACCATTTATTGAAGAGACTATCTTTTTTCCATTGTATATTTTCCCCTGCTTTGTTGAAGATTAGTTGACCATAGAGTTGAAAGATTTCATTTTAAAGTAATCTGTACACCCAGCATGGGACTGGAACTCCCAACCTTAAGATCAACGGTTGCAGACTTCCGACTGAGCCAGCCAGGTGCCCCTCTTTATTTTGCTTTAAAATGTTTATATTGGATATTTATGTCGCATATAGCTACTTTATTACCTTCTTTTCAAGTTTGCAGAAAGGCAGATTTTTAAATTATGTTAGTCACCGTTCATTGCATTAGTTTTTGATGTAATGTTCCATAATTCATTGTTTGCATATGGGCAGATGGGCACATAAGTTTTTTCCATGTTTTGGCTGATGGGAATGAGGCTTCCATGAGTGTGGGGGTGCAGACTTTTATTTTGTGGTAGTGTTTTCTTTTCCTTTGGGTCCATACACTGAAAAGGGAGTGCTGGGTCATATGATAGTTGTATTTTTAATTTTTAATTTTTTTTTTTTTTGAAGAATGGACAGAGATGGTGTTGGAGACAGGATGGTAAAGAGTGAACTTTGGGAGCAGAAAAGCAAAAAACCAAGTGTAGAGGGATACGTCCGGGTCACTGCTGAGCCTTGAGCCTCTTCCGGAACTGCTCCCCACAAGCCTGAACCTGCCTGGTCTTTCCTCTCAGACACAGCAGCTTCTCTCACCACAGCTCCTCTTCCATAGACATTACTGTATTGAACTGCCAGAAAACTCTGACTCTGCCCTTGAAAAGTGCCCCAAACCTAGTTTCCATCCCCATCACCCATTCTTTTGGTCCCTTGCCCCCTACAGTGGGTTCCAGGGTTTGAACCTTAAAACAGGTTCACATCATGTCATCCTCTGCCCTAGATGTTCCAGTGCCTTCCAACCCACCTTTAAGATAAATATATATGTATATTTTTTAAGATTTTATTTATTTACTTGACAGAGAGAACAAGAGAGCACAAGCAAGGGAAGCAGTAGAAGGAGAGGGAGTAGGTTCCCTGCTTGGATATAGCCCATGTAGGGCTAGATCCCAGGACCCTGAGATCATGAGCTGAGTGGAAAGCAGACACTTAACTACCTGAGCCACCCAGTTGCCCTCACTTTTAGGTTTTTGCCCAGAGTTTTCCTGGAGGTGTGAGGCCTTCTCTGAGCTGACCTCTCCCATCACTGCCCCTTGCCCATGTCTCCCCTTGTCCTTGGGGCTCCAGTCTGCAGCCCACAGCAGTCTCTCCAGCACCCTGAGCCCACCAGGCAGTGCAGGCTCTGCAGCATTCCCTCCCTGGAATGCCCTGCTCCCAGGCATTCCCAGGCTGATTCCCCACGCCCCACTCCTTCTGGGTTCCATACCTTCTCCAGAGTCTGTCTTCACAGGCATTCCCAGGCTGATCCCCCCTGCCCCACTCCTTCTGGGTTCCATACCTTCTCCAGAGTCTGTCTTCCTGTCTCCATATGCTTGCTCTTCCCCTAAAGCCACAGAGCAGGGTGTCTGTCTTTTACCCTCCTTCATCTACAGCTCTGCAGCACTAGGAGTTTAGGTGAACTTTGAACTTTTTGTCATTATTATTATTTTTTTTGGCAGCATTCCAAGATTCATTGTTTATGTACTTTCTGATTAAATGCTACTTCCCCCTACCCAGCTCTCCGTGATATAGGGTTCCTGGTGAGGGGTAGACTGAGGAAGATTAGGTGCCGTTTCCCTGGCTCAGATGATCTGTTCCCATAAGTACAAATAGGCCTCTGCTAAAGCTTTTGCCTTGCTGCTGCTGAAGCTGCCTGGTGCCCATTTGTTGCGGACCTCGGCAGAAAGCCTCTCTGGATTCAGTGTCTTCAGCTCCAACCACCTTAAACCAGCCAGGGAACTGTTAGGTGGAAAACTGCAGTAAAGTCTCAGTTAAGGAAATTCTTGGGGGAAGGAATATTCTAGTCGATATAATTTTTGATTAACTGAGCACCGCCAGAGTTTTTATTAGGAGGAAATGGCATTATGCGAAAGGAAGTTGACAAACTTTGGATGGAGGCTTTCCTTTATTTAAACCCTTTGCCTGCCATTTGAAGTCATGTGACTCCGGGCCTCAATTTTCTCATCTATAAGAGGGGGGCAGTAATAGCTCTCTTGTTGTTTGGCCATTAGCTCAAGTGGGGAAACGTTTGCAAGTCATTTAGCTATAGACTTGGTGGCTACATGGGAGCTTGGTAAAGTGTGCTCCCTTCCCTTGTCCTTTGCATTCTTCTCAGAAAGAATTCTTAATACATTGGCATACAGCATTTAAAAAATCTTGTGTTAACATACAGCATTGAAGGAGAGTGTACTGTTCCTGGTGGGGGTAGCAGTGACTCATTATTGGGGAATATGTATGAAAAAATACCCAGTCATTAAGGATTTTGAATGCTTTTGTATCTCTACAAACAGCGCAAGTAAAAGAGGCTGTTTTATTCTTTTTGAAATGCCTATTCTTCTTTGCATCGCTCTTCTAAAAACTGAATGTGGGGGAAAAATTGGTAGCTAAGTCAGCATGGCAGGTTCAAATGGCAGATAAAACATCTTTATTATTGCATCTCTCTTAAAAAAGAAATAAAAACCCTCTTAAAAGCAGTAAAGGGGTAAGGGACTGAGGAGCACAATGGCAAAAAACAAAACAAAACAAAACAAAACAAAACAAAAAAACAAAACAGGAATGATTCACGGATGGGAGGTGAAACCATTTCTAGAGAACTGCTTTCAGATGGTGGAATGGGGCCATGGGGGACAAAGTAGCAGCCTAGGGACCCTTGAAGTGCTCTGGGTTACAGAGGGACTGATAGGACCTGTACCTGTAGACAGGGGGAAGAGGAAATGCTTTGTCTCTGGAACAATCTACTTCCTGCCCTGTACTGAATGCAGAAAGTCAGCAGCTATACAGGACGGACAGACGGACACATAGGTAAGGTTCTCCTCCACTGAGGATGAATGGCCCGGAAGGAAAATCTCTGCACTCTGGGATCTGGGGTCTCTGCAGAATAATAGTGTCTCCCGCATGACCCAATTTGCTAGTTAACAATCTGAGTGCTCACATGGGGGTCATCCATGTGCCCATGCAGGTTTGATTGAGATTTAAGTTCTTTAGAAGAGAGTGCTGTAGCCTCATGGGCTGTCATGAGCACAGTTCCTACAATTGGGATATCTGCATTCTGGCACTTGGGTAAAATTGTACTGAAACGTTGTAACAGCAGTTTCAACAGCACTTGTGCAGCTTTGCTCAGATCTTGCTGTGTGGGCTCCAGGAGTCAAGGTCACCTCACCACAAAGGATCACAGATACTGCACTGAGAAATGACCACAGTTTAATGTGCACCTCTTACCCCTCCTACTCCAACATGTGTCTTGTGCCCTGAATCAAACCCAAGGTATGACTGGACTTGTCCATCTGACCCTGCAGCTGAGGCGCCTTGGCACAGCATCTTGCTGTGTGTGAAAGTGAGTTACAGAAATACCGCTTGCTGCTCCATCTGTCCCTATGGCCAGAACCCTCGACAGAGTGGTGCTGCTCTGTCCCACCCGCCCCTGAGGAGCTGTAAGCTGGGCCCTGGCACTTCTCAGTGCTGTGTGCATGGAGGCCTGAGGTCAGTGTGCCATTGAGGCCAACCAGCAGAGGCCCCATCCTCCCTGGGCAGTGACAAGTGCTTGAGCACAGGTTTCCTCTTCTGACACTGTGGCTGAATGGTGATTAATGCCAGATTAGCACCTTGCTGGATGACTTTGAGCATTTGCCACAATTCTTCTTCACTTCACATAACTATTTGCAAATATTAGCTTCTCAGGTCATTGCTCCTCATCAGCAACTTTCACAGATGACAGGCAGGTTTGGCAGTCAGCTTTTGTCCTTGACCCCATCATGAAAGTGTCTGTGCTTGAGCATCTCATCAGGAATCCGATAAGCAGCCCTGTGGCTTCTATGATGTTCTAAGCAGAGAATATCAGAAGGAGGCTCGCAGGCCTTTCCAGGCTCGCTTTGGGGGCAGAGAGGCTGGGAAGAGCTTGAAGCCAGATTCCCAGGAGGCCCTGGGACTTGTGGAAACTGGCTTCCATCAATGTCATCAATGTATAGGTTAAAAAATTAATTTGTTGGCTCTGTGCACACCAAGCTTTTTTTCTGTAATTCACATGAACCTATAAATAAAAAATTACAAATACTTAAGCAGTGAAGGCAGAACACAGA
Organism: Lontra canadensis; assembly: GCF_010015895.1. Taxonomy (NCBI): domain Eukaryota; kingdom Metazoa; phylum Chordata; class Mammalia; order Carnivora; family Mustelidae; genus Lontra; species Lontra canadensis. Next base: position 6,116,605 of record NW_022631081.1, read on the forward strand.
CAAAGCTAATCCTTGTTTTCCCTGCCATGCTTTCTCAGTGGCTTTAACCCCACTGCAACCAGGATTATGTAGAGATACTATACACAAGTTCTGGAGTTTCTTCTGCTCCTCAAGATGGATGAGAAGCCCTTTTTCTTTCTTCTTTTCACTATTATTTAGCCATCCATTGATGTATTAAATCTATATTTTATAGAAGAACCATCAAGACTTTACGAAATTTGTTATTGGTCTGATCCATTCCCTGACACAGGCCCCATGCCTGGCTATGACACTTTATTTGACATGCTGCATGCAGCGGGGTTTGGTTTAGACACTAAAACAAACTATCTTGTAAAACACTGTGCTGTAAATATAAACATTTAGGAAGCTCTCAGGATAGTCCTTCTAAAATGTGAATTAAGATATTCTATGATTCAAATCCGTAATCAGAAAAGTAGCCTGAGTAGTAATTTGATTTCTGAAACCTTAGAATATAAACCACCTTTGGCCTCTACTCACTGCATTCCGAGCCTGTGTGTACAATCATGACTAAAGAAGTTTCCAGAAATAGTTCTTAAAAGGAGTTCAAACACTTTCAGGCTAGATGTGTCTCCTGATATACTCCTCTTTTGCTTAGGAGCTTTTTTTTTTTTTTCCTCACTTAAAGAGCAATTGTATTTTACTGCTGAGCCTGAGAGTCAGATCATAGGAGAAGTGGACAGTACCATGGACATCATGTGTTGAGCGTGGGTGAGTGTGGGATAGCTGCTCCACAGGCCACCAAAGGTGGAGGAATGGAAGGGGCACTTTCGTCACAAACGGGACACACAATGAGTGTGATGTTAGTGACAGGGCCTTTGGATCCTAGAACTCAGTTACTGGGCATGTGACCATGAGGAAGGTGACCTTGACCTTGCTGATCTATTGTTTCCTTGCCCACAGAATAGAGATAAGAATATTCACCCAAGGGAACAACAAGGAGGCCTTCACCCCATCCAACCCCACAGAGAGGGATGTTCTTGTCCTCTGGACTCCCTTTCAAATGCTCTGGTTCCACAAGAGTGTGACTCCCTAAGGCTTGGGGCAGGAGATACTTCCCCATCTTGTAGGGTGATTGGGACTTGTGACCACATGTGCTCTGTAGTAAGAGAAATGGTTTCAAATTCTTTGAACAGGAAACCTTCCTTTTTTTTTTTTCTCCTTTTTTTCTTTTCAGCTTTCGGTTGACATTTATTTTGTTATTCCAGTAATCTCACTACTCACCTCCTTGCCTTGTTAAATGAGCTGTCCACTGTCAGGCAGCACAAATAATTATATGGACCCCCCCTCACAGGGACAGGCTTTTTAAAGGCAATTTCATTAACAAAGACTATATGTTAGTGCATTGGAGACTGTCAGGGAAAAGGACTTTTTTACTTTTATGTTTAAACCTGTCCATCTTCAGAACAGGTATTTTATTCTAAGAACTTGGAGGACAAGGATCACTAGCAATTTTGTAAATCTTCAAAACAGCTCTATAAAAGAGATACTGTTATCTCAGCATACACTCATGAAAACAAGACTTTAGAAGGCGAGGCTAAGTAATATGTTCAAGTCATAGAGCCAGGGAGGGGAGATAAGATACCTTGGTGTCTGGCATATAGGAGCTGCTCATTAAAGACTGGACAAACCACCAGGAGTGCATGGCAAGGGAGATAGGATCCAGTCCCAGACCCATCAGCTCGCAGAGCAAGGGCTTTGGCCAGGACATCTGGCTTCTCCCAGGAATCCGAGGTCCAGGCCTAGAACACATGCTAGCAATCCACAGGTATGGACATGTCATCTTTCATCTCTGAAAGGGAGTGGGGGTGCCCTCTGATAAGTGCTGATGGCTCCTGTAGAGATCAGGGTCTGCCATGGGCACCCTCTAATACCCACTGTGTTTCTGCCCACAGCATGTGTCCTGGGGGGTTTGGTCCCCAGCCCCCCTGGACAGTTCACAGGGATGATGTTGGCACATCAGCTCTGCAGCATCCTTTGCTGTTCAGGATCTTGGGGAGGAGTGGGGAGAGAGTGATGTGAACTCTACATCGAAATGTCCCACTCGCAGTGGGTCACATTGAGCAGAGAGCCTGATGCAGGGCCCGATCCCAGGACCCCGGGATCATGATCCAAGCCGAAGGCAGAGGCCTTAACCCACTTGAGCCACCCAGCACCCTGAGTACTCAGATTTTAGAAACCAGCATCTGCAGCACTGCTGAGGTTAAGATTTCTGTTTATGACACCACATCGCCCCCAAATGGAAAGGCTCCCAGTTCCATGTATACTAACAATTAATTTTTGATGAATGACAATCTTAAGCTCATCCCTTGACAAGATAATGCTCTTTTTTTGCATAATTTATATAGGGTAAACAGCTTGTTAAACAGAGACATATAAATATACATTTATCTTGCCTTTCAATGTTGCCATTGGATAATTTACTGATTTCTTATAATTTTAACAATGAAACTATAGCAGCATGGGAAGCAGTTATTCTTCATGAAAGCCACATCATGTAATTGCTCTTATGAGATCTTATATGAATTGGTTACGCTTTTGCCTTGAAATTGATTTTTAATATTTCCTGATTTGAGGAAAAGTGGCAGGAAACATCATTAAGGCAAAGGACAGAATCTGAGAGCATATCATCTTGAAATATTCCATGATATTAACTTTATTTATTAAGTCTTACATCTTACACACCTTACACCTACATAGCATCTGAAGTCAAGGGATTAGGGTGTGCTTCTTACCATGAATCCTATTGAGACGTGATTTACTTAAATTAATTTCATAGGTAGGGATACCGAGGTACAGAACAAGCCTAGACATTCCTGCGCGTTTCCTGTGGGCCCACAGCAGGCATACACATGCCCACCATGGCTTAGGACCTTGTTGTTTCATGTGCTTTGGTGGAGATTCTATTCACAGCCTGTCATGTCTACCAGTTGGCCCCTCCAGTGGTTTAGAAGGGCCGGAGAAGCACCAAGGAAGCAGTGTCCCCTGCTGCTAGTCACACAAGACTTCCAGGGGAACTGCCCAGGGAAGGAGCCTGGCGCCTCCCCAGTCAGGGCTCATCCCATGCAGTAGGGCTCCAGGGGAACACTGCATGCCTTATCTTTGCCCAGGCTCCACGTGCTGAGCACAGCTGTGTGGGGGCCTAGCAACAGAGGTCCTCGTGCTCTCAGACTGAGGATAGTACCTTCATTTACAACCCAAGTTCTGCCCCTGTGGGCATGTCCTTTGTCCCCTGCATCTTCCCTTCCAAACCCAGCCTCACTCTCTATCAGCTGGGCCAGCTGGGTGGCACGGAGCTCTGGTCTCACTAACTGAGGCCTGGGTTTTCACTGTATCATTAGGATGAGGAAGGCATACCTAACCACAGTCTGATGCTCCCATCCTCCTGGTACAAGTGTTGGTTTTGCTCTGAGTGCCATTACCTCCTAGGGACAGGGATGGCACCATCCTGCAGCCCTTCCCCATCATCTGCTGGACTCACATTTGTCTCAGGAGCCATGGCAGCCTTTCCCATGTCCAGAGTTGAATGCCACTCATGTCTCTTCAGCCTCCATCCATGTGCATCTTGGGTGCTTACTTAACAGCACCCATCTTCCACTGCCATAGACACCTGCCTAGGCCAGTGATGTCCAACACCCTCAGCAGGGGACAGCTGGAAAGATGGGATGCCTTCTTCTTGTGCTTAGTTGTAATCATAGCCATTCTAGCCATTGAGCGGTGGCCATGTGCTGGGCACTAGGAGATTTGTGTGCACTGATGCTGTTGATCTCCCCAACATTTCGGGGTTGCAATGACCACTTCCCGCCAAATGTGTCTCCTTTCCTGGTGGCCCTTCCCCAAGCCTCGAGTACCAGAATCAGGCACTGCAGGACATCAAGGACCTTCCTCCCAATCCCTATCTGTCCCCGGGTCGGTCATGGTCATGGATGGAATTCCTTTCAATCCAGACCAGAGCACAGTCCTGCATCAGCTCAGGGGGAACAGAACAGTCTGCAGCCTGGCATCAGGACTTCAGTTCTGCTCTTCCTCTTTCTGCCTCTCTCTGTCCATTTCTTCATAGAGATGAGAAAAATAACACTGTGTTGGGTGGATGAAAGGACTCCTAGAAGGAAAAATGCCACGGAAGTATTGCCTGTATCCTGTGAATCATGTTTGCCTCAGCCCTCACATTAAATGATTGAAATTTAATTTTTTAAATGCCCAATTATTTCCGCTCCCATACAGGGGTCCCTCTTCCCACCCTCCAGTGTGGTACAAGGATGCCATCTCCATGAGTAGGCTCCAGAATCCCCATGACATGATGCTGTCAGGTGGAGGCCTGTGCATCCAGAAGCTGCATCTGGGGGACTTGGGGATCTTCCAGTGCTTTGCAAGTAACGAAGGAGGGGAGAACCAGACCTGCACCTACCTGGATGCCATCAGTGAGTACTGCCCCTCAGCAATGCCAGACCACCTGGGCTGGGCCCTCAGCCGGAGCTCCCCAACCTTTGTGTGTCTGATACCCTTGGAAAATGGTAGCATCTGTTCAGCAAATGGACAGGATACAGGGGCCAGCAGTGAGCCTCTGTGGAGCGCTGCCTCTTCAGCCGACAGGAGCCCATGTGCTCAGCCCCTCAGCAGCAAATACACCTCATTGTCCTCATGCTCTGGTGTCTGACCCACTCTCAGGTGAGCCTTGAGCCCTCCTCTCTACTGAGAAGTGGGGTTGGGGAGTGGGATCTCCATTTTTCTGGACAGAACTGGTAGGACTGTTTAGTGAATAGCTTATTCCTAAACTTTTCTTTGGATATTTCCTCCATATTTTATATTCATTTTATATTTTAGTTTTATTGAACAACTATAGGTCTTCTGTAAATTTCTTTTATTATCCCATTAGGAGAAAGACTTTGGCACTCTGTCTTTGAAAAATAAAATGAAGGTACAGGTTTTCACTGTATCTGTGGGGTTTCTTCTTCATCCCACAGTTGTAACATTGTTCTTCTAAAATGAAGTAGAACTTAGTGATTATGGAATTAAACCTTTCACATTTGCCCCTTTGGAAGCAAAATGCTGATATCCTTAGGCATCAAAGCCATTTGAGAAAGAAAATCATGTCCATATGCAAATGGCCCTTGTCTGCTGGAACTTCAGAATTTAAGGATTCCATAATTTTGGTAAATTAAATTAAATTAAGGATTCCATAATTTTGGTAAATTAGAGGTCACTTCCTTGAACCTTGCCCAGGGGTCAAATTTGGCCTCTGGTTTGGAGTATAAGAAACCAGTATCACTTCAAAAAGCAACAATAATTTGGGTTCTTAAGCTGGAAACTGAGTTTCGATCAATTAGAATTATTTAAAGTGTATTTTAAATAATTTAAATTATCTAATATTATTTAAATAATTATTTAAATCACTTAATTAAATTATTTAATAAATAATTATTAAATTATTTAAATTATTTAAAGTGTATTTTATGACTGCCAGGGGCACAAATGAGCACAGTTTTTTTTTCCTTTTTAAAACTTAACCTTATTTCCAGTACAGTTAACACACTGTTGTATTAGTTCATTCATTTAACAAACATTTACTCAGCATCTGTGTCAGGCACTGGGGTCTGTCACACTTGGGGACAGAGCTCTGAGGGAGACATGTGAGCAGAGGTCATGAAGTGGGGAGACAGCAGAGGAGACAATAATTTAGCCAGGGATGAGGGCTGTGAAATGAGGGAACAGGCCGGACTTGGGGTGACCAGGGAGGCCTCCCTGACCCTCCATCTCAGGCCCCTAGCTGCCATTTTGCCATTTAGGGTGTCCCCTTCTAGCAGGCCCTAGAGCCTTCTCTTTGGTGGCTTTTTATCAGCAAGGGGGTGGGAATTCAGAAACCACTTTTACTGGAATCACACACTGAGTGAGAATCAGGAAGCTCTGAGGGGCAGAGAGACTGTGCACAACACCCTCCAGGAGCAAGTGCTCAAGTAGTTTGCTCTCCTTCCAGAAGTGGCTGTGATTGGCTAATAATTGACAAAACACTCCACTCCCCAGAAAAAAAGCTCTCTGGTCACCTGTCACATTGGTCATTTCTTAGCCCTCATTCTAGGCTGAGAGAAGCATGATCTGAAATTGAGCAGAAGAACTGCATATTTTCCCAGCTGCCTGAAAGACATACTTTCAAGATTTAGAGTTGTATCCAGTGTGGCCCCTCAAGGCCACAAGACATGGTGACATAGTAGTGTCATTTTCTCTGGAGCCACAGGATGGACACTCCTGTTGTCCAATAGGAGCCTATTTGCCTACAGCCTTGGGTCCAGTCCATCCAAACTCAAGGTCCAGAAGCATCACTCTGCAAGGCTTGTCCCCAGCAAGCTGTGCACTCCCCACTGTCTCCTTTCAGAGCCTGGATGCCTGGCTCCTTAATCTGTAACCCAGCTTTTGTCTCAGGACCTGTCTTCTCTCCTGACTGTTATGCAGATGTCATGATATTTTGTCTAGTCCCTGGGACACTTTCCAATGAGCTGCTCTTGGGGTTCCAGCCCTGAAAGTCAGTGTCACACAGATAGCCCAGAAATTTTGAACCCATATGTCTCTTATGTGCCTTCCTCTGTTACCCAGTGCAAACTGTGCATTCCCACCACTGCCCCCAAACCACCCTCAGTCTCCCCCTTGCCCACAGTGGGTCATTCCCCTTCTTACCCCTCCTGCCTAAGGAGACTCCTCTCCCTCTCCACTCACCCATATCACTCTAGCCATGTGATCACCTCCTCCACAAGGTGATCCTTGATGCAGTCCACCCTGTATACCCACCCAACATTATTTTCAGAAACACCCTGTGGCTCCTGATCTGAGGTGCCTCACCGTGTCCTAGTCTGTGTACAGACCTCATGCCCCTCCTTAGCTTGTCAGCTCTGGGAGAGGAGGACAGTGGCAGTCTCTCCCTCAAGGTCAATGGAAAGAGGCAAAGAAAGGAGAAGAGAAATTTCCTACCTTGGAGAAGGCAGGCAGATCCAGAATCAAATAAGATACAGTGGGGTTCCTGCTCCTATAGGACTTCAAGATGTTTGGTGAACTGAAAAATATATAAATTGCAGTAGGAATCAAGAGGTAGAAGTGATCTGTTCTTCCCAAGAATTACTCAAAGGTGAGAGGGAGGCTGAGCCTCAGAGGCTGGCACTCTGATTGACATGACCTTCTGGTCAATGGGGTATCATGCCTGCACACAGGTCACAGAATGGCTTGACTCATGGAGCTGCTGGAGGTTTGATGTTCTCAGGAGGGCACCCAGGGTTGGATGGGGGCTAAAGGGTATAGGAGGGGTCATAGTGGATGCAGGAGGTAGTTCATGGCATGACCCTGTATAATGGCAGTAAGCAGGACCATTGGGAGGATCGCATGTCATGGCTCATGGGAGAGCAGGTGTCAGTTGGGCTGAGGCTGGTCTGTGGTAATGAGGGGTTGGTGTTATGGCCATTCTTCATGTACAGTAGTTTAAACATAGTGACTACATAGATGCATGTGAGGGTGTACAGGAGAGTGGAGATGGGAGTGCAACCAGTGACTGAAAGAAGGATAGGCAAACCAATGCTGTGGCTTTGGTGGGATGAATATTTCATGACTCACTGTCAACCTCAAGAGATCCTTCCTCTTAAATGTATCATTGGACTTGCCTCCTGCTCATTGTAATATCCTCTTAGGAACTCTCAGTGCATCATTTCCATCACCCTTGTCCTCCCAGGCTCTCCAGATTGCTGCATCTGCTTCCAAGCCTTGGGGCTGCATGCACATCTCTCCTCCTAACTTGTAAGTGGGGGCTCAGGCCCATGTGCGGCAGTGTTCTACATGAACAATGGCTTAGAACACCAATTATCCCTGTCAACCTTCCCAGTTAGTGTTCATCATGTCAGAACACCTCATATTTTAGGGGAAGTCTTTAGAGGGCAACTCTGACCCCGTGGAGTCAGCAGCACCCCACAGGTGACGAACACCATTCCTCACTTCAGACATGAGGTACACCTCCATGGTCCCCAGGCCACCTGTGACTCTGATCAACTAAGTAGTGTTTGGAGCTTCCCACTGACACAACAGGGTTAATAATTGCCTAGAACAACTCACAGAAATCAGTTAAGTGCCATACTGAGGACTCCTATCTTATTGGGATAAAATCAGGTCCAGACATATGAAGAGAGGCAAAGACAAGGTATGGGAGGGTCCCAACACAAAGCTTCCATGTCATTGGGATACGTCATCATCCCAGCACATATATATCTGGTTACTGACCATGAAGCTCAACTGAACTTGGTGTCCAGAGTTTTTATTGGGGTGAAATTATCACTGGCCATATGACTGAGCTTGGCTCCCATTTCCTACCCCTGCACTCTTTTTTTAATAAAATTTTATTTTTTCAGTGTTCCAAGAGTCATTGTTAATGCACCACACACAGAGCTCCATGCAATACACGTCTTCCTTTAATTCCTGCCACCAGTCTCACTCAACCTCCACACCTTCCCCTCCAAAACCCTCAGTTTATTTCTCAGAGCCCATAGTCTCTCATGCTTTGTCTACTCCTCCGATTTACCCCAAATCATTTCTCCTCTCCTTCTCCCAATGTCCTCCATGTTATTTCTGTTCTCCACAAGTAAGTGAAACCATATGATAATTGACTCTCTCTGCTTGACTTATTTCACTCAGCATAATCTCTTCCAGTCCTGTCCATGTTGCTACAAAAGTTGGGTATTCGTCATTTCTGATGGAGGCATAGTATTCCATGGTATATATGGACCATATCTTCTTTATTCATTCATTTGTTGAAGGGCATCTTGGTTCTTTCCATAGTTTGGTGACTGTGGTAATTGCTGTTATGAACACTGGGGTACAGATGGCCCTTCTTTCACTACATCTGTATCTTTGGGGTAAATACCCTGTAGCGCAATTGCAGGGTCATAGGGAAGCTCTATTTTTAATTTCTTAAGGAATCTCCACACTGTTTTCCAAAGTGGCTGCACCAACTTGCATTCCCACCAACAGTGTAAGAGGGTTCCCCTTTCTCCACATCCTCTCCAACACACAATGTTTCCTGTCTTGCTAATTTTGGCCATTGTAACTGATGTAAGGTGGATTCTCAATGTGATTTTGATTTGAATCTTCCTGATGGCTAATGATGATGAACATTTTCTCATGTGTCTGTTAGCCATTTGTATGTCTTCTTTGGAGAAGTGTCTGTTCATGTTTTCAACCCATTTTTTGACATGATTATCTGTTTTTTGAGTGTTGAGTTTGAGTTCTTTATAGATCTTGGATATCAGCCCTTTGTCTGTAGTGTCATTTGTGAATATCTTCTCCCATTCTGTGGGTTGCCCTTTGTTTGGTTGACTGTTTACTTTGTTGTGCAGAAGCTTTTGATCTTGATGAAGTCCCAAAAGTTCATTTTTACTTTTGTTTTCTTTGCCTTTGGAGACATGTCTTGAAAGAAGGTGTTGTGGCCGATGTTGAAGAGGTTACCGCCTATAGTCTCCTCTAGGATTTTGATAGATTCCTGCCTCACGTTTATCCATTTTGAATTTATCTTTGTGTATGGTGTAAGAGAATGGTCAAGTTTCATTTTTCTATACAGAGCTGTCCAATTTTCTCAGAACCACTTATTGAAGAGATCCTTTTCCACTGGATATTTTTTTCCTGCTTTGTCGAAGATTATTTGACCATAGAGTTGAGGGTCCATATCCTGGCTCTCTACTCTGTTCCACTGGTCTATGTGTCTGTTTTTGTGCAAGTACCCAGCTGTCTTGGTGATCACACCTTTGTAGTAAAGCTTGAAATCAGGCAACAGAATAGCCCCGGTTTTGTTTTTGTTTTTCAACATTTCCTTAGCAATTCGGGGTTTCTTCTGTTTCCATACAAATTTTAGGTTTGTTTGTTCCAGCATTTTGGAAAAATGCCAGTGGAATTTTGGTAGGTATGACATTGAAAGTATAGATTGCTCTAGGCAGTAAGACCTTTTAACAATGTTTATTCTTCTGATCCATGAACATGGAATGCTATACCATCTTTTTGGGTCTTCTTCAGTTTCTTTCATGAGTGTTTTGTAGTTCCTCGTGTACAGATCCTTTACCTCTTTGGTTAGGTTTATTCCAAGGTATCTTATGGTTCTTGGTTCTATAATAAATGGAATCAATTCTCTAATTTCCCTTTCTATATTTTCATTGTTATTGTATAAGAGAGCAACTGTCCATTGATTTTGCATCCTGCCACATTACTGAATTGTGGTATGAGTTCTAGTAGTTTGAGAGTTGAGTCTTTTGGGTTTTCCATATAAAGTATCATGTCATCTGTGAAGAGAGAGAGTTTGACTTCTTTACCAACTTGAATACCTTTTATTTCTTTTTGTTATATGATTGTTATTTCTAGTACTTCTGGTACTACGTTGAACAACAGTGGCAAGAGTGGGCATCCTTGTTGTGTTCCTGATCTCAAAGGGAAGGCTATCAGCTTTTCCCCATTGAGGATGATATTTGCTGTGGGTTTTTCATAGATAGATTTTATGAAGTTGAGGAATGTTCCCTCTATCCCTATACTTTGAAGTGTTTTAATCAGGAATGGATGCTGTATCTTGTCAAATGCTTTTTCTGCAACAATTGAGAAGACCATGTGGTTTTTCTCCCTTCTCATTGATTTGTTCTATCACATTGACTGATTTGTGAATGTTGAACCACCCTTGCATGCCAGGGATAAATTCCACCTGGTCATGGTGAATAATCCTTTTAATGTACTATTGGATTCTATTAACTAAGATCTTGTTGAAAATGTTGGCATCCATATTCATCAGGGATATTGGTCTGAAATTCTCATTTTTGGTGGGGTCTTTTCCTGGTTTTGGGGATCAAGGAAATGCTGGCTTCATAGGAAGAGTCTGGAAGTTTTCCTTCCTTTTCTATTTTTTGAAACAGCTTCAGGAGAATAGGTATTATTTCATATTTGAATGATTGGTAGAGTTCTCCAGGGATTCTTCAGGTCCTGGGCTCTTGTTTTTTTGGGAGGTTTTTGATCATTGCTTCAGTCTTGGTTACTAGATATTGGTCTATTCAGGTTACCAATTTCTTCCTGATTCAATCTTGGATGTTTATAGGTTCCCAGGCATCATTTTCTTCTAATTTGCTTAGCTTCTTGGCATATAACTGTTGATAATAATTTCTGATGATTGTTTCTATTTCTTTAGTGTAAGTTGTGATCTCTCCCTTTTCATTCATAATTTTATTAATTTGGGTCTTCTCTCTTTTCTTTTGGATTAGTTTGGCCAATGGTTTATTGATTTTATTGATCCTTTCAAAAAACCAGCTTCTAGTTTCATTGATGCATTCCACTATATCTCTAGTTTCTATCTCATTGATCTCTGCTCTAATCTTGATTATTTCCCTTCTGGTGTGTGGAGTTGGCTTAATTTGTTGTTGATTCTCCAGTTCTTTAAGGTGTAAAGAGAGCTGGTTTATTCTGGATTTTACAGTTTTTTTGAGGGAGGCTTGGATGGCTATGTATTTTCCTCTTAGGACTGCCTTTGCTGTATCCCATAGGTTTTGGACCGAAGTGTCTTCATTCTCATTGGTTTCCATGAATTGTTTCAGTTATTCTTTGATCTCCTGGTTGATCCAAGCATTCTTAAGCAAGGTGGTCTTTAGCTTCCAGGTGTTTGAGTTCCTTCCAAACTTTTTCTTGTGGTTGAGCTCCAGTTTCAAAGTGTTGTGATCTGAGAATATGCATGGAATAATCTCCATCTTTTGGTATCAGTTGAGCTCTGATTTGTGACCCAGTGTGTGGTCTATTCTGGAGAAGGTTCATATGCACTCGAGAAAAAGGAATATTCTGTTGTTTTAGGGTGGAATGTTCTGTATATATCTGTGAGGTCCATCTGGTCCAATGTGTTGTTCAATGCTCTTGTTTATTGATTTTCTGCTTGAGTGATCTGTCTATTACTGAGAGTGGCATGTTAAGATCTCCTATATTAATGTGTTCATATCAATATGACTCTTTATCTTTATTAAGAGTTTTCTTATGTAATTGGCTGCTCCCATATTGGGGGCTTACATATTTAAAATTTTTAGATCTTCTTGGTGGATAGACCCTTTAGGGTTATGTAGTGTCCTTCTGTATATCTGACTACAGTCTTTATATTAAAATCTAATATATCTGACATGAGAATCACTACTCCAGCCTTCTTTTAAGGCCCTTGGCATGAAAGATGCTTCTCCATCCCTTCACTTTCAGTCTGGATGTATCCTTAGGTCCTTCACTTTCAAGGATATATTTCAGTCTGGATATATCCTTAGGTTCAAAATGGGTCTCCTATAGGCAACATATGGATGGGTCCTGTCGTTTTATCCAATCTGCAAACCTGTGCCATTTTTTGGGCATGTTTAGGCCATTCATGTTGAGAGTGATTATTGTTATTATTATTTTTTATTTATTTGACAGAGAGAGATATCATAAGCAGGCAGAGAGGCAGGCAGAGAGAGAGGAGGAAGCAGGCTCCTCGCTGAGCAGAGACCCTGATGCAGGGCTTGATCCCAGCACCCTGGGACCATGACCTGAGCTGAAGGAAGAGGATTTAACCCACTGAGCTACCCAGGTGCCCCAAGAGTGATTATTGAGAGATATGTTTTAATTGACATTGTGTTACCTGTGAAGTCTTTGTTTCTATAGATTGTGTCCATAAATTTCTGTTCAATGATATTCTTGTTTTTTTTTCCTCTTTTTTAAAAATTAATTAATTTTTAAAAAATAAACATACAATGTATTATTATCCCCAGGGGTACAGGTCTGTGAATCACCAGGTTTACACATTTCATAGCACTCATCATAGCACATACCCTCCCCTATGTCCATATCCCCACCACCCTCTCCTATCGCCCCTCCCCCCAGCAACCATCAGTCTGTTTTTTGAGATTGAGTCTTTTATGGTTTGTCTCCCTCCCAATCCCACCTTCTTTCATTTTTTCTTTTCCTACCCCAACCCCCCCACATTGCATCTCCACTTCCTCATATCAGGGAGATCATATGATAGCTGTCTTTCTCAGACTGACTTATTTCACTAAGCATAATACCCTCTAGTTCCATCCACATTGTCGCAAATGGCAAGATTTCATTTCTTTTGATGGCTGCATAGTATTCCATTGTGTACATATACCACTTCTTCTTTATCCATTCATCTGTTGATGGACATCTAGGTTCTTTCCATAGTTTGGCTATTGTGGACATTGCTGATATAAACATTCGGGTGCACGTGCCCCTTTGGAGCACCACATTTGTATCTTTAAGATATATACCCAGTAGTGCAATCGCTGGGTCATAGGGTAGCTCTATTTTCAGTTTTTTGAGGAACCTCCACACTGTTTTCCAGAGTGGTTGCACCAGCTTGCATTCCCACCAACAGTGTAGGAGGGTTCCCCTTTCTCTGCATCCTCACCAGCATCGTTCATTTCTTGACTTGTTAATTTTAGCCATTCTGACTGGTGTGAGGTGGTATCTCATTGTGGTTTTGATTTGTATTTCCCTGATGCCGAGTGATGTGGAGCATTTTTTCATGTGTCTGTTGGCCATCTGGACGTCTTCTTTGGAGAAATGTCTGTTCATGTCCTCTGCCCATTTCTTGATTGGATTATTTGTTCTTTGGGTGTTGAGTTTGATAAGCTCCTTATAGATTTTGGGCACTAGCCCTTTATCTGATATGTTGTTTGCAAATATCTTCTCCCATTCTGTCAGTTGTCTTTTGGTTTTGTTAACTGTTTCCTTTGCTAGAAAGCAAAAGCTTTTGATCTTGATAAAATCCCAATAGTTCATTTTTGCCCTTGCTTCTGTTGTCTTTGGCAATGTTCCTAGGAAGAAGTTGCTGTGGCTGAGGTTGAAGAGGTTGCTGCCTGTGTTGTCCTCAGGATTTTGATGGATTCTTTTCTCACATTGAGGTCCTTCATCCATTTTGAGTCTATTCTCATATATGGTGTAAGAAAATGGTCCAATTTCATTTTTCTGCATGTGGCTGTCCAATTTTCCCAACACCATTTGTTGAAGAGGCTGTCTTTTCTCCATTGGATATTCCTTCCTGCTTTGTCAAAGATTAGTTGACCATAGAGTTGAGGGTCTATTTCTGGGCTGTCCATTCTGTTCCATTGATCTATGTGTCTGTTTTTGTGCCAGTACCATATTGTCTTGATGATGACAGCTTTGTAATAGAGCTTGAAGTCTGGAATTGTGATGCCACCAACTTTGGCTTTCTTTTTCAATATTCCTTTGGCTACTCGAGGTCTTTTCTTGTTCCATATAAATTTCAGGATTGTTTGTTCTATTTCTTTGAAAAAAAATGGATGGGATTTTGATAGGGATTGCATTAAATGTGTAGATTTCTTTAGGTAGCATAGACATTTTCACAATGTTTGTTCTTCCAATCTATGAATATGGAAAATTTTTCCATTTATTTGTATCTTCCTCAATTTCTTTCATGAGTACTTTATAGTTTTCTGTGTATAGATTCTTAGTCTCTTTGGTTAGGTTTATTCCTAGGTATCTTATAGTTTTGGGTGCAGTTGTAAATGGGACTGACTCCTTAATTTCTCTTTCTTCTGTCTTGTTGGTAGTGTAAAGAAATGCAACTAATTTCTGTGCATTGACTTTATATCCTGACATTTTACTCAATTCCTGTACAAGTTCTAGCAGTTTTGGAGTGGAGTCTTTTGGGTTTTCCACATATAGTATCATATCATCTGCGAAGAGTGATAGTTTGACTTCTTCTTTGCGTATTTGGATGCCTTTGATTTCTTTTTGTTGTCTGATTGCTGAGGCTAGGACTTCTAGTACTATGTTGAACAGCAGTGGTGATAACAGACATCCTTGCCGTGTTCCTGACCTTAGCAGAAAAGCTTTCAGTTTTTCTCCATTGAGAATGATATTTGCAGTGGGTTTTTCATAGACGGCTTTGATAATATTGAGATATGTGCCCTCTATCCCTACACGTTGAAGGGTTTTAATCAGGAAGGGATGCTACACTTTGTCAAATGCTTTTTCAGCATCTATTGAGAGTATCATATAGTTCTTATTCTTTCTTTTATTAATGTATTGTATCACATTGATTGATTTGCAGATGTTGAACCAACCTTGCAGCCCTGGAATAAATCCCACTTGGTCGTGGTGAATAATCCTTTTAATGAACTGTTGGATCCTATTGGCCAGTATTTTGGTGAGAATTTTCACATCTGTGTTCATCAAGGATTTGGTCTGTAATTCTCTTTTTTGATGGGATCCTTGTCTGGTTTTGGGATCAAGGTAATGCTGGCCTCATAAAATGAGTGGAAGTTTTCCTTCCATTTCTATTTTTTGGAAAGTTTCAGGAGAATAGGAATTAATTCTTCTTTAAATGTTTGGTAGAATTCCCCTGGGAAGCCATCTGGCCCTGGGCTCTTGTTTGTTTGGAGGTTATTGATAACTGTTTCAATTTCCTTACTGGTTATGGGTCTGCTCAGGTTTTCTATTTCTTCCTGGTTCAATTGTGGTAGTCTATATGTCTCTAGAAATGTATCCATTTCTTCCAGATTGTCAAATTTGTTGGTGTAGAGTTGCTCATAGTATGTTCTTATAATTGTTTGTATTTCTTTGGTGTTGGTTGTGATCTCTCCTCTTTCCTTCATGATTTTATTAATTTGGATCCTTTCCTTTTCTTTTTGATAAGTCTGGCTAAGGGTTTATCAATCTTATTAATTCTTTCAAAGAACCAGCTCCTCGTTTTGTTGATTTGTTCTATTGTTTTTTTAGTTTCTATTTCATTGATTTCTGCTCTGATCTTTATGATTTCTCTTCTCCTGCTGGGTTTAGGCTTTCTTTGCTGTTCTTTCTCCAGCTCCTTTAAGTGTAGGATTAGGTTGTGTATTTGAGACCTTTCTTGTTTCTTGAGAAAGGCTTGAACAGCTATATACTTTCCTCTCAGGACTGCCTTTGTTGTGTCCCACAGATTTTGAACCGTTGTGTTTTCATTATCACTTGTTTCCATGAATTTTTTCAATTCTTCTTTAATTTCCTGGTTGACCCATTCATTTTTTAGAAGGATGCTGTTTAGTCTCCATGTATTTGGGTCCTTTCCAAATTTCCTCTTGTGATTGAATTCTAGCTTTAGAGCATTGTGGTCTGAAAATATGCAGGGAATGATCCCAATCTTTTGATACCGGTTGAGACTTGATTTATGTCCCAGGATGTGATCTATTCTGGAGAATGTTCCATGTGCACTAGAGAAGAATGTATATTCTGTTGCTTTGGGATGGAATGTTCTGAATATATCTGTGATGTCCATCTGGTCCAGTGTGTCATTTAAGGCCTTTATTTCTTTGTTGATCTTTTGCTTAGATGATCTGTCCATTTCAGTGAGGGGAGTGTTAAAGTCCCCTACTATTATTGTATTACTGTCGATGTATTTCTTTGATTTTGTTATTAATTGGTTTTATAGTTGGATGCTCCCATGTTAGGGGCATTGATATTTAAAATTGTTAGGTCTTCTTGTTGGACAGACCCTTTGAGTATGATATAGTGTCCTTCCTCATTTCTTATTATAGTCTTTGGCTTAAAATGTAATTTATGTGATTGAAGGATTGCCACCCCAGCTTTCTTCTGATGTCCATTAGCATGGTACATTGTTTTCCACCCACTCACTTTAAATATGGAGGTGCTTTGGGTCTAAAATGAGTTTCTTGTAGGCAGCATATTGATGGGTTTTTTTTTTTTTTTATCCATTCTGATATCCTGTGTCTTTTGATTGGGGCATTTAGCCCATTAACATTCAGGGTAACTATTGAAAGATTTGAATTTAGTGCCATTGTATTGCCTGTAAGGTGACTGTTACTGTATATTGTCTCGGTTTCTTTCTGATCTACTACTTTTAGGGTCTCTCTTTGCTTAGAGGACCGCTTTCAATATTTCCTGTAGAGCTGGTTTGGTATTTGCAAATTCTTTCAGTTTTTGTTTGTCCTGGAAGCTTTTTATCTCTCCTTCTATTTCCAATGATAGCCTAGCTGGATATAATATTCATGGCTGCATGTTTTTCTCATTTAGTGCTCTGAATATATCATGCCAGTTCTTTCTGGCCTGCCAGGTCTCTGTGGATAGGTCCACTGCCAATCTAATATTTTTGCCCTTGTATGTTACAGACTTCTTTTCCCAGGCTGCTTTCAGGATTTTCTTTTTGTCACTAAGATTTGTAAATTTTACTATCAGGTGATGGGGTGTGGACCTATTTTTATTGATTTTGAGGGGTGTTCTTAGCATTTCCTGGATTTTGATGTTTGTTCCCTTTTCCATATTAGGGAAATTCTCTATAACAATTCTCTCCAATATACCTTCTGCTCCCCTCTCTCTTCTTCTGGAATCCCAATTATTCTAATGTTGTGTTGTCTTATGGTGTCACTTATCTCTCAAATTCTCTCCTCGTTGTCCAGTATTTGTTTGTCTCTCTTTTGCTCAGCTTATTTATTCTCTGTCATTTGGTCTTCTATGTCACTAATTCTTTCTTCTACCTCATTTATCCTAGCAGTAAGAGCTTCCATTTTTTATTGCATCTCATTAATAATTCTTTTGATTTCAACTTGGTTAGATTTTAGTTCTTTTATTTCTCCAGAAAGGGCTTTATCTCTCCAGAGAGGGTTTCTCTAATATCTTCTATGCCTTTTTCGAGCCTGGCTATCACCTTGAGAATCGTCATTCTGAACTCTAGGTCTGTCATATTACCAATGTCTGTATTGATTAGGTCCCCAGCCTTTGGTACTGCCTCTTGTTCTTTTTTTTTGTGGTGAGTTTTTCTGCCTTGTCATTTTGTCCAGATAAGATTTGCTTTCTCCTCTTCTGGAATTCCACTGTTCTCCTTGGTGAGTGAAGTTGGTCTTGGCTGGGTTTCTTGTTGATCTTCTGGGGGAGGGGCCTGTTGTAGTGATTCTCAAGTGTTTTGCCCCAGGTGGAATTGCACCGCCCTTACCAGGGGCTGGGCTGAGTAATCCGCTCGGGTTTGCTTTCGGGAGCTTTTGTTCCCAGAGAGCTTTCCCTAGAGTTCTGGAGGACTGGAATGAAGATGGCAGCCTCCCAATCTCCGGCCTGGAGGAGCCAAGAGCTCGGGGTCCTGCTCCTCAGTGCGCCCTCAGAGAAAAGCGCCCAACAGCCCCCGTCTCCCTGGCCTCTGGTCCCGCTTGGAGGAAAGCGCTCAATTGGTTGCACTTGGAGAAAAGTGCCCAGTCGCTTCCGTCTCTGTGGCCTCTGGCCGTGCTCCAAGTTCACCCAGCCTGTGACCGGTTCAAGGTAACCCTGAGCTGAGAGCTCACTCCTCGGCTTTGTTGCTATAGCTGGCTTCCCCGCTTTAATACCTGTGAGCTCTGCGACACTCAGACACCCCCGGTCCTTCAGTGACCCTGCGGGATGTGGGGTTATGCTGACCCCGCGTGGGCTTTCCCCCGGTTTAGCCTCTGGAACAATGTCCCTCCATGGAGCAGACTTTTAAAAGTCCTGATTTTGTGCTCCGTTGCTCTGCCACTTGCTGGGAGCTGGCCCCTCCCACCATGGTCTATCTTCCCATCAGTTTGGATTCATTTCTCCGCAGGTCTTACATTTCAGAGAGTGATCAATTTTCTGTTTCTAGAATTGTTGCTCTTCTTCTCTTTGATTTCCCGTTGGATTTGTAGGTGTTCGCAATGGTTAGATAAGCTATCTAGCTGATCTCCTGCTACCTGATGTCATCTCAGCCTGCTACTTTTTCGCCATCTTGACTCCTGCCAGGTTTTTTCCTCTTTTTTAGAACCCCCTTAATATTTCTTGTAGTGCTGCTTTGGTGGTCACATTCTCTTTTAAACCTTGCTGGTCTTGGAAACTCTTTATCTTTCCATCCATTTTGAATGTCAGTCTTGCTGGATAAAGTATTCTCGGCTGCATGTTATTCTCATTTAGTGTCCTGAATACATCTTGCCAGCCCTTTCTGGCTTGCCAGATTTCTGTGGACAGGTCTGACATTATTCTGATGGGCTTTCCTCTGTATGTAAGGAATCACTTCCCCCTAGCTGCTTTCAAGAGCTCCTGTCTAAAATTGTGATTCATCATGTTCACCATCAGGTATCTAGAGGTATTTCTAGATTCTATGATCTTGGGGGGAGACCTTGCTGCCTCTAGGACATGAACACTAGTTCCATTTGCCAGATTGGAAAAATTTTCTTGGAGAATTTGTTCAACTATATCTTCTAGTCTTCTTTCTTTCTCCTCCCCCTCAGGGATTCCAATAATTCTGATGTTGGAACATTTCATGGCCGCATTTATTTCCCTAATTCTGTTTTCATGGCTTCTAAGCTGTTTGTTCCAGGCTTCCTCCTGATCCTGTGGTTCTAGAGAGCACTGGCTGGCGTCCACCCCAGACTACCTCATGGGTGCCCCCACCCAGACTCTCTCAGGCATGCTGGTGGCTCAGGGACCAAGACCTGGCTTCTTCGCTGAACTCTCTGATTCCTCGCCCACGGTGGCTGTCCTGGGTCTGTGGGGTCAAGTTTCTGTCCCTAACCGCCCAATTCCACCAATTTCCCCTTAAGATCTTTTGCTCTTTTTGAGTGCTTTCAACAAGACTCCAAGTTAATGCTGGTCCTCAAACAAAGGGCACTCTTGTATTGGGGTATTACTTTCCAATGGGTTGTTTCTGGTGGCCCCTCCCCCTTTTGTTTATCATCCGATATCAGTCCGATGTTCCCACTCTGCTTTACCTGTCCTCTGGTGTCTTCTGCCCCTGTAGTGATCCAGAAGTGTTTAATTCTAATCTCAGGCTGATTTCATGGGTGATCAGAGTTCTTTGGTAGGTAATCAGCTCACTTTAGGGGACAGGTTGAAACAGTGCCTCCCACTTCTCTGCCATCTTGTCTCCTCCCGTCACCCCTCTACTTCTAAGAAATCAGAAGATCTGGCTGATATCACTAACACAAGGGCCCAACCCTCTAACCATTCGGTCTGGTTAGTCTTTCCAGCATTGCGAGTCTCCTCCTGGAACTCTGCAGGGACCACCATGAGTGCCATTATTGGCATAAATGCAGGTGCGGCCCAACAGGCCCTCCACAGACAGCTAAATCAGTTCCTCAGGAACTTCCGAGGGTTTAGAGTTCTACCTCAGGAAACTGGGGCAAAGACCAGGCCAACTCATTATGATACCACAGTCTTCTTTGGACATATTTATCCAAGTTTATTTCAATATGAGGCCAAGTGGGATGATTTGAACAATTTCAGTTTAGGTTTCAGAACAAACCAGTGACAGTAGGAAATGGTGGGTGGGAGAATAGGTATTTTATCCTGGTATTCCTTTCATATTGGTCTTCACTGGGAATTTAAGGGTGAATCAGTTACTGGAGAATTCAAATAGAAATAATCAGCTCCCTCTCTGATTTAAAACATAATTCACAATTAAAGTGAAAACAGGGCAACTTTTCAGGCTCATGTTGATTCTTTATTGTACTAATTTAAAATTTCTGTCTACACTGTAAATATTGTTTGTTTATTAACAGTGTGCCTGCATTAGAAAGAGCTGCATTTCTTAGGTAGCTGTAAGCATATAATGACTTAATAAATTTCACAGTGTAAGGAGTACATTTTTTAAAGGTTTTTATTTATTTATTTGACAGAGAGACACAAAGCAAGAGAGGGAACACAAGCTGGGAACACAAGAGGGGGAGCATCAGGCCTTCCACAGAGCAGAGAGCCTAATGCAGGTCTCAATGTCAGGACCCCGGGATCATGACCTGACCCAAAGGAAAATGTCCAATGACTGTGGCACCTGGCCACCATTGGGACGGACTTCTTCTAGAAACTTCCCCAGGCATTGTTGGGAGGGTAGTGCCACATGGACCTGATTTCATGGACCACTAGCTAATTTTGTCTTAGACATCAATTACTGCTGGCCCACACTGGTCAGCACAAAGAGCCAAAATTATGCTAGACACTTTAAATTTTAAAAATGTGCCCCAATGAATTGGTACATTTTAAAAATGTAAAATGTAAAATTTGGCTTGGGCATTTTGTCTAGTGACCCCACATGCCAACATCCAAAACATTCATGTTCAATATTATTTCCTAGGTCTTTTCCTGTTTACATGGCTTCCTGTATTTCCATTACGGTTTCAGGTTGTAAAAACTAATTGCTGACCAATGATTTTCAATTAAATAACATATTGTGTAAAAATTGGCCCTCCCCACCCTATTGAAGTTATGGAGTCATTAGCTGCAGAAACTCCACCAGAAGGATTGATAAAATTTCTGTGGTAGAAAAATGAAATTGTGGATGGGGGAGGATTGGAGGAGAGGGGCAGTCGTTATTTGTGCTTGGGGCATATTTAGTTCCCCATTTTCCCAGCAGTATCCACCAGGACCATGCAGTGTAAGGACCAGGGCTAGCCATTGACCCTAATGTGCTCTCTCTTCCATTTTTGTTCCTTTGTGCCCTAGTGAACTGACTCACTCACCTCAGAACCAGCTGGCCAACCTGAACGCTTCCCACAACCACACCATGATGCTGTCTTGGGGCCAACCCTTTGATGGAAACAGCCCAGTGCTTTATTCCATCATGCAGCTGTCTGAGAACAGTAAATAGTGAAGCCAAGTCATTGTCTTGGAGAGTAATCAGATTGGTCTCTGCACACACAATGCCCTCAAACTTTACTTCTGGCTCAGACCCCAGAGGATCAGTAAAATGCTACTAATGCTTTACAGAGTTCCAGTGAAAACCCCAGCTCTGGCTTTGGGAAAGATAGAATGTGACGTTGGAGCCTGGGAAGGATGAGGAGGCCTGGGGACTTCCCATGAGGGCCCAGATATGGAGGCTGAGGCTCCACAGGGAGTCTGTGCACACACCTGTTCAGCACTGCTGCTAGGACATACCTGGGCTTTGTTTGGGAGCCAAGGACAACACTAGTTAGCATCTTTGCATGTTTCTTCTGGTGCAGACACAGGCTAAGTATTCCCTGGGCCTTCCTTTCCTCCACCTCTTGGCCTTGGTCTACATGTTCTGGCTTTGCTCCAGCCCCAACTGATCCTCTTTCCCTCCTCTCTGGATGTGCTCCTCAGTGCCTCTCCCCTCTGCCTCCTGCAATCTTTTCTTAGGAAGTCATGTGCATCCCTGTGATTTCAAGGGGCATCTTTTCCCTGAGAAGAGATCTTGGTCTCCAGCATCCTTATCTGGACCTCTGGAGTCAGGCACAGAGCATCGTCCCTCCACATCTCTGTTTGGTGGTCTCACACACTCTTCTGTGTGAATTCTTCAGTTATTTCAACTCCTTTTATCCCTGCTCAAACTCACCACATTAGTGCAGCCATTCAAATCTTTCACATCACATGGCACCCTTGGTGATCTCTATGTAGCTCAAAATGGAAGGCATAAAATAGTCCATGGCTCCTTTCTCCTTCACCTGGCCCCACATCCACATCTGCATCTCAGCCACCCTGCCTGGTGTTTGTCCTAGGACAAACTTGACCCTGCTCCCCTTTCCAGCTTTGCAGCTCCCATTCTTTCTCACCAGGACAGCCTCTAACTGGTCCCCCTGCTTCCACTCTTCTTTCTTCCAAAGCATTCTTACACAAGCAGAAACACTGATCTTCTTCAAATATGAAGGATCTAACCCTAACCCTCAACTTTATGGTCAACTAATTTTCGACAAAGTAGGAAAGAATGTCCAGTGGAAAAAAAGACAGCTTCTTCAATAAATGGTGTTGGGAAAATTGGACAGCCACATGCAGAAAAATGAAATTGGACCATTTCCTTACACCACACACGAAAATAGACTCAAAATGGATGAAGGACCTCAATGTGAGAAAGGAATCCATCAAAATCCTTGAGGAGAACACAGGCAGCAACCTCTTCGACCTCAGCTGCAGCAACATCTTCTTAGGAACATCGCCAAAGGCAAGGGAAGCAAGGGCAAAAATGAACCATTGGGACTTCATCAAGATCGAAAGCTTTTGCACAGCAAAGGAAACAGCCAACAAAACCAAAAGACAACTGACAGAATGGGAGAAGATATTTGCAAACGACATATCAGATAAAGGGCTAGTGTCCAAAATCTATAAAGAACTTATCAAACTCAACGCCCAAAGAACAAATAATCCAATCAAGAAATGGGCAGAAGACATGAACAGACATTTCTGCAAAGAAGACATCCAGATGGCCAACAGACACATGAAAAAGTGCTCCACATCACTCGGCATCAGGGAAATACAAATCAAAACCACAATGAGATAATACCTCACACCAGTCAGAATGGCTAAAATTAACAAGTCAGGAAATGACAGATGCTGGCGAGGATGCGGAGAAAGGGGAACCTCCTACACTGTTGGTGGGAATGCAAGCTGGTGCAACCACTCTGGAAAACAGCATGGAGGTTCCTCAAAATGTTGAAAATAGAACTACTCTATGACCCAGCAATTGCACTACTGGGTATTTACCCTAAAGATACAAACGTAGTGATCCGAAGGGGCACGTGCACCCGAATGTTTATAGCAGCAATGTCTACAATAGCCAAACTATGGAACGAACCTAGATGTCCATCAACAGATGAATGGATAAAGAAGATGTGGTATATATACACTATGGAATACTATGCAGCCATCAAAAGAAATGAAATCTTGCCATTTGCGACGACGTGGATGGAACTAGAGGGTATCATGCTTAGCGAAATAAGTCAATCGGAGAAAGACAACTATCATATGATCTCCCTGATATGAGGGAGAGGAGATGCAACATGGGGGGTTAAGGGGGTAGGAGAAGAGTAAATGAAGCAAGATGGGATTGGGAGGGAGATAAAACATAAGTGACTCTTAATCTCACAAAACAAACTGAGGGTTGCTGGGGGGAGGGGGGTTGGGAGAGGGGGGGTGGGGTTATGGACATTGGGGAGGGTATGTGCTATGGTGAGTGCTGTGAAATGTGTAAACCTGGCGATTCACAGACCTGTACCCCTGGGGAAAAAATATATGTTTATTAATAAAAAAAAAAAAGAACAGCAGTGTAACAGTGGCTATAATGTACATGTTCTGTGCCAAGAGCCTTATCTCATGTAATCCCCACAAGGGGCCTATGTCGAAGGTGCTGTGAACATCCCCATTTTGCAGATGCTAAAACCAAGACATGGGGGTGAAGTGACTTGCTACAGTTCAACCAGGATTCCAGAGCCCATGGCCACTACCTCAGGTACCTCCTGGTCAGGTGCATCTTTATTAAGTTAAGTAGCACGTGGTTCTCATTTGGGGAGAAACCGAGATACTAACTTCCTAGTTTCAGGTCCCCCCACCCCCGGCTGGCCCCAGAGTCCAGATCACTTTTTTTCTAATCGCAAACACCTGAAATCATTTTCATGATCAACTAACTGGTGGATCCAGGGGGTCCAAAGATGGGGCAGCTTACCGAATTCAGACTGCATACGAGGGTAGATGATCCTGAGCATGTAATTTCTGGCCTTGTCATTTTCCTTGTCTGAAGACGTGGATTGGGCAGAATTCTGAGATCTTCGCTTGTGCAGTTTGGGAACTACTTTGCCCTGAAAGAACATGTCCCATTGCACCGTCCTTGGGATACACCTGTTCCCACAATCTGCACGGCCTGAGGGTTTCAGTGGGATGTGTGCCTACAAAGTCATGTAAGGATCCATAGGCAAGAATGGCCACTTCTCCGGGAGCCTGGGTAGCTCTGTCAGTTAAACATCGACTCCTGATTTCGGCTCAGGTCATGATGACCTGGTGATGGTTGTGAGATTAAGCCCCGAGTTTCAGGCTCCTTGGTGCATGGAGCCTGTTTGGGATTCTCCCCCTCCCACCACTCCTCCCCATCCCACTTGCACACGTACACATGGTCCTCTCCTCCCTCTCTCTCTCAAAAAAAAAAAAAAAAGGACGTGGTCCAGAAGAGTATGGTTGGCCATTGTGAAGTGACCCACCAAAGGGAAATAGTGTTCCCAAACATCCGATGTCCTTCAAGCACCCTCCACGAATCAACTTGACCTATTTTTATATGGAATCTTTCAGACCTATCCCATTTCAGAGAAGTATTTGACTAGCTAGCACATATTGAGCACTTACTGTATATAAGCACAACGCATTAAAGGCAGTGTCTTATTGGAATACTCAAAATAGACCTATGAGGTATATCTATTACTGTCTATTTTACAAATGATGGAACCAAGGCCCAGAGAGGTAATGTAATTTGCTCACAGCTGCAGAGTAGGGCCTGGATCTGAACCCAGGTCTGTCTCACGAAATAAGCTTAATGTTTTGTGCCTAGGTGCGGTACAGATCCCTTGCTTTCTACAGCAGGATCGCCTTCTTGTTCTGAATGTACCTTCTCTTTACTTTAAAGAGAACTGTAGTCTTTTATCCCAGATCTTCAGAACACAGGCTTTGGAACAAAAAAGACCTGATTTTGAGTCCAAACTATGGCGCTTCCAGGCTGTTTAGAGCCCTGCTGTGCCAAGCTGTTTAGAGCCCTGCTTAGCACATTACAAGAGCTCAATAAGTGTTAGCTGATAACACCATGGGTAGGATGCTGAACCCTTATCATATATCATAGGATGTTCACAACAAGACCAGGAGAAGGTGCTGCTATGTTTCCAATTCATAGATGGGGAAACTGAGGCTCAGTGAGGAGAAGTCCCTTGTTTGAGGCTATACAAGTAGTAAGGAGGTGGGGCCAGTCATGGGAGCTAGGAGGAACACTCCAGCCCTGTGTTCCCCCATGGTCCCTACCTTGCTGGTGGCAGTACACATACACAATCTCCTCTAGGTGGGTGGTCATGGCATAGTTCCAGTAGACGCTGGAAGCGGAGGGATGGTTAGGTCCACAGGATGCCTTCTCACCTCATTCTGACAAAGGTCCCAGGAAGGCAGACCACACCTATGGGCTCCTGCACCCTTATCACTAGGACCCATCTGCCCCCAACAACAATTGGTTAGACTTCGAATCCCACTTCCACCAATTATACTGAATCAGACCCTTCTCCTCTCTGTGCCTCAGTTTCCCTAGCCACAACACATGGAAGTTAGAAGAGAAGTTCTCTAAGGGACCTTCCTGCACTGGTCTGTACCAGAGTCAGCCGTGCCAGGGCCCATGGAGTGAACGTCCTCTGAAGGCAGCCAAGCATAAGAGGGTTTTCAGAGTAGCAGTCTCTATGGAGCCCCTTGCATGTGAATCTGGGCCAGGAGTTCCTTCCCCAGACTCCCACACTACCCATCACCCAGGGGTACAGTGGTCTGTTTTCTCTTGTTTCCTGGAGAGGTGCTGATCTGGACAATAACTGGGTTTTGCTCACTTCTACAAGATGCTCAGAGAATATTCAGAGCTAATGGTGAATGCCCTCGGGTACCCAGTAAACAAAGCAACTCTCCACCTACCACCAGATACCAGCAAGGAAGAGCTGTGGCCACAGTCCCTTTGAAGATGTGTAACTTGACACCAACAGCCTCTGGGTTCCAGCCTCCCAGCTAAGGGCTTTACCAGCATTTTCTCATTGACTCTTTCCTGTATGCCCATTCCAAGCTTCCATTATCACATCCCCATTTTACATCAGATGAACAAACTGAGGCTCAGGAAGGTGAAGCTGACTGTCCAAGATCACTCAACTGGGAAGGAGTAAGAGCTGAGCGTCTGTTTTCATTTTACATGTTTCAACAGTTTCCTAGAGTAGTACTGCTGGGTCACGTGGTAAGAGTAGGTCATAAGAAACTTCCAAACTGGTTTGTGAAGTGATCGTATCATCAGCGATGTGGGGGGAGTTCCAGATGATGCTCCACATGGCAAGGCTAAGATCTGAGCCAAGTGCAACCTGACTCCAGAGGCCAAGTAGCCATTCTCTGGTGATATTTCCTCACGTACACTAGGAAAGTCAGCTGGGGAGTTCTGACCCTCGTTATTTAACAGAGGGTGCTGACGGGGACAAGAGAAGAAGTCCTGAAGCTCCTCAGACAAGGACCATGCCCCTTTTCTTCATTGCCTCTTCATCCCCAAAGAGATGCCGGGGTCCCTGGGCACTCTCATTTCCTACACGTTAACCACCATGTTTCTGACACCTGGCTTTTTCTCTTTCACTGAGTTCTGGGTTCCAGGCAGGAGTAAAAATGATAGTTGGGGGTTCAGAGCCCAGGGCTGGGGAAGTCTCTAGCCTCTGCAGTAATGACCTTGAAAGTGCAGACTCAGCTGGAACAAAATATCAATGTGTCTACAATGTGCCTGTTCACAGAAGAAAAGGTGAGGCAGAAAGATGAAGGCCCCAGTGATGTAAGTAAGGTGAGGGGGAGGAGTGCTTGGTAATCATATGGTTCAATGTTTCTCCAAGCTAAAAGTTTTTTGGCCACAAAACCCTGGGCTTAAATGCAACTAAGAAACTGGGCCCTCGAATTGAATTCTGAGGAGAATTCTGGGGAGAAAACTTATCCCGCCCCCTCATTTGATAGGAAGGGGGAAACTAAGGCCCAGAGATAGGAAGAGATATACCCCAAGTCACCCAATGAGATGAGGACCAAGCAAGAACTTGGCCCCAGAACATACATTTATGCATTTACCTGCATATTCGTTTTCTCCTCCGGTATAATGTAAACACATGGTAAGCTCTGAAAAGATAAAGGTTTTCCTCTCTTTTTCTGCATCTGCTCTCCCTCTTTTTCTCATATTTAGCACAGAGACTAGCACATTGCAGGTTCTCCATTAATAGCTGATGAACAAATCCAGGTCCTCTTTTTTTTTTTTTTTAAGATTTTATTTATTTATTTGAAAGAGAGGCAGTGAGAGAGAGCATGAGCGAGGAGAAGGTCAGAGGGAGAAACACTCCCCATGGAGCCGGGAGCCGGATGCGGGACTCGATCCCGGGACTCCGAGATCATGACCTGAGCTGAAAGCAGTCGTCCAACCAACTGAGCCACCCAGGCGTCCCCAAATCCAGGTCCTCTTACTTCCCTGCTTCATTTCACAGAGATTATCTGAGCACTGACTTTGTGCTAGGATGGGTGGCAGGTGCCGGAGAAAAGACATGCGCATGAAAGATTTCTTGCCTTTTCAGAAATGAGGTCTAGAAAACAAGAGCTGGTATACAGGTGGGCACAGATTTATCAATTGAGCACTATTTTATAAATGCTGTGAAGAAGATTCAGGGCTCCATGTGATCCAAATTCAGCTGGGAAATCAGGGAAGGCCACGGGTTTAAGACGAATAAGCTGAAACAAGGTCCCAGGCCAAGGGCATCTCCTAGGCCCCGCATCATTCCGTGGGGAGGGTTTTTTGATCAGAAACTCTGGAGTCTGGGGTGCCTGGGTGGCTCAGTTGGTTAAATGACTGCCTTCAGCTCAGGTCATGATCCTGGAGTCCCAGGATCAAGTCCCACATTGGGCGTTCCTGCTCGTCCATGCTTTTCCCGCTGACCTCTCCCCTCTCATGTTCTCTCTCTCTTTCATTCTCTATCTCTCAAATAAATAAATAAATAAAATCTAAAAGAAAGAGAGAGAGAGAGAGACTCTGGAGTCTGGCTGGAGCTGAGTTATGTGGCCCAGCCCAAGACGGATTGTACCTTCCATTGACCATCTCTGAAGACAGATGCCACCTCTGCACAGGAATTGGCCAGCTTAGAGAATAGCATTAATCACACCAAGGCCTGAGGTTCCTCACAGTGAAGCCTAACATGAAACAGAACAAGTAATGGTGTTCTGCTTCTGTTCTGTTAAAAGAGCCCTTATTATATAGATATAATATCTATATACTGCCAGGATTCCTCAAGCTGGAATAATCAGGCCATACACACTCTGCACAGTACCTTCCCTCTGTCTGCATTCCTTCTAGGGCCCATCCCTAATTTTGCTAGAACAGAGGGTTGCAGCAGGAAATTCCTGTTTTTCGGGTTTCTTCAGAGCATGACCACAAAGCCTTTGCTGAGCTTTACAGATCACAGGGTAACATAGGGAGACATAGCTCTGGACCAGATACCCACCAACCACAGCCTCCCGCTTTCTTTCTTGACTTGAGTGATGGGAAGGGAGGCAGCAGATGGGGGAATATTTGCCATTGGTAGGCTTCGCAGATCTTTGTTAAGATTTCTCCCACTGGGAGAAATGGTGTTTTGACCAGGATTTGGCTAACTCCCATGCCCTAAGATTCTTCTCTTTGGTTTTTAGATCCTCCCATTGAGCTACCCGTAAAGCCACAGCTGTAGGGAGGCTGGGCCAAATGGCTGCAAGAACCAGACCAAGCACTAGGTCAGGGCAGGGCATGAAGGGGAGAGCACAAACCTCCCTGTGTTAAGGGTAGGAGAGGGACAAGGCACCCTACCTCTTCTCATAGCACAGGTACCCCATTGACCCATTCATTAGTTGGTTCAGTGTCCATTTCAAAGTCATAACATCAGCCGTCTGATACAGGGACAGGTACCCTGGCACAACCTCCATATCATCCCTCTGCAGAGAGAGCACAGGCTCAGTCAAAGTGTCACAGTGATCGTGGGTCCTGGCCCAACTGCTTTAGGATGCATAACAAGAACCAAGATGTTGGGTCATGCCCCCAAGGCCATGGACATTTGGAAGATTCTGAACCTCCTTCCAGGTGGCCATGCCAAGCAAAGCAGTGTGTAATCACCACCCACCTCCACCAAAATGGGTTCTGTAGATCCAGGTATGAAAGCTGTCTGCCCCCACCCACTTTCATACTCACACCTCCTCCCCTCAACCAAGGTCCAGGAGCCTTGCTGCAAGGGCAGGGCTGGTGGCTCTTTAGAATCAGGAAGGGGCTCTACCCCTCTTCAACACCACCCTCTTCTCAACAGAAGACATTTATCAGCATTGTTTTGGCCAGTCTTAAGCGGGGAAAAGAGGGCAGCTGAGCTCTATGTCCCATCTATAAACATTTTCCAGAATCCCCAAATACCAACACTGTATTCGCTGCTCAGCAGCCTGACCCTCTGTCTTCCCAATTTGCCTGCAGAGCTTTTTACCTGCTTGCTCTGCTTTATCCCAAGTGGGGTGTGAGGGAGGGGGCTAACTCCAAGACTCATACATAGAGGAGGCAATTTCTCCACCAAATTCACCTAAACAACACGTAGGGATGGACAGCTGACATTTACTGAGCACCTACTGTGTGCACCAAGCATGGCTTGGCATCATGTGCATGGTCTCCATTTAACCACACATGCCCCATGATGGAGCACTATTTTATGAATGGTTTTCACATTTTAATGCTCCTGAAATGAGGATGCGTCTGATAGAGTAGCATCTCATGATCATGACATAGTGGTCACTGCCTGATCTCATGCAAACTCGGGCCTAGCAGTTCAGACACTATTACTTCAATACAGTTTTTTTTTTTTTTTTTTTTAGATTTTATTTATTTCTTTGACAAAGAGAGAGAGAGAGAGAGAGAGAAAGAACGAACAAGCAGGGCAGGTGCAGAGGGAGAGGGGGAAGCAGGCTACCCACTGCGCAGGGAGCCTGATTCTGGGCTCAATCCTAGGACGCTGGGATCATGGCCTGAACCGATGACAGCCAAGTTGCCAAATGGAGCCAACCAGGCGCCCCTCCATTCCATTTTGAGCATGGTTGTTACTTCCTTTGTGGAGGGAGTACAGGTGCTATTTTAAATGTCTTTATAAATATTAGGCTGATTCATCTTTGAATCCAAAAGTGATTGTGCAGAAAACCTGGCAACAGAGCAAAAGGGCACTGATGTGATATTGGCAAAGCAGACACACTATTCACCACTGCACAAATGCCCACAGTGCCAGGTTGTCTCACAAAGCAACAACCAAGTGCACACGTTTGGAAAAAATACTGCGCTTTCAACACTCTTGATCAGAGGTTAGCAAACTTTCTACAAAGGGTCAGATAGGGAAAAATTTGGGCTCTGGGCGCCATACAGGCTCCATGGCAGCCAGTCAACTCTCCATTGTAGCCTCAAAGCAGCTATACACGATATGTCATGGGCATGGCTGTGTTACAACAAAGCTTTATTTGCAAAAACAGGTGGAGCACTGCATTCAGCCTGTGACTATATAGTTTGTTGACCCCTTCTTTTGATGGAACAGAAGACAATATTTGGTGGAAAAATATAGACAGTGATGTCTCTCAGTCAAAAAGTGACCTGATGATTAAACCCTAAAATGTGAAGAAGTTTTCAGACTATCTTCACTAATGAATGTCAATTTCATGTTCTGTGGGAGTTCCTCAGTGGCTCAGTCAGTTAACTATTTGCCTTCAGCTTAGGTCATGATCCCAGGGTCCTGGGATTGAGCCCCACACTGGGCTCCTTGCTCAGTGTGGAGCCTGCTTCTCCCTCTCCTTCTGCCTGACATTCCACCTGATTGTGCTATCTCTCTGTGTTACTATTTCTGTCTGTCTGTCTCTCTCTCTGTCAAATAAACAAATCTTTTTTTAACTGTATGTTTTGCGTGTAGATACAAGTATAATGTATGACTTTAAAAAACAATATATCCAAATAAGTCTTAAAGAGTTCCTTCAAAAAGTGTAAAATAAAATGTTCAAGTTGTGAAAAAACATTTTATATGACTTAATAGCATTTTTTTTACTTCCTGATGGTTATGTTTAAAAATGGGATGTCTTAAATTCATAGTTTCTTAGATCTGAGGAGATAGGATCTTGTACCCACTAGGATGTAGATACAAAGGCTCAGAGGGAGAAGTGACTTGCTTAGGGTTACCTTGTGGTCACAACTGTGACTGCAGAGCAGGAGTGGCCAACAAGAGAGATTGGATGGAGAGACAGCTGTGTGGACAGGTGAGTGGAGAGAGGGACTGGAAGATAAACGGACAAATAGTTGGATAGACGGATGGATGAATGGGTAGATGCATGCAAAGATGGGTAGGTGAATGGATGGATAGACATGTAAATAGGGGTAGATGGACAGAGTGATGTCTGTATAGGTAGGTGGGTGGAAAGAAGTAAAGATGGGTAGATGGATGTATGGATGACTAAATGGATGGATATAAAGATGGATGGATGAACAGATGTCAAGATGGGTTGATGGGTGGATAGAAAGATGGATGGATAGTTACATAGATGGATGGACTGATGGATGGGTAGATAGAAGGAAATGTTGTCCTATGGATGAATGGTTGAAGAGATGGAATACTGACAAATGAAAGAAGAGATAGATATGTGGGTAGGTGGAAGGATGAATGCATGGATGAATGACTGAATGGATAGATGTAAAGATGGGTGGATGGATGAATAGTTGGATGGATGGATGCGTGGATGGATGGGTAGGAGGAAATGTCATAG
Source organism: Lontra canadensis (assembly GCF_010015895.1). Taxonomy (NCBI): domain Eukaryota; kingdom Metazoa; phylum Chordata; class Mammalia; order Carnivora; family Mustelidae; genus Lontra; species Lontra canadensis. The sequence goes on from NW_022631081.1 coordinate 6,148,873, forward strand.
AGATGAGTGGATGGAGAGATGTACCACTGGCAGAAAAGAAGAGACAAGTATGTGGGTAGGTTGATGGATTGAATGGATGAGCAACATGGAGCCAGAGGGAACTCCTCCTCTATAACCTGAAGACAGACCCCCCCCCCCACACACACACCACCCGTGGAAGATCAGACCCAAGATCTCTCTCACCGGCTGAACCTGAATGTTGTTCTTGCCATAGAGCAACGTGGCCTTGGAGCTCTGAAACAGGGATTCTATGTAGTTACAGGCAGAAAGGGATTGTCAGTCACCCATGCTGTCACTTGAATACCTATTCTGGATCTGGCAGTGTGACAAGAGGAGGAGGGTGAAGCCTGGGGTGACCCTCAGGGTCCCACTCCATTCCCCACCTTCCCCACCAAAGTCTGGGACCCAGCCCAACTCCCTTCCGTGGCCCCACAGCCCACCCCTACTCACACAGAGGGCCAGATGCTTGGTGGATAAGTCCTGCCACAGGTGCAAGCTGCGGATGCGGTGCTTCTGCATGAACTCGTCTGCCAAGGGGTTAGTCCAAAAGTGATCCACAATCTTCATCTGGGAGTACTCCAGGGCACGGGGCCCCACTGTGGGGGATACAGGGGCTAGGACTCCAGAACCCCAGACAGTTCGTCTACCCCCTCCATGGGCCACTGATTTCACCTCTTCTCTCCTCCAGCTGGTGAGTACCCCCCAGGGTCCTCCTAAGGAGAGGCCAGCACCAGACCCTGGGAGCCAGAGCCAGGGAACAGGTACGTTTTTGATGGAGGAGGCTGGGGGGAGTTGACAGAGGCTCTTTGTCTGCCCAGTGGGCAGAGCTCAGAGTACTGGACTACTTACCCAACAAAGACACAAGGATGGGCCATCCATGGGTCCATTAGGAGGGCCTCCTTCACATAGTACTTACTAGCATGAGTAAAGGACAGGCAGGTTTGGATGGTGACTGGCAGAGAGCGCACAATCGACTTTGACCATCTGATTAACAGTGGACTGTGTTCAGTCTCCCTCTTGTCACCTCTGTGAGCCTCAGATGCCCCATCTGTAAAATGGGTGTAATAAAAATAGGTGTCTTAGGGCTGTTGGAAAGCCTTTTGAGAGAGACAACAGATGTGAGGCACTTAGCACCATGGGTGGCGTGGAACTGCTTAGTACATGGCTATATGATACAGCTGGAATGAGAGTAACAGGAATAATGATTACAAAGTGACTCCTGGGGTTTCTTGGGTGGCCCAGTCATTAAGCATCTGCCTTTGACTCTGGTTAGGATCCCAGGGTCCTGGGACCAAGCCGCACATTGGGCTCCCTGTGCAATAAGAGGCCTCTTTTTCCCTCTCCCACTTCTCCTGCTTGTGTTCCCTCTGTCTCTCTCTCTCTGCCAAATAAATAAATAAAATCTTTAAAAAACAACAACAGCAACAGCAACAACAAAATGACAACAATAACAAAACGAAGTGGCTCCTGGGTGGTTATATCAACTTCTACCTCATCTTCCATTTCAGAGGGCAAATTGCTTAGGGGCTCGGATGTTGTTGGCCCTTCTAATGTTACTGAGGCAGCGAGATGCTTTTTAGCCCTTGTGTGCCCTGAAAAGCTGTGTTAACAGGACTTCTTGCCCAGGCAACCAATGTGGGTCATGCCTGCCTGATGTGCTCACGAGCGCCCCCTGGCTCCTGACTCTTCCCCATAACTTGTTCTTGCTGTTTTGCTTTTCATTTCTTTGTTTGAGTTGTTGTGGAGTGGCTTCTAATTCTTTGCTAACTCATACCATCTAGAAACAGAATTCTAGAGGTTGGAAAAGACCTTGTTCTACCCTCCTGAGGGGTCTCAGGCTCAGGGAGGGCAAGTGACTTGTTGGAGGCCACACAGCAAGTGGCTGTAGGCTACACCCAGTCAGCCTGGCTCTTCCCATCCTATAGCAGGGGTGAAGACCACAGGATTGGGAGGGAGACAGGAGACAGACTGAGGGAGTGCCAGGCTCAGCCATTCCGCCATCGGTGTGTGTCCCTGGGCAGGTGACTACCTTCTCTGAGCTTCAGTGTCCTCAGCTGTAAAATGGGAAGAACAAAAAAACTCACTTACCCAGGTTGTTGGGAGGATTAAATGTAGACCTGCTTGTACAGGAACAGCACAGACCCTGTATCTAGGAAGTTCTCATGAAATGGTGGCAACATCATGGTAATTTTACCCCAGAGGAATCTTCTGTCCACAAGAATATTGGCTGAGGCAGAACTGACCTGCCAAGTACACACTCAGCAGCAAGTTTATATGTTTTGGCTGAAGATGAGGCTTCAAGACACTTTCCACTCTGCCACTCCGTTTCCATTCCAAAAATCAGTACAGTTACCTGATCATAAACCTTGGGAATACTGCCTTGAAAAATAGCAGGTAGGATTGGGAGCAAGATGTGACCATCAAGGGTGGCCCAAGGAAGCTCCTTTAGGGTGATAGGTTTCGCTGGAACAGTTCTGTGTCCTGACTGTGCTGTCGGTTATACAAACCTATACATGTGTTGAAATTCCATAGAACAACACAGGGGGAAAAAATGAGTGCATGTAAAAGCTAACAAAATCCAAATAAAGTTTGTCGTTTGGTTAACAGTATTTTACCAATGGCAATCTCCTATTTTGGTTCCTTGTACTATGGTTATGGAGGATGTTATCAGCTAGGGTAGAAGAGACTCTCTGTACTAATATTAGAGCTTCTATGTGAATCTAAAAAAAATAAGTTTAATGAAGAAATAGGTTAGCATTATTGCTGAAATAAATCGCTGATTCCTTTTGACTGGCTTATTGAGAAAACACAAGGTCATGTGCCAGAGGTAATAACTACAGAGGCCCTGAACCCATGCTAGGCACAAGGCAGACACGTGTCACAAGAAGATGAAGAGATTAATTGGACTCCAAGGCCTGGATTTCTTCCAGTTCCTCTCTGCCTCCTGGCCTTTGCATCTGCTCTTCCCTCTGCTGGGATCACTATTTCCCCATACCCCCCTTACCTGGCTAATGCCTACATGTCCTTCAAATGGAAGCTTAACTGCCATGTCTTCCAGTACACTTTCCCAGACCACCCAGTGGAGATTAAACACCACCCACCTGACTTGGAATACTCATCATATCTTAACCCAATTAGCAGGTACCTGTTTTCCTTGCTACAATACAAGGTTCATGAGAAGAAGCACTTTGCTCTACACTTTCATACACATTTTCCTAGGAAATAGGCTAAGAATAAAAGATGATCATAATACCCATTGTATGTGAAGATGTGGTTAAACAGGCACTTTCATACAACAAGAGATGAGGGAATTCTCAGATACTCCTCTCATATTCTCCCTCCCTCCCACCTTCTCCCGCACCCCTGGCTGGAAAGGAGTACTGGCCATGAATAGTATCTTCATTCTTCACTGGCTGCCCCATGCTCTTATTTTTTTTTTTAAGATTTTATTTATTTATCTGACAGAGAGAGAGAGATCACGAGTAGGCAGAGAGGCAGGCAGAGAGAGGGGAAAGCACGGTCCCTGCTGAGCAGAGAGTCCGATGCGGGGATCGATCCCAGGACCCTGAGATCATGACCTGAGCCGAAGGCAGAGGCTTTAACCCACTGAGCCACCCCGGCACCCCCTCCTCCATGATCTTAGCATAACATCCAAGTTTTGAACATTGACAGTTGAGACCAGTGTATCCCCAACATCTGGGTTAGTGCCTGGCAGATGGTAGGTGCATAAATATTTATTGGATGAATGGATGGATGGATGGGTGGATGGGTAAATGCTTGCCAAGAGTGCTCATAATATGAAACTTTTACACCAGGTTGATCTGAGCTAGAAAAGAAAATGTAAAAAGGTATCATTATTTCTAAAATGCTGTGTACTCACTAACTCTCCTTCTTTCCCCTTCTCCAGAATGGTGGCAATCCCTGTCCCATTTACCAAATGAGAGAATAGACAGAGGAGCTAAATGACTCCTCTAGGGCCATAGCTAGCAGGAAGACAGTAGGCTGAATTCACGGGAGAAGAAAGATGCCTAAGATAGCAAGATCCTACATCCCACTCTGAATCTTAATATCCTGCATTGACAATAAGCACCTGAATTGTCCCAAGGTTCTCAACTAGGCTAATTTGGAGGCAAACATCAAGAAAGCCTTTACTTAATCTCTTTCAGATAAAGTACATACCAAGAGGGAGAAAATAAAACTTTGTGTAATAGGTTGCAACTCCCAGCAGGTGGCGGCAGAGCACACCCAGGCATCCAGTCTTTCAGGCGCACCTGATGTTTTTCACCAGGTAATGCATTATTTTGTCCAGCACCTTCGCAAACAAGGCAGTATGAATCCACAGGTGCTTGATGGCAAGTGGGGACAGGCTGGGCAGCTTCAGCAGCTTCTGCACATTCTCCTGGATCTGGTTTCACCTTCAAGGCCAGTAAAGGAGGATGAATATTCACAAAAGAGGAAATTCCACAGGACCAATATGCAACTGGTGAAATGTTCTACCTCTCTAGGAAATGAAGGAATGGCAACTAAACCAACAGCAGCCCTTATTGCTCCTGGCAAGTGGGTAAAGAGTTGAAAAAATCATAATACCCAGTGAGTGTAAATTTACAGAGATACAGACACTTTCATAAACTGTTGATGGATAAGCCAGATTCTCACAGTGCTACTTCTCTTCTCTTCCCCTTTCTTCCTCTCTCTTTCTCTTACCCTCTATCTGCCATGGATGAGTGACTGCATGAATAAATGAATAGCTCTCCCTTACCACCTGGCATGGGTATCTGGGTATCTCTAATTTCTCCATTAGAAAGTCTCTCCCAATATTATGGAAGACCCATGGAAATCCATTCCTTTAAAAGTTATCAGCAAACACCTGGGAATTTAGCAGATGGATTGGAAGGCACCTGAAGACCATGTGGCTGAGGAGTCAGACTGCAAACAGGAGTTGGCAATGCCAAAGCCACATGCGGGTCCATCATGCAGTTCTGGCCAGAAGCACTGGGCTGACATGGCCTGGAAGGCAAGGCAAGGACGATTTTCCATCCACTGATGTGGAGTGATCACCCACAGCAGAGAAGACAAACATGGCATACATGCCTCTCTCACCCTTCTCTTGCCCAGAACTGACATGGCTGATCAATCCACACATTCTTTCCCCTGAAACCCACTAGCAGCTCTGGAATCTTTCAAAACAAGGCCTTTGGGTGACCTCTAGCATGGACTGAGAATCCCTGACCAGGCCCCAGATGGAAGCTTTGGCTGCATAGTTGGGACTTTGGGGGTGACTCTGGTGGAAGGTATGCATATACACACACTCATGCCATAAGTCTCCCCCCAACAAACACAATCATCCCTTAACATGTGTGAGTGAAGTCACTGCTCCCCTTCAATGGTTGCCTCAATGTCACACCCGGGCCATGCAGACTGTGACCATACTGGTTTCATTAAACTTTGGTCTTCCTGCATTCAGAATGGGGTCTGGCTCCCAAGAGGCACTTATTCATTCAACAATCATTTCTAGAGCATTTGGGGTGCCGGGCACTGTCCAGGCACTGGGGACATAATGGGGAATAACTGATTTTAGTTGTCTGTTCTCATGGAGTTCAGAGTCCAGTGGAGGAGATAGACAAGAATCAAGTGAACAAAAGAATGAATTAGAGGTAGTGATAACCACAGGAAAGTAAATAAACAGAGGGATGATCTAAAAGATAAATGGGGTGAGGGTTGGAATTTACCTTTAACTGGGGAAGGCCTGAATGATGACAAGGAAGTAGTCATGGAAGATGGGGTGTGTGACCTGGGTGGTGGGTACAGAATGTGCAAAGGCGCTGGGATAGGAAAGAGCCTGGAGGTTTGGGGAACAGAAAGGAGACTGGAGAGAGTGCCAGGAGGTACAGGTTCTTGCAGAGCTCAGGGAAGAGCATGGACTGTCCTCTACGGGTCCGCCCCACCCATACTCCACACTCACGCACTCTTGTTTAGCTGCTCCAGGTCCTGCACCTTGTGGCTCAGCTCCTTGCCTGGTGGGAAGTTCTTGTCCACTTTCATTAAGAGAGCTACAATCTTGTTGCTGTGCAGAAAGCCAGCTGCCAGCTGCCTGCTGCCACAGCCCATGCAGGATGCAGGCCTCCAGAGCTGCTGCAGGGACACAATGGTTGGTCAGCAGGCCCTGCCCTGCCCATGATCCCCTGCACCCAGCTCAGAACTCCAGCCACACAGAGGCGCCTTGGAGATCTATGGGACCCAGAATCACAAAATTTGTAAAAGTCTCATAAGGAAAGGCATATATGCCTCCCTACCTTCCACTACCTCAAAAAGGAGCAAGAGAGTTTAGCAGTTAACGTATGCTCACTGTCCAAGGTCAGATTGTCCGTGTTGATGTCCTCTCCCAAATACTAACCAGTCATGTGACCTTGGGCAACTACTTCCCCTCCCTGAGTCACAGTTTCCTCATCTGTGAAATGTGTCTTAAAAGGTTGCTGTTAGAATGAGGTGGAGAGGGATGCCTGGGCGGTTCAGTCAGTTAAGCATCTGCCTACAACTCAGGTGGTGATCTTGGGGTCCTGGGACTGAGCCCCACAGAGGGGTCTCTGTTTAGGGGTAGTCTGCTTCTTCCTCTCCCTCTGTTCTCTTTCTTTTCCTCTCTCATATAATTGTGTAAAATCTTAAAAAAAAAAAAGAGAATGAGGTGGAAAAAAAATGTATGGAAAGCACTTCATGTAAAGTCACGCACATAGTGAGTGCTTTAGAAACATGAGCTATTGCTCCTGCCAGTGACAGAGGAGGGACTGGACCACAGGACTGTCAAGCTTTATCTGGGTTAAAGAATCACACCAACGTCATTACTGTGAATCCGTAAGAGCTAACATTATGCATCTCTCATTCTATCTCTGCCACAGCCAAGGAAGAAAAATTTAAAAATCCCCATTTTTCAGATGTAAAAACAGAGGTGCTAAGCGGTGAGCTGAATTCCCCAAACCCAGCAAATGAGTGATGGGGTTGTGATACAAATTCAGCCCTGAGCCTGGGGTGTGCTCACAACACTTGTGCTTCCATGAAAATTTTGAAGAGAGGATTCAGTCATCATCTTTTGGTGTTTGTGTTTCCCCTGGGTGGTTGCCTGTGCTCTACCATGACCTTGCTGTGTGACCTCAGGCAAATTGCTTTCCCTCTCTGGCCCTTAGTGTTCCCTCCTGGAAAATAGTCCCTGTGTAGGCCCTTCCGATGACCCCAGTCTTCTTTTTGGTATTTTCAGCAGGCCTCTATTAAGTATTTTCCTGCCTTCTGTCTTACACACAGCAGACTGGGAGCTCATTCTGCTATGTAACAGGAGCATAGTCAGTGTTGATGGGAAAAGGGAGTCTATTATAAGAGCTACTTCTTAGTGGGTATCTGCCGGGTGTTCACCAGTGTTGAAGTTTACCGTCCCTAATCCTGGTGGAAAAACCCTGTGAAGTGAGTGTTCTAGTTTCTGTCACTCCATGCAAGGAAAATGCAAGTAGTCCAAGGGTGAAGAACCTGGCCAAGGTCAGGTTGTGCACAAGGAGAAATACTGAGAAGTTTTGGTTCAACTACTTGTCTTGGGGTATTTATTGTTATTGTTGCTGTTGTTGCTAGCAATTACTTGGCTTTTTTAAAAATTACACTTTTTTTTTTTTTTTTTTTTACACGTAGGCTCCATGCCCAACGTGCGGCTTGAACTCACAACCCTGAGATCAAGAGATGTGTGCCTACCGAATGAGCCAGCCAGGTGCCCCGGCAATTATTTGACTTTGAATGTATGTCCATTCTATTGTCTAATTTGCATGTGGGCTTAAAATATTATGGGTAAGCATCTCCTAAACACCATTTTTGCTTACACACACAACATTTTTCATTTGTCTCTACTGCAACAACTTAATCATCTAGGCATTGGACCTTGGTTGATTCTTTCCAATAATGGCTCATAAGGAGCAATGGGTCTGGGAGACCCTGTAGGCCTTATTCAGTGCCATTATGCTTCTTCTCTCATCCCCAAACGGTGGTTGAAGTTAGAAAATTATCATGATTTTTAGCACTTTCTATTCCTCTAAGTCTTTTTTTTTCTTTGCCTGTTGTTAGTCTTTATTTTTTTTCAGACTAGATTTTTTTTAATTTAATTTCTTTTCAGTGTAACAGAATTCATTGTTTATGCACTACACCTAGTGCTCCATGCAATACGTGCCTTCCATAATACCCACCACCAGACTCCCCCAACCTCCCACCCCGCGCCCCTTCATAACCCTCAGATTATTTTTCAGAGTCCATAGTCTCTCATGGTTCATCTCCCCCTCCAATTTCCCTCAACTCCCTTCTCCTCTCCATTTCCCCATGTCTTCCATGTTATTTCTTATGCTCCACAAATAAGTGAAAATGATAATTGACTCTCTCTGCTTGACTTATTTCGCTCAGCATAATCTCTTCCAGTCCCGTCCATGTTGCTACAAAAGTTGGGTATTCATCCTTTCTGATGGAGGCATAATACTCCATAGTGTATATGGACCACATCTTCCTTATCCATTCGTCCGTTGAAGGGCATCTTGGTTCTTTCCACAGTTTGACAACTGTGGCCATTGCTGCTATGAACATTGGGGTGCAGATGGCCCTTCTTTCACTACATCTGTATCTTTGGGGTAAATACCCAGTAGTGCAATTGCAGGGTCATAGGGAAGCTCTATTTTTAATTTCTTAAGGAATCTCCACACTGTTCTCCAAAGTGGCTGCACCAACTTGCATTCCCAATAACAGTGTAATAGGGTTCCCCTTTCTCCACATCCTCTTTAACACACGTTGTTTCTTGTCTAGCTAATTTTGGCCATTCTAACTGGTGTCAGGTGGTATCTCAATCTGGTTTTGATTTGAATCTCCCTGATGGCTAGTGATGGTGAACATTTTTTCATGTGTCTGACAGCCATTTGTATGTCTTCATTGGAGAAGTGTCACAGCAACTTCTTTCAAGATATGTCTCCAAAGGCAAAGAAAACAAAAGCAAAAATGAACTTTTGGGACTTCATCACGATCAAAAGCTTCTGCATAGCAAAGGAAACCATCAACAAAACAAAAAGGCAACCCACGGAATGGGAGAAGATATTTGCAAATGACAGTACAGACAAGAGGCTGATATCCAGGATCTATAAAGAACTTCTCAAACTCAACACACACAAAACAGATAATCATGTCAAAAAATGGGCAGAAGACACGAACAGACACTTCTCCAACGAAGACATACAAATGGCTATCAGACACATGAAAAAATATTCCTCTAAGTCTTTAACAGGTAGATATGGTCACACATTCTGAAATGGACATGCCTGTTATTTTCTTTGGAAAGAAAGATGTCCAAAAGAAAAAAAAAATAGGTAAGCATATCCCCATATTCACATTTATATGTGTGTGGGTGTTTGTATACACCCACACACATATAAATGTGTATCTATACACCCCTACATATATACATACACATATAAGTACATAAATATACCTAACATTATGCATCTCATTTAAATCTCTGTAATTTAAACAAACATTATCTCATTAAAAACATAAAATTTGCCAAGGTCACCCAAAAACCAAGTGGCAGAAAAGGATTTGAACCTAGGTCTGCCTGGCTGCAAGGGGAATGGATGGACATCAGCATGCTCCCAGATCTCAGCATGTGCTCCCATGGGTGGTGTGCCCAGCCTATGGGATGAAGTTGAAGGGCTGACTGGGTTTCCTCACTGGGGCCTCTCCAGGAGGCCAAGACCTCAAGAAGGGAATTAACACATATCCTTTCTCTCAAGACCCTCCAGTCATGAAGTAAAAAGGGTTTTCAGGGAGAAAGAAATACCCCCACTTACACATACACATGGATTAGAAGCTGAATTCTGACTTGGTGGACACACAAACCCTGCATCTATAGCCACAGTGGAAATATAGTAAGAACCTGGCAGCATGGTTATTTCTAGAAACTTTGTGATATAATGTATTATTTGCCCCGGTACAGGTCTGTGATCGTTAGGCTTACACACTTCACAGCACTCACGATAGCACATACCGTCTCCAATGTCCATAACCCAACCACCCTCTCCATACCTCCCCTCCCCTGCAGCAACCCTCAGTTTGTTTTGTGAGATTAAGATTATGGTTTGTCTCCCTCCCGATCCCATCTTGTTTCATTTTGTCCTTCCCTACCCTCCAAACTCTCATTTTGCCTCTCAAATTCCTCACATCAGGGAGAACATATGATAATTGTTTTTCTCTGATTGACTTATTTCACTTAGCATAATACCCTCTAGTTCCATCCACATCTTTGCAAATGGCAAGATTTCATTTTTGATGGCTGCATAGTATTCCATTGCATATATGTACCACTTCTTCTTTATCCATTCATCTGTTGATGGACATCTAGGTTCTTTCCATAGTTTGGCTATTCTGGACATTGCTGCTATAAACATTCAGGTGCACGTGCCCCTTCGGATCACTACATTTGGATCTTTAAGGTAAATACCCAGTAGTGCGATTGCTGGGTTGTAGGGTAGCTCTATTTTCAACTTTTTCAAGAACCTCCATGCTGCTTTACAGAGTGGTTGCACCAGCTTGCATTCCATCTGTGTAGGAGGGTTCCCCTTTCTCCACATCCTTGCCAGCATCTGTCGTTTCCTGACTATTTTAATTTTAGCCCTTCTGACTGGTGTGAGATGGCATGTCATTGTGGTTTTGATTTGTATTTCCCTGATGCCGAGTGATGTGGAGCACTTTTCATGTGTCTATTGGCCATCTGGATGTCTTCTTTGCAGAAATGTCTGTTCATGTCCTCTGTCCATTTCTTGATTGGATTATTTGTTCTTTGGGTGTTGAGCTTGATAAGTTCTTTATAGATTTTGGATACTAGCCCTTTATCTGATATGTTGTTTGTAAACATCTTCTCCCATTCTGTCAGTTGTCTTTTGGTTTTGTTGGCTGTTTCCTTTGCTGTGCAAAAGCTTTCGATCTTGATGAAGTCCCAAAGGTTCATTTTTGCCCTTGCTTCCCTTGCCTTTGGTGATGTTGCTAGGAAGAAGTTGCTGTGGCTGAGGTCAAAGAGGTTGCTGCCTGTGTTGTTCTCAAGGATTTTGATGGATTCCTTTCTCACAGTCCTTCATCCATTTTTGAGTCTATTTTCATGCATGGTGTAAGGAAATGGTCCAGTTTCATTTTTCTGCATGTGAGCCGTAGTTCTAAACATTGACATGGAACAATCCAAAGAAGAATATCAACATTCCATTTCCAAGAGCATCAAAAAGGATAAAATACTTAAGAATAAACTTAACCAAGGAGGAGAAAGGCCTGGGTGTTGAAAGCTCTAATAGATCTGCTGAGAGAACTTTGTAAGGAGGCATAGAAATGGAAAGGCATTCATTCCACCTGTTCAGAGATCAAAAGACACAATATCATTGTCAGTAAAACCCAAAGCAATCTGCAGGTGTCATGTAATCCTCATCAAAATCCCAATAGCATTTTTTTGCCCTTATTGTTGTTTATGGGCATTTTTTTTTTTTGCAGAAAAAAAGGAAAATCTATCCTAAAATTTGTATGGAATCTCAAGGGACCATGAATAGGCAAAGCATCTTGAAAAGGAAGAACCAAGTTATAGGTCTCACACTTCCTGACTTCAAACATTTAGAAAATTATGGTAATCAAAACAGTGAGATATGGGCATAAAGACAAGTGGAAAAAAATAGAGAGCCCAGAAATAAACCCTCGTGTCTATCAGTATACGTGAAATGATTTTGACATGGGTGCCCAGACCATTCAATGGGGGGAAAGGACAGTCTTTCTCACAAAATGCTCTTGGAAAAACTGGATCTCTACATGCAGAAGAAGAGACCCTCACCTATTCCACACACAAGAATCAACTAAAAAATGGGTCAAAGACCTAAATAGAACAGTTTGCCATGGTACTCAGAAAACCGTGGGACTCCTCGAAGGAAACATAGCAGAGAAACTCATGACGCTGCGTTTGATAATGATTTCTTGGCTCTGACACCAAAAGTAAAGGCAGCAAAAGTAACATGAAATAAACTGAGTACATCGAAGTAAAAAACATCTGTACATAAAAGGACACAGTAGAATGAAAAAGGCAAGCCATGCAGTGGGAGAAAATATTTGCAAATCGTGTATCTGATAAGGAGCCGATGTCTAGATAGATGATGAATTCCAAACAGCCCAACAACAAAAAACAACCTGATTCCATAATGGGCAAAGGACCTTAACAGACACATCTTCCAGAGAAGACCTACAGATGGCCAACCAGTGCATGAGAAGGTGCCCAACATCACTCATCATCAGGGAATTGCAGATCAAAACCACCATGAGATACCACCTCACATCCGTGAGGAGGGCTACTATCCAAAAACAGAGAATAACCATGTGGATGGGAATGTGGAGAAACTGGGACCCTTGTGCATTGCTAGTGGGTACATCCATTTTACATAAATCAGGTAGTTCCTAATGAAAATAGTAGCAGTTGCTGAAAAAATTAAACAGAACATCACTGTAGGATCCAGCAATTCTGTTTCTGGGAACACACCCCAAGGAACTGGACACAGAGTATTGGAGAGTGATTTGCACGCCTGTGTTCACGACAGCATTAACTACAAGGGCCAAATGTGGAAGCAACCTGAGTGGCCATTGCTAGACCAATGGATAAGCAAGACGGAGTGGACACGTTCAAGGGAATAAAATTTAGCCTTACAAAGGAAGGGCATTTAGACACCTGCTCCAGCATGGGTGAACTTGAACACATCATGCCAAGAGAAACAAGCCAGCCACAAAGAGACATGGTCTCATGGGAAGCCCCTGGAGTAGTCAAGTGCATAGAGACAGGAAGAAGTATGGCACATGCTGGGGGCTGGGAGGAGGAGGGCACGGGGAATTCTGGCTTAATGCAATTACTGTTTAATGGGTACAGAGTTGTAGTTTTGTAAGATGGAGAGAGACTGACTACCCGACAATGTGAATTACTTACATTACCGAACTTAAAAAAGATGAAGACAGTAAATTTCATGTTCTGTGTAATTTACCACAATTTTTAGATGTGTGGATATTATGTGTTAACATGGTATAAATAAATGAATATTTTGAACCCTGCAGGGCTCTCATCTCACTGAGAATGACAACTCCAGTCCTCACCATGGGCCACAAGGCTCTGCATGACCTGGACCCACTACCAACCTCCTGACCTCCTCCCCAGCTGTCCCCATCATTCAGTCACCACTGAAGACACCACTTCTTCTTGTGGTCTGCCCAGCTTGGCAGTCGTAGGCCCATCTCATGGCCCTCTGCACGTGCTGTCCGCTTTGCTGGAATGCTCTCTCCCCATAGATCAATACAGTTCAACTCTGTGCTTAAATGCCACCTTCCCTGATCATGCTGTTTACAACTGCCTGCCTCCCCCTACCTGACACTCAATGTACCCATTTTCTGCTTATTTCTCTCCAGAGCACTTCTTGCCTCTAATCCACTATGCATGGTGCTTATTTTATAATGGGCATCTCCAATCTCATGGGCCCCTATAATATACAAGGTTAGGAATTCCACATATGTCAATCACTGCCCTATTCTCAAGACCTGGAGAATGCCTAGCACATAGTAGGCATGCAGTATCTGTGGGAGGAATGTGGACCTCCCATGGTGACATTTACATGAGGTGAGAAAGAGCACTCAGCATAGCGCCAGATAGAGGCGCTCTGTGCTCCATAAACAGCAGCATTTTAATAATGATGATGCAGGCAGCCTGCTGCTTAAACAAGTCACTTCTGGTCCTTGCACCCTACTCCTCTACTCATTCAACACATGTATGCAGGTAAAACCAGGTTAAAAAGAAAGAAAATCAATCTTGCAGGGGAAACTGCCACCAAAGGTGGCTTGCAGGCAGTGTGGAAAGAAGGGGCTTTGCCTTGAAGATGAGGAGGTAGGTGCCTTGAAGATGAGGAAGTGGGGGGCGTTATAAGCAGGTGGAATGCAGAGAAGAAGAGCTAGTAAGTTCCAAGAGTGTCCCAGTTTGTAAAGTGCTCTCTTGCCTGCCTTCCCTCCTTGGATCATCCTGACAATTCAGGGCAAGTGTTTTCCATTTACAGAGGAAGAAACAGAGACTCTGGAGAGAAGGGCACTCCCTGCCATAGACTGAATGCTTATATTCCCCTGAGAATTCCTATGTTGAAACCCTAATCCCCAGTGTGATGGTTTTGGGTGGACGGGCTGTGGGAGGTGATGAGGTCATGAACAGGAGTAGTACCCATATGAAAGAGTCCCCAGAGAGCCCCCTTCCCTCTTCTGCCATGTGAGGACACAGAAGACTGTTGCTTATGAACTGGGAAGCAGGTTCTCAGCAGACACCAAACTACTGGCACCTTGATCTTGGACCTCCCAATGACCAGAACTATGAGAAATACATGTTTATTGTTTAAGCCACCCACTGTATGGTATTTTTGTCATAGCAGGCCAAATGGACTAAGACACTTCTTCGAGTTGGCAAAACAGGGAAGTTTCGGGGGCAGACGTGGCACCCAGAACTCTGGTCCCCTAAGCCCAATGACTGGGGTCTGCAAACTTCTTCTGTAGAGATATGCAGTGTAAGCATTTGTGGCCATGCTGGCCATCTGGTCTCTGTCTCAATGATTGAACTTTGCCCTTGTGCCATGAGAGCAGTGATATGTAAATGAATGAGTGTGGCTGTGTTCCAATAAAACTTTATTTACAAAAACAGGTGGAGGGCCAGTTCTGTCCTTTGGGCAAGAGTTTGCTGAGAGTGAAATAATAAAAAAATATATATGTAATCTATTGGTCTTGGCCTCCAGTTTCTGGCAGAGCTCGTAAAGCCCTGGTAATTTCCTATGTGATAATAGCACTAGGAGCATCTTCTGGTCTGACATTCAACCTTTGACCCCAATTCCTGACACTGAAGTCCTAAATCCCTTGGAATTTCCTCAGTGATAGGAATGTCTTTTATTCTAATGAGGCGATGCCTGGTGGGCTCTTGGATCATGTCAGGATGGGTACTGGTCACCAAAAAGACCAAGCCATGGTGAGAAGCTTGCAACCTTCAGCCCCATCCCTCATTCTCCAGGAATGGGGGGGAGGGGAAGGGATGGAGACTGAATTAACTACTGATCATGTCTATGTCATGAAGCCTCCATAAAAATCCCAAAAGTGCGGGGTTTGGAGACAATCTGGGACTTGTATCTGAAGTGGGGGGCAGGCTTGCAGGACTGGTCCCTGAACCTGTGGGATCTAACACTGACTCCAGGTAGCCAGCATCAGAATTCAGTTCGATGACCGGCCATGCAGCTGGGGCCAGAGACCTGCCTGATGTGTAGCAAACATACAGCCCTCTAGGGTCCGTAGGGTCATGTAGGAATAATGTGAGATAAAGGAGGAATGCACAAGAGTGTGTCTTCCCAAATCATTGATCCTACATGAGAATACCTGGGAGCACCAGGGTGGCCCTGGATGCCTGCCTTGGGGACATAAGTAATGACACAGTGGGGACAGCTCTGCGGTAAGCACTAACGCGGCAGACCACACCATGCCCGGGGCCAGCCTCAGCTCTTCTCAGGGTCCAGTCCTCTCTTATGCAGCTTGCAACCCTCCTATCAAGGTCCCCCTCCTCCTCGGTGGTGGCCATCTGCCTGTCCCCTGCTGGAGCCACTGTGGTGCAGGGGCCCTGCACCTGTGTCCTCCCCTCATGGCAAACACAGAGACTGCCAGGCACTATCTGCTCCATCCATACAAGGATGCCAGGATAGAAAATCCCTCAGCTTTACGTTCTGGTGGGGCTACCAACTAGGAGGTGTCGTCAGGCTGGCACTGTCCCTTGGGGGCTCAGTTTACCCTCTGGGCTCAAAGACCTTCACCTCCTTTGTGTCACACTGCCTCTACCCACATTTCAGTTCCTGCAGACTGTCACCTCCTCCACTGCTATGGGCTGAACTGTGTCCCTGCCCTTTGCTCATATGCTGAAATCGTAAACCCTAGTATCTTAGCATGTGATTTACCTATTTGAGGACAAAATCTTTAGGGAGGTAATTATTAAAATGAAGTCATTAAGGTGGGCCATCATCTGGTACTGCTCGTGTTCTTGTAAGAGGAAATGTGAACACAGCCCGCTCCAGAGGGAAGGTCACATGAAGACTCCCCCAGCGCCCTCCCTTGAGGACCTTGGAAGGAGCCAAACCTGCTCGACGCTATGATCTTAGACTTCCAGCCTCCAGAACTGTGAGAAATTAAATTTCTGTTGTCCAAGCATTCCCCTCTCCCCCCAGAATGTGGTACCTTGTGATGGCAGCCAGGAGAGAATGCCAAAGCTCCCATCAGCATCCTCGCCATCACATTCCTCACCCCCATCCCTCTGACTGAGCAATTCTCTGCCAGAGAATAAAAGAATGAATGAGGGAATGAATTCTAGGCTTACCATATTATCAACTTTCTTACCCTCTCCAAAGCCCTGGAGACTTGGTTCTATTTTTATGAGAATGAAGATCAGAGAGGCTAAGCAACTGGCCCAAGGTCACACAGTGAACAGGAGGCAGAAGCAGAATCTAAACCCGGGCTCTTGATGCTGCTCTAGAAGCTTCAGCCAATGGCTTGTCTTTGAAAATAATAATAATGGTCTCACTTACTATATGCACAGCACTATGCTAAGCAGACATGGTATTATGGACCAGATGCTTGTGTCCACACAAATCACATGAGGGAGCCCTACCCCCCACCCCAGTCCTGTGTGACGGTATTTGGAGGAGGTGCCTCTGGGGTGCAATTAGAGTGACATGAGGTCATGAAGGTGATGCCTCAGGATGGGACTGGTGTCATTAAAAAAAGAGGAACAAATCAGAGCAGTGGAAAGTGAAAAGGTAGTGGTCTACAAGCCAGGAAGAGAGCCCTCACCCGGAATCAAATCAGCAAGCACCCTGACCTTGTCAGGACTTCTCAGCCTCTAAACTGCAAGAAACAAATGTCTGCTTAGACCACTGCATCTGTGGACTTCTGCTATAGCAGCCTGACTTGAGACGCATGGCAAGCCCCATGTAATCCCCATGACACAGTTCCTATCCACTTAATAGATAAGGAAATGGTGAAATTAGAGGTATCGGTGACTACCAAGCCAAGGTCATCAGAAAAATCCAAGGTCACCCTGCTGAGGTTCATATGCTGGTCACTCTGACTCCAAGGGGAGCCTCTACCCACCATACTCTGCCCCAGAAATAGGGGTCAGACGCTCTCACTGGGGTTGCTGGCCTCAGTGACCAGAGAAGACACAATCCCTTATTATCCCATTCTTTGTCTCCACAAGGCCCAGGGGACTCCTAACCACTGCATGTGTAACAGGTAACAACAGTGATGCATCTATTCCACATCTCAGCACAAGCCAGGGTGCAGTCTGGGGGGCTTATGCCTCTCTGTGTCCCAGGATGGCCTGGCCCAGCAAAACAAAGATTCAGAAGGCAGCTGTTGGCAAACCCACAGTCAGGGGCTTCTGTGTGCTTGAGGGATAGCAAGAACGTTTTCGGTTTGGGGCACAGGGGCCACAGGACTCAGGGATAGGGAAGGGAGGCCTCTGGTCCCTCCCTGGCTCCTCAGACAGGTCCTGATGGTGTGGTAGGTATTACAGTGTGCCCCACAGACCCCTCCGGGACTGGAAGCTGCTGGAGATCTGTGGGAGAAACCTCAGCTACCAGTCCCTTAGGGGACAGGGGATCCCTTCAGCTAAAGGCAGAGAGCTTCCCCCAAGGCCTCACTGCTTCCCAGGGTGGCCCCCACCCAGTGGCTGGAACATGTGGGCTATAAGATCTGGCCTCCTTGCCCCGACTCAGGACACCTTTGAAGGGCCATCTCGGCTCCCTGGGAATGCTCTGCCGGGTTTCCATGAAAGGCTCATGGGCCATCTTCTCCCTTGGCTCCCTCCTGCTTGCCTTACTTTGCTTCCCTGGGTGTTCATCCCAAAGACACCCCCAAATAAGCCTGTGTGCTGACCTCCATCTTGACAATGGCCTCTGCTTGGGGACTGCCAGGCCTCGGGGAAACTGCCAACAGGGACAAGATGCACACAGTTCCCCATGCCGGGGAGCTGTTTGGCAGCAGGCAAGAGGCCCCCTACCCTGAGAGCACAGAGCAGCGGGGACAGAGCCAGGCAGTCCCGCCCCAGAAGACCACTCACCCCAGTGAGAGACAAAGGTGGAACCAGCTAAGACAGGCACAGGGCAGGTGCGACTTGGCCAAACAGAGCTGCTGCCTGGGAGCAGGCTGCAGATACAGATGCTCGGCCTTGGACCCATGCAGTCAGCAGCTCCGGGTGGTTCATCAAGGGCTCTAAGGGATTCTCATGCATGCTCAGATTGCAGCAGGGGATTTGAGAGGAGGACAGAAAACAAGGAGCTATCCCAAAAATCCTTAGGAAGACACTGAGCAATTATAGCTCCTGTCCATTCTGGGACCTACCCCACACAGTTATTCCCCTCTGGCACCTCTCCCTTCCCCCAGGTCACACTAGGGAAGCTAATAGTTCCTGGTTCCCCAATATTACAACCACAGGGTGCTGCATCCTTCCCCCCCACCCTGCCCCCACTCTGCCTTGGTCAAGAGCGCCTTTACTAAATGCACCTTACTCTACTCAGTTTGGGGGAATCATTTGTTTCCTATTGTTACCCAGACTCTACATGCACATTGTCTTGAGTCCAAACTGCCAAGGGGAAGAGGTTGTCTGCTTATCGCTGTAGACCCTGAAACTCAGCAACGGTCATGCTCAAGGAAGGCTGGCCAGGCCTCTTGTCCTGGGGATGGATCTGGAGGGAGGGTGGGAGGCGGAGTGGGGAAGGCACCACCCATGGGTAGTACTCAGCCTAGGGAGGGGCTCCAACAAGTGAGGTGCCTTCCCAGCCCTCCCCACTGGCTCCCAGCTGTGGGGTACAACTGGGCCCCAGAAGTTAATAACAGGCTGAGAGCCTGAGGCCAGAAGAGGAAATCAAAAAGGCAGTGGGGTGGAAGGTTGCTGAGAACTTTACAGGGGAGGAAATGGCTGTGCCCACACCTGCGAGGTTGGGGGCCATCCCAGGAGCCTGATCTGATCTGCGGGCCAGGGTGGATGGCCACAGAAGGCCTCCGAAATTCAGTTTCACCTCCTTCCCCGTCTTGCGCTCTCAGGCACAGGCTTGGCCTTGGTCCACCATGGAGGCTGACAGATCTGAGGGACCTTGGGGTGATCTGGGATGGTGATGGTGGCAGCATGGCCCCCTGGCTCCCTGCAGCATCCTATATGATTTCTCTAAGCTCTGGCCCTGGAATCATGCCTGATTCACACAGCACAGTGGCTGAGGCTGGTAGGACTCTGGGGTCATATAGACCAGTGTCTGTGTCCCAGCTCGGTCCCTCATGTCCAGGGGTGAGGATTAAATGGGCTGTTATTTGCAGGCCTGACTAGTACATAGTAGGAGTTTTATGATGTTGAAGCTTGCTGCTCATTTTTTTTTCCTTCGAGCACTCACTGTGTTCCTGGGACTGTTTATAGCATGACTACCTGAACAAAGTAGGTTACCAAATTATTCCCATTTCACAGATGAGGAAATTGAGGCAGAGAGCTATTAGATAACCCACCCAAGGTCATGCAGAGGAGCCAAGGATCAGACCCAGGGCCTTAATTCTAACAAATACTTTGTCTCATAGCAGAAGCTGGAGGTCATTTTGAACAATAACAGTCTTCTGTTATTGTCCAGCTTAGAGTGAGACCATATGTTTACTGAGCATCTACCAAGTGCCAGGTACTTTGTATAGAATATTTAATCTTCACAGGAACATAATTATCCCCACTTTAAAGATGGATAAACTGAGGTTCAGAGTTTATGTAATTTGCCTTAAGGTTACAAAACCAGGAAAGGGAGCAGCCAGGACTTGAACTCAGGTCTGATGGTCAGCAATGCCTCCAGCCCTGCCCAGAAATGGGTCAGGCCCTCTGAAACCCCAAGGTGCTGAGAAACCTATGAGAAGGGGTTCCTCAGTCTCGCCCAACATGGGGACCTAAAAAGCACTTAACTGGGAGTCAGGACACTGCCAACCACATCCCATGGGGGTCTTCCTGGGGAAATAGGACCTCAAAGGTCAAAGTGGTCAGGAAGTTTCATCCCCGTCCAGCATCCATTCAAGGAGACCTCCAACATCTGCTTGTATTCCTCCAATGATGGGGAGCTCACTTCTTTTGGAACCAGTTTATTAGTTCTAACGACAGGATTTTAGGAGGCAGTTGAGAGGCTAAGAGCCAGAATGTGGAGTCACTGACCTGGCGTCGAATCCTTGACCACTCGTGATACTGGACAAGTTTCCCCATGTGGAAAATGGGGTGGATGACAGTAGTACCCCCATCTCATTGAGTAATGGGAGCCTTGAATGAGCCTGTGGAGACAGCACCTGGCACACAGTAGGGCTTCTACGACCAGGAGCCAGTCTTAGATGTCAGGGATGGCCTGGGTCATGATCTGGGCTCCTGGTGGGTATTTGTGAGTGTGAGTTAGGAGAATGTGCAGTTGCTAAGGGGCTCTTCCGGCTCTATGCACTTACCCCAGCTTACTATCCTTGGGGCTATCCAGGACCTAGCTGGCCTCTGGGGTAGTGGCCTGGCCCCACCCCTCCACAGGAGACCTCTGAGCATCAGCCACTGCCCACCTCTCGCCCCACCCTGCAACCATTCAGAAACCAGTCACGCCCTCCCACCCTCCACCTGGAAATATTTAAATAGCACAGAGGAGGACTCTCCAGATGGAGTCAGGCAGGGAAATCGGGACAATCCGCAAAGCCCAAGGGGGGGCTCCTGGGGCTCCCAGGCCTACCTTGTCTTCCCCCTTCCTCATTCCTGCTACCTGTCCACCCATACCCAGGTACCCTCATTCTGCCCATCTGGAACCCTGTCAGGTTCCAGATCAACTCACTACTGGCCCCTGCCTCTCCACGTAGTGCTATGCTCACCCCTTCTATGCCTAGAGAGGAAAAGTCCAGCCCAGTGAACAGGGCTGTCCTAAGGATTATGAGACATGTTGGCAGAGGGCCCCAAACAGGACTGGGCACACAGCTGGCACCATAGAAAGGGAGACACCCGAATGAAGTCAGTAAAAGTCAGCTCAGGTATCAACAGGCCCAGGTCAAATTCCAATAACGCCATTGGCTGGGTGATCTCAGGCCTCAGTTTCTTCATTTGTGAAATGGAGATGATGCTCACACCACCTGTCAGGGCTATTATGTGCGAATTTCATGAACAAATCATGCGCAGTGCTCAGAATCAAGGCAAGGGCTCAGGACCACCACCCTATGGAAAAGAGAGCTTCACACATGGCACTTGCTACCTCTTCTGCCGCTGTATATGTTTGTTTAGAATTTATCATGGCCTGACTTTCACTATATATCTGTGCACTTATCTGTTTAGTAGTGTACACCTCTAGGACAGTGCCAGGCAAACAGAAGGTGCTCAATATATGCTGATGACCACTCTGATGATATTAGCAGTGCTAATGCCAGCAGCTAATGCTCATCAAGTTTGGTCCAGGCAGTGTCTTTAAGTCCCTCTGACACCTGATCTCATTTGTTGTGTGTTCAAGGCCAGGGCAGGCAAATATTTTCTGTAAAGGGTCAGAGAGCAAACACATCAGGTTTGATAGTAGGACTTCCAGAAAAATACAGGCTGCCCAGTGACATCTAAACTTCCAATATGTAAGGAATGTCTTTTAGTGTTAAGGATGTACCAAATATTGCATGGACCCTATCCACACTAAAAGATTATTTGTTGTTTTTCTGAAATTCACATCTAAGCAGGCCATCTGGATTTTTATTTGCTAAATCCATTAAACCAATTTGCAGGCCACATACAGCCTATGCCCCATCGCCTCCTGTTTTCACAACCCTTTTTAGGATACCAAAACCGTTCTTAGCTTAAGGGCGGTGCATACTCGGGCTGGATTTGGCCCATGGGGACCCCTGGTATAAAGCACCTAGCACTGTGCCTGTAGCGTACCTGCAGCCAAATACAAACCAGCCGAGCTGCCACCTGCTCCTCTCCAAGGCCTGTTGCCTCGGTCCTGACTCAGAACACATTGTACCCCGGCTGGGGTTTTGGGCGGTTGCAGCTAATGAGATGGAGGCCCCCTGAGTCTCACGTCTGCAAGAAACTCACAGCAGAAAGGCCAGTTAATTTAGGATATCTGGAGGGCCTTTAGGGTGGCTTTAAAAAATAGCTCTCAGGGGGGGCGCCTGGGTGGCTCAGTGGGTTGAGCCTCTGCCTTTGGCTCAGGTCGTGATCTCAGGGTCCTGGGATCGAGTCCCGCATTGGGCTCTATGCTCAGCAGGGAGCCTGCTTCCTCCTCCTCCTCCCTCTCTCTCTCTGCTTGCCTCTCTGCGTACTTGTGATCTCTCTCTGTCAAATAAATAAAAATAAAAATAAAATAGCTCTCAGCCTTTGGGCCAGGTGAGGAGGGGAGGGCAGTGAGCAGAGGGCTGGCTCTGCCTCCCATGCAGGCACTCTGGATGCTGAGGACAAGATGAGGGTGCTCTAGCAGGCCAGCGTCTCCACCTTGCCTTGGACTGCTGACCCTAAGACATAGCTTCCCTAAGGCAGTGCTGTGGGATCTTCTGTGCCTTTGCTCACTCATGCCAGGTGCCTCTTCCTCCATGTCCCAGCTCACTAAGTGCAACTCAGTCCTCAGCCGGATGTCACCTCCTCCTCCTGGGAGCCTTCCTGGATTCTCCATACCAAGCAGGGATAAATGGACCTCTTCCACGTTCAGCTAACACCTGTCTTCCCAGCACCTGTCACATGAGCCAAAGTTGCCCCTGATTCACTCATCATTTATGGAGCACCTCCTATGAGTTTGGTACAAGGTGATAAGCAGATAGAATCCCTGTCCTCTTGGAGGTGCCAGTCTATTGAGATAGATGTTAACCAAATCCAACAAATGGGGACATTACAACGAAAAGTGAGGCCAGTTCTCTGCAGCCAAAGAATGTGGTTCCATGAGAACAAATAACAAAGAAACTTAACCTAGTGAGGTAGGTCAAGAAGTCAGGGAAGGCTTCCTGAAGGAGGCGTTACTCAAGATCTAAGGTACAAACAGAATGGAACTCTCTGGTCTGTGGTTTCTTTAACTCTAAAGCAGAGGGGGAAAAAAGCTGTCCCCTGCAACCGCCCCCACAGAGCCACCATGGAGCTCAAAGGAAGGAACAGATGTAAGGACAGTGTGGCAGGGAAAAGCACTACACGGAAATAGCTGGCGGCTTTTTATTTTTTAATTTGTTATAGGTGGGGCGCCCAAGAGGTGAGCTGGGAGAGGCTGGAACAGGGCTGCCAGCTGTGACTCTTTCCACCACTGTGTGGCCCTACCTTCCTTTCCTGCAAATCCTGTCTCTTCCCCTTCCTGCACCCAGCTCCACCAGTCACAGGTGGAGCTGTGTGACTTCCTTCTGTGTGACTCCCTATTCATATGCCCCACCTTTGCTTTGTGCAGCCCCTCCACCTGATATCCCCACCCACTCCTACCTCCATCTCCAGCTCTGGAGAAGCCACCCCATCCCCCAGGACTCACTGAGGGACCCTTCTCCTCACTCCCTCCTGAGAGCCCCCCAAAGTTGATGTGATTGTTCCCTCTTCTAAGCTCCTATAGTCAGCTAGGAGCACTGGGCTCTCCAGGCAAACTTCCAGAATTCACACCCCAGCTCTTGCACACATGATCTTGGCAAATCGTGTCCCTTCTCTGAACCTCAGCATTTCCATAAGTAAAATGGGTCTCAGCTATTGGCCTCACAGGCATAAGATAATACATTGAAAGCTTTTAACACGGTGGCAGCCACAGAATAAGTGCTTCATATACTGATACGGTGTCACCGAGCCTGGCACCGTGCTTGGACATTTTATTTCATTTAATCATCAGGGCAATTAGGTGAGATGGGTATGAGGACTCATTTCACAGATGAGGAAACTGAGTCTTGGTGAGGTTAAATACTTGCCCAAGAGCACATGGCTTTTGAATGGCAGACTGGGGACTCGAACCCAAGACCAACTGCCCTCACACTGAGCCTGGCACACAGTAGGATCATTTATTCATTCAACACCAATGGGTGCATCCCACAAGCCACGTGGGTGTTTCACATCCAAGAACCCAAAGATTCATAACAAGCATGCAATGTGGGTGTCACTGTTGTTATTCTATTTTCCCAATGAGGCAGGTGACCTAGGAGGGATGGAGACCATCTGGCCCATGAAGAGGTTGGGATTTGAATCAAAGTCTCCTGCTCTGGAGTTCCAGGTGGCCAATGCACCTGCTCCCTCAGCCCAGCGCAGCCAGTGTCACAGTCATGGCCAACTCCCTGCTTCCCCCATCCTAGTCCTAGGGCACCAGCCGGCTCCACCTCTGTCCTGCCATGACCTTTCATCCCTGACCTCCCCCAGGTGTGCCCAGCACCTCACAGCTCCCTTTCCCCACAGCACTTTGGCTTCTTCTTCCTTTTTTTTTTTTTTTTAAAGATTTTATTTATTTATTTGACAGACAGAGATCACAAGTAGGCAGAGAGGCAGAGAGAGAGGAAGGGAAGCAGGCTCCCTGCTGAACAGAGAGCCTGATGCGGGGCTCATCCCAGGACTCTGGGATCATGACCTGAGCCGAAGGCAGAGGTTTTAACCCACTGAGCCACCCAGGGGCCCCATGCACATTGACTTCTAAAGGAGAATCATGATCACAAATGGAAAACATCCAACCTGAAATGCTTATTACTGAATGAAAGAAGCCAATCTGAAAAAGGCTACATGCTGTACAATTCTAGCTGCAGGACATTCTGGAAAGAGCAACCCTATGGAGACCACAAAAAGATCAGTGGTTGCCAGGGGTTGGAGGGAGGGATGGATGAATAGGCAAAGCACAGAGGATTTTTAGGGCAGATAAGAGATGTATAGGAAATCTCTGTACTTTCTTTTCAATTTTCACTGTGAACCTAAAGCTGCTGTAAAAAATAGTCTATTAAAAAAAACAAGAAGAAGAAGAAGAAAGGAAAAAGGAAACATCCTTTTTGTGCTCTGGGGCCAGTGTAGGATATAAGCATGTATGCTGTGCTTCTGCACATGGGCGAAGTGCCCCCTCCCAGACGGGGTCCTCCACGCCCTCAGACCATCATGGCCTGCACTGGGCTGGGATCTTCTCAGACAAGGGGTCTGCAGGGGTCTGGCACTCAGCAGGAGTGTGCAGCAGCCGCTGGTGGATGGATGGATCAGAGCTTCCTCTCCTGGAGGAATTCCAGAGAGAGCTGCCCCGCCCTCCAATCCACACACTTCCACCCCACCCTCCACATCCACACAGATGGAAGATGAAAGCCAAGACACAGGACGGTCCTTCTGCAGCCCCATCTGTGCGGTGGGAGAGAGTGGGTGGGGAGAGGGTGGTTCCTGTAAGTGATGACACCATGGCACAAGGATCTTCAGAGGGCTAGAAAAGACCTCCCTCCCGCACTTCCCTGTTGACCTGCCCTAAATATGGCTGTGGGCCTTGCAAGGGAAGCAAAAGCCTCTCTATCTCACTGGGGGGCTGCTAGACTGGTCCCGGTTAATCCTTTACTAGGATGCTGTAAAAAGGCACAACGCATCATTTCCTCATGGTATAGGGACTCGCCAACCTGCTCTGACCTGGAAGCTTGGCGTTCTGGGTACTTAGGATGGGTTTCCCACACAAAGGCGCCTCCTCACTGCCCTGCACAGGTGTTCAGACACCCCGTGACAAGGCGGTCCTCCCGCCCCACCACTGTGCCTGGTTCTGGGGTGTTCACCTGGGGGCATCTTGACAAAAAGGTCCTTCCAGCCCCACTCCTGCACACAGCCACCCAGGGAGATGATGGAACTGTGAAGACAGTCAGTCCCCGCCTCCCCTCCATTCCCAGAGGAAACGGCCTGCATGTCTCACATTCCCAGCCCACACCCTAGAGACCAGCCAGCATCCTGCTGGGGGCTCTGACTGTTGCCGAAGGCGGCTCCTCTGACAACGCGCCTCGCTTCCACAGACCCACGAGCCTCGTGGATGAGGAAGGTACACATAGAGTCTGGAGCAGCCTCGATTCTCTTTGGGGGTCTGAGCAGCTGCAGGAAAGAAGAGCCGGAATTCCCAGAAAGTTGCTTCAAACATGCACAGGGCATACCAGGAAACTGACAAACTGCCTCTAGCCAAGGTTAGGAGGGAAAGCAGTCCAGGATCACATCCAAGGGCTGGGGTAGGACCCTGGCTCTGCCCCCTCACCAGCTGTGTGACCTTGGGTAGGTCATTTCACTTCCTCCATGCTTCCATGTACCCACCTGTAAAAGGGGATAATACACTGGACCTACCCTGCTGAGATGTTTTAAGAATTAACTATGTTAACAGATGTAAAGCACTTAGCACAATGTCTAGGGCACAACCTAACTTTCGGGAAATGTTCTATGCCTGTTTTGTCCAAAGTGGGATCGCTAGCCACATGTGGCTGTCGTGCACTTGAAACTCGGCTAATGTGACTGAGCGACAGGGTTTTTTATGTAATTGAGTTTTACTTAAATGTAAACAGGCACACATGACTAGTGGCTCCCATTGGACTGTACAGTTCCAGAACACAGTAGGTGCCCAATAAATGCTAATTATGATTATTATTAGGGGAGGTTGTGTTTAGAGGGCTCACTGAGTTAGAAATTAGGGAGCATTTCATTTCTGAGCTAGCTGAGGTCGGTTAAACTGTGTTCCTCTTCACATCCCACCACCTTGCCGGGCAGTTCTAAACCACTTTGGGTTTCAGGGGTTGTGGACCCCTTAGAGGTACTGAGGATACTGTCTTCCTACAGCAAGTACAATGACAGGGCTGTGCACACCGCTGGAGTAGAATCACTGATTCCACAGACACCCAGCACCCGGTAGGCCCTCAAGCAGCACTTCCAGTAGGACTGGGGCAACCTCTACATTTCAGGGCTGGGCTCCAGATGCCGGCACCCTCATCCTGTCCAGGTGGACATCTGTGGCTTGTCTGCCTGGTTCCCATGTCCCTGTCTAGTCATTTCACCTTGACATTCCCTGGGGGTCCCCTCGCTCACTCTCCCTGGGCTAAAGCCACACCACACCATCCCTCTAGGCCCAACCTAGTGGAGCAATGCACCTGACAGTGATTGACGCAAAAGGTACTTGTGACCCAGCTGGTCCTGTGAAACCTAATCCTAAAACTTCTGGGAGAACCACAGGGAAGAGGATGCTTTCTGTCTGCTGATGCCAAGGTTGTACCCTGAGAGCTGCCTGGGCAACACTCTCCCTCCCCACGCAGACAGGCAAGGCAGAAAGCTAGCACAGAGACATGAAAACACACAGGGTCCTGATGACATCATCGGTAACCCTGGATAGTGTCACACCTGAAGCTGAAGCTGGCTGGACTCCAACTTCCCAAATGCCTGAACCAATGAATCGATTTTTTTAAAGCCTCTTTCTCTTTTGGCTTTATGTTTATATATGTATTTATTGTTCTAGCTAGTTTTGTTAGCAAGTTATTACTCAAATTGAAATGGGTGCAGCTAGCTAAAAATTCCCTGCTGTGCTGCTTCCCAGTTGTGTGAACTTGGTCCAGTTTTATTTTTTTTAGATTATTTACTCATTTATTTATTTGATAGAGATATAGGGAGAGCACACAGTAAGGGCTAAGAGCAGAAGGAGATGAGAGAAGACGACTTTCAGCTGAGCCGGGAGCTTGGCACAGGGCTCAATCCCGGAGTCCTGAAATTGTGACCTGAGCCGTAGGTAGACACTTAACCGACTGAACCACCCAGGTGCCCCACCTCAGTCCAGTTTCTTAACCTCTCTCAGCTTCAATTTCCCTCATCAGTAGAGCTGCTATTTGTACCTAGTCTAAAGGAAACTTGCTTGATGCATTAAATGAGATCAAACAAAGCAATTTAGAAAAGCATTTAATAAATGGTGGTTGTAAAGATATTTTTATTTCTTAAAAAAGGGAGGGCAAAAAAATGCATGATAGTTGCTACAATTCTAACTTACTAATTAAACATAATTTACTAACTATACAAATTAAAGGAGGATGCGTTCAAGGTCCCAGGTATCACCAAGTCTCTTCACTCTAGGGGCTTCTGTTATCTGATTTTTTAAAAATTTTTTTAAAAGATTTTCTTTATTTGAGAGAGAGACAGGGAGGGCATGAGAGGGGAGAAGGTCAGAGGGAGAAGTAGACTCCCCATGGAGCTGGGAGCCTGACAAGGGACTTGATCCCGGGACTCCAAGATCATGACCTGAGCCGAAGACAGTCACCTAACCAACTGAGCCACCCAGGTGCCCCTGTTATCTGATTTTTAAATGGGGACTCATGGCTAAAGGAACTGCTAGTGTCCTTTATGAACCTGAGTTCCTTCAAGGTACTCTGAAGAAAAAGCACAAGAATCTATTCATGTCTTGCCTTTCTGTACCACTGAAAGAAAAATACGCTGCCTCTCACTGGAGTTCAGTAGCCTTAGCTGCTCACTCAGGAGCTCTGCACAGCTAAGTTGTGGGGCCCACAGGCTCACGAGGGCGCAGACCTTCCTTGGCTGAGGGATCACCTCCATGAGGCCAAGGAGCCACCAGACCCAGAGGGAAGATTCCACTGCCCACCTCAGGATGGCGAGGCAGACAGGCAAGACTCAGCCTTCCTGGCCCCCATTCATGGGCTCATTTTTCTGGACCCCACAAAATAACCCCTCCCCAGCCTGTGGCTGCTGCATCCCCCGGCCCAGGGCTTACCCACAGAGAGCCAGATCCCACGCCGAGAACATCTGCAAGTTCAGATGTGCCTGACCAGAAAGGGCAGCACAATGTCCCTCTGTGACTGAGTTCTGTCTTACTCTTAAATGGGTGAGCGAAGCCGTATGCCAGGGCCCTTCATGAATACTGATGAATGCCCGGGAATGATGGCATAATAGCAGTGCTGCGTGGTACAGGGTACACTTGCCATCTGATGCCCGAGGACGCCGGAGCCAGAGAGGTTCATGCGTCTGCTAAATGACAGGGCCAGAACTTTAACTCAAGGTGGTCCAGTTCCAAAGCTTGGACCTTTCCCCAGTTCCACATACTCAGGGTATCTCCTAACCTTAGGTAGGTCATCGGTTTCAGCTCTGGAGTAATGCAGAGCAGGGTTCTAGGGCCAGAACCCCATGCTGTACTACTGACAATGTCTGTGACCTTTGGCAACTTACTTGCCATCTCTGCGTGTCAATATCCTTATCTTTAAGGGACAGCCTTCTTTTCCACTTCATGTGGTGGCATCAGGACAACGGAAAGAGGTCATCTATATAAAATGCCCAGTAAATGCTGTTTAAGAAACAAATAAAAAATTTATCCCATTAGAATGCCTTTAGTTGACTCTTGTTTTCCCTGAGTGGAATGAAGGCTCCCAAATAGTTTCATCAGCTACTGAGTTTTTAATAGGTTTTAAGTATAGGCTTGGCAACTTCAGAGTTGACAAAATGCGGGGAGACTTGGCTCTTGGAAAGACATGCTGGCCAAATCTGATGGCTCTAGGTTCTTAGAATCCTGGAGCTGTCCAACCTTGTCCACTTAGAAAGCAGAATGACACAGGGAGAAGGGACCTGTTCGGAGGCCACAGGTGCTTAGGGGAAGAGTTGGGACAAGGGCTTTGGTGTCCTTGCTTCCCATCCTGGGGTCTGCAGGCCCATGGGGGTGACAAAAATACCCTTCCCTACCTGCCAACCAGTAACAGAGGCGACCAGCCTCTCCTGGAGCCCCTCATGAGGTCACTGCAGGGGAGACCCAGCCAGACCTCGCAGGAGACATAACCAAGCCAGAAGTCCTTCTGTCACCCTTGTCACATCTGACCGAGGTGCTGAAATCCAGGCCCTGCACCAGCAGGAGCTCCTGGAAGCTGCATTGCCAGAGCCCTAAGAAAAGCATCAAATGCAAGGCATGGCTGTGGCTGCATGATTCATGAGGAGAAATTCTGCCATCTTAAGCCTGGAAACATGACACATGTGAACTGATCTGAGTCAACCCTATAAGCATCAGAGAGCCCAAAAATATCTGCACCTGGTTTTCCTGCATCCATGCAACTGGCAAGCATTTCCAGAACCCCTACTTGGCCAGTGGGGGAGTGGGGCAGAGTGGGAAGGGCTGTGGTTTCTAGCCTGAGTATTGAAAGCTCAGAAAAGAACAAGCTAAGTTTCTTCTCTTGCTTAATGACCTTGTACCCCCATTTGTCCCCCTCATTTATCGCTGGCCTATAGCCTGAACCGTCTACAACAGGGATGAATTCATGTTCCCTTCACCTCTCGTTCAAAATCCTCCCATGGCTGCTATCTCTTGTCCAAGGGCCACAAGACCCTGCAGGAGCAGCCTCCTGTTCTCTCTTTGACCTTGTCTCCTCCTTCTCCACTCTGTTCACTCCATTCCAGGCTTCTTGGCCTCTTCATCCTTCATTGCTCCTGACTCTGCGCCTTTGCATATGCAGTTCCTTCTGTCAAGAACACCCTTTCTGCAGATGTCAGTAGGGTTCTCTCCATCCCTTGAGGTCCTTGCTCAAATGTCATTATATCAGAGAGGCCATTCCTGACCACCCCTTCCCCTCCTCTCCATCCACTTTCCAGCTTTATTTTCCTCACAGTACTTGTGACTTCTAATACAGGCATACTTAGCTTTATTGTGCTTTGTAGACACTACTTTTTTTCTTTTTCTTTTCCTTTTTTTTTTTAAACAAACTGAAGATTTGTAGCAATCCTATATCAAGCAAGTCTCTATCAGCCCCATTTTCCAAACAGCATTTGCTCACTTCCTGTCTCTGTGTCACACTTTGGTAATTCTAACAATATTTTCAAACTTCTCTTTATTATTACATTTATCACAGTGATTTGTGATCAGTGATGATAACTCACTGGAAATTCAAATGATGGTTAGCAATTTTTTAGCAGTAAAATGTATTTTTTGTGGGGGGAAGCCTGCACCTCCTACTTAAAATGTATAAAATATGGGGCACCTGGGTAGCTCAGTCAGGTAAGCGTCTGCCTTCTGCTCAGGTCATAATCCTGGAGTCCCAGGATCGAGTCCCACATGAGGCTCCCTGCTTGGTGGGGAGTCTGCTTCTCTCTCTGCTCCTCACCACACCCTCCTGCCTTCTCTCTCTCAAATAAAGAGATTAACTCTACATTTAAAAAAATGTATACAATATATTTAAAATGTATACAATGTATACAATAAGATAAAAATATAATTTATTTAATAATATAACAGTATTTCTAAGTTAAAAATATACACATTGGTCTTTTGAGACACAATCCTTTTGTACCCTTAAT
Organism: Lontra canadensis; assembly: GCF_010015895.1. NCBI lineage: Eukaryota > Metazoa > Chordata > Mammalia > Carnivora > Mustelidae > Lontra > Lontra canadensis. The sequence goes on from NW_022631081.1 coordinate 6,180,206, forward strand.
AGACTACAGCATAGTATGAACATAACTTTTACATGCTCTGAAAAACCAAAAAATTCCTTTGACTCAATTGATCTCGGTACTTGCTTTCTCCTGGTGGCCTGGAATAGAATCTGCAATATCTCCGAGGTGTGCCTGCATATATTTATTGTTTATCTATCTGTTCCCCCAACTAGATCATATGCTTCATGACAGCATGTGAGCAAGGATGCTGCTTTGCTCCTTCTCTACAGTTCCTAGAGCGGTACCTGGTATATAATGGATGCTCAGTAAATATTTGTGGAAGAAAGGAAGAAGTAAAGAAGGAAGGGATGGAAGGAGGGGGTGCGGGGAGAAGAGGTGGGGAGTGAAAGAGAGAGGAAAGAAGGAGAAAGTTTTCTTCCAAGAAGTGGCAAAGGCTCCCTCCTGGCCCCTGTTATCAGCTGACACTTTCTGAAGTCCAAGTGCAACTAACACCCTCCCTGCTCCTACGTCTTCTCTAGCTCCACACTACCTGATGGAGCAAATGCTGCAGCCTGGCAATTCACAGCCCCGAACAAGCTGAGGCCCATGGACCTATCCTGCCTTATCTCTTTCCCTACACGCATGTGACCCTGAGCAATGTTTCTGGGGACTATGCTGAACCTCTCTGAGGCCACCCTTCAGAGCTGGACGAAGCAGCATTTGAATCCTGGCTTCACCATGGGCTGGCTATGTGACCTTAAATGGGGCTGCTTAACTTCTCTGTGCTTCCAGCTCCTCTTTTATCAAGCAGATAATTACTCTCCCTCTTGGGGCTGTTGTGAAGAGTGAAGGAGGGAACATTTGGGGGTGCACTCAACACATGCTCTGCCCAGAAGTTTCTCAATTGCAACAACAGTACCATTCTGGGCTGGACACGTCTTTGTGGTGGGGGGCTATCCCAGGTGCTGCAGGAAGCGGAGCAAAATCCCTGGATTCTCCCCACTAAATGCCAGCAGGACCCCTAGTTTTGACAACCAGAAATGGCTCCAGACATTAGCAAATGTCCCCTGGGGTGGGACTGCCAGATTCAGAAATTCATACTTACACTAAAAAAAAGTATTTACTGTTTATCTGGAATTTGAATTTAACTGTATGACCCATATGTTATCTGGCAACCCTACCTGGGGGAGGGGGGCAAGCTGTCATCCGCCTTTCACTGAGCGCCCCTGGATTAAAGTGGAAGCACCATGGGGGTCTTAGTAGAAACATGGGTTGATTCTCTCACTTTCCTCCAATCTTAGGATGTGATGCCCTCCTCCCCCATCCCATCACCCCCCACAGGAGGGCTGGGAGGTGCAATTCCCCAAACATGCCAGCTCAACCACTGTGACAAGGGTTCCCCATGGCAACTCTCACACCAGCCCCAATTGGCAGAGGTACATGGAGCCTTCTCTCCAGCACCCGCCTTGTCCGCCTGCTTGCTTCCCAGGGTCTCTCCTCCTGCCCTCCGGCAGTGGGAATCCTTTCCAATTAAGAGGCCTCCCAGGCCCAGCACCTGGCAAGAAAACAAGGCAGTCACTTTGCTTCCCTTATCAACTCCTGTCACGTGGCTGGCTCATTTACTGGCAGTCGTCATGGCAACGAGAAGCCAGTCCCCACAGCTCTGGGAAACAAAACAAAATTAAGGGGTGGAGAGAGGGGAGATGAAAGGAGGGGAGGGTGAAACCAGTAAGGAAGGAGCCAGGATGGAGATAGTTGGGTTTAACTGGAGGAAATTGTGCCCTTGTCGAGGCCACCCTGACCCTAGCTTTCCCTTGGCAACATTAGGGAGACCAAAAAAAAAAAAAAAAAAAAAGAAAAAAAAAATGCCTGCCCAGAAGCAGCACAGGCTAACATGGTGGGCATGTCCACATGGCTTATCCTGGCAGGTGAGTAATCTTCATCCTCATGATGAATAAACTGAAACTCAGGACGCTTGTGAAGGTAAAGACAGATGCTTGTCTAAGACTGTACAACTTACAAGCCATCAAGTTTAGCTCCACCCTCTACCTCCATATAGCTCATGTCGTCCCCACTCCTCTCCTTCTGCTTTTAGGATAGGACCACATGCTCTGCCCCTCTGCGTTTGGCACCAGGCTCCTTTCCCTCTGTACTCCAGCCACTTCCCCAGTCTGTTCATCCCTCAAGTTCATGGTGCTCCCTCCAGCCACAAAGTCTTTGTATATGCAGTTTCCTCTGCCAGAAAGGGTTTTCCTCTGTGTCTTCCCACCTCCCACCTCCACCTAGAAGGTTTACTCATTCCCCATGTATCTTCTTAAACATCATTTCCTCCAGAATGTCTTCCTGGGCCACCTGCATGAGGTTAATTCACCCTGTTGTGTGTTCTTTTGGTGCCAAGTGTCTCTCCTTCACACTTTGGTGCAAAGCCTGTCATGATCCCTTGAATTATACTCAGAATGTCTATTGGGGTCTGTCTACCATACCGGCATGTCAGCCCCAAGAGGGCAAGACTTATCTTGTTCACTGCTATAGCCACAGAGCCCAGCCCAGTGTCTGGCACACAGATGCCACCCCAAATGCACCGGAATTTAAACCCAGCTCTGGGTGAGCCCAAAGCCCCTTCTTGACCTGCTTCATGGTACTGGGTCATAATAGCGCCCAGAGTCAGCACTGGACAGAACTCCCAGCCCCACGGACTCTGCTGGTCATTGTGGTTTCTGTGGCTCAGCCCAAACTTGCACACCTTATCTAAGGAAACTAATTGTTAAGCCACCCCTTCCAGAAAGAATGATGGGAGTTGCCTCTGGCAGGGACGTGGCTCCTCTGAACCCAGAAGATGGCAGTGGTGGGGGGGAGAAGGAAGAGCAGACTTGACTTCCAGATTTCTAGGCAAAGAGCTTCCCACCACCATTCCACTGGAGACCGGATCTCTGATACTGGGAAGAGATGCTCCCCCAAAGAGGCGGGAAGAGGAAGGAAAGGAGAGAGGAGGTCTTCTTTGGTGGGGCACGACTTGTCGCCATGCCCCTGGGGGCACCCATGCTGAACAAAGGCCTCATAGAAGACTTGAACTTGTCTTCCATTTGCTGGTTCCATGCCCTTGAGACCTTGCTTATTCTGTCTGGGTCATTTTTCAGCTCTGTATGATGGAAATCATGCCACCCACATGCTGAGACTCTGGTGCCATGATTGGGCACATTTGGGATATGGGAGGTAAGAGCCTGGCTCTGATGTCAGACAGACCGGGTGGTTTAAGCCCCTGGCTTTGCACCTTTTTGGCTGTGTTCTCTTGAGCAGCTCATACCTCCTCTCTAGGCTTAGTTTCCTTGTCCATAAAATGTGAACAATCTCAGTCACCTCATAAAGTTACTATGTACATCGGGTATGGCACAGAGTAGCCCCCACTGTCTGGAAACTCTGATTATTGAAATGACCCAAGAAATGTGGAATTTAGAAATAGCCACCAATTTGTGACCATAAGTCTTGCCTTCTGGCTGCACGTCATGAGGCTGCTTGAGGCCCTTTCCCCAAACTTGCAAGGTTCTGTCCCTAACCCCCTCAGGCACCAAGCAGGGTATCAAGGGGTCCCTTTGATCAGGTGATGGCTGTGGCCTTATGCCAGGCAGAGAGTTTATTCCAAGCCCTAAACTCAGCTGCTCCCAGGAGAGAGGATGCAAGCCCACAACTCTGGTCACCAGGGGCAAAGTGTCCCCCACAGCCTGCCACTATCCCAAAATAGACTAAAATGGGTGGTATCTCTAAGAACAGTAGACCAATGCCTCTTTCTCCAGATGTGGAAACTGAGTCCTTGAGAGGGTAAAGGGTCTTGTCCAGGGCACTGAGGGAGCTACTGACTGAGCCAGTACCAGGGCCCCAGCTGAGCCCTGCACAGAGGCACTGTCCTGCCCAGATGCCTTGTTCAAAAGCTCTTCTGCCTGTAGAGTTCTCCTAATTGAACCAGCAAACCATTTCCTTAAAAACATTGCCATTCCAGGTGAAAACATCTGGGAAACAAAAATTGACCCAAACTAAGTAGGTTTAGTTAAACAATGAACAAACAGGCTCTTCGGACACACTCCCCCTGACACGGTCTTCAGACTATTGTAGGTCTGTGGGTTCTCTTGGAAGGATGGTCTATCTAGACAGAGCTTTCTTCAGGTCCCCATAGTGCCTATAAGAGGGCTAAACTGAAAAGTTCTGGGCCTTTCTGAGGAATTCCACGTATACTATTTTGCATCCTTACTCAGAAATCCTGGAGTGTGCAACCAGCCCTGGAGCTGATTCTTTAAACAACGCAGGACATGCCACACACAGTGACCTATACACAGACATACGCCCATGCTTTCCGAGGAGGGAGGGACAGCAACAGGTCCCAGAATCAAGGCTGTCTTTGATGGCTGTCTGCAGACCATATGGGGAGGGACTTCTTGGTGCTCAGTGCTGACATCAAAGACTGACACCCTCAACACACACACACACACACACACACACACACACACACACACAGGCATATACACACGTAAAGGAATCAGGCCAGCCCCCGAGGTCTGTAGCCATTCCTGGTCTTGGGCTGAGAACTCAAAGATAGGTGATCAGCTCAGCAGTGATGGGGTTCCAGGGTGAGGGATGTTAGGGGACATAAGCAAGGCAAGATACACAAACACACAATTACACATACATGGTTAGAGCCTCACTCATGCACAAAGAGACTCATACATCACACAGATACACATCATACTCACAAAAATGGATAAACAGACACATACACACACAATACGGAGATGCACTTGGATATCTCCAGACAGATGCACAAAAATTCTCAGATACACACTCACAGCCACATGTCCTCGCCCACACAGGCGTTGAGTATGCTCTACACACACGCACACACACAGTCCGAGCATCTAAATGCTTCCCAGGAACCCACCCTATAGATTCACCCCTCTGCGGAAAGTCAAGCGCTATTAACTAAAGGCTAGACCTGGCTCCCAGGTGGGCCCAAGGAGAGAGAAGGGGCAGAAGGGCAGCTGAGCCGGGCCTGATTCTGTGTGTGGGGGTAGGGAGGGGTGGGTGAGGGAAGCCCACCTGCCAAGACGCCCTGGCACATGCCCACAAATGGAGTAAGCCACTGACTAGGGACTTTCAGGGAGGGAGTCCCCTGGCTCCTGAGGGTGGCTCCAAGGACAGAGAATCGAGGGGAAGGTGGTATGGGAGGGGTTGTTATTTTCCCAAAGTGAACTTTTTCCTTTTTCCGAAGTCTGGTCCTCCTTCTGCAGCCCAGTCCAGGTCCCCACCTTCCAATATGTCCAGTCAGCACCCACATGTGCTTGCCTCCCCTTAGTGAGACTCAGGCATCTGCTCCTCCACAAGAGGGGGTCCTACCCAGGCACATCCAGGTGTGCCCCACACCTGGGGGGCCCTCCCGCTGCATCCAGAGCCCCCCCAATACCAGAGGCTCCCACCCCCAAACTCACTGGCCTACAGTCCTGCAGGAGGTAAATACCTACCCAGGGGAGCCCACACCCGAGGTGGCCGTCCCCGCTGCCATGAGCCACCACTCCTTTAGAGAACTTTCCCGGGGTGGGGGTGCGGGGCTGCAGCAGCCCTCTCCCGCAGGGTCGCGACCCCCGCCCCCGCCCTGGCACCTACCTCCTTCTTGACAGTGCGCAGCAGCCTCTGTCGCGTGTCCGCCTCTGTGGGACGAGAGGGGGGACGGCCGGTCAGCTCAGCGCTGGGGGTGGGGGCTCGAGGCTGTCCTTCCGCCGGCCCCCCTCACACCCCGCGCCCCATGGCCGCGGGGCCCGAGGCCACCTCTGTGAGCTCTACTGTCCCAGTCAGGCCAGCGGTGATGGCTGTTCGCTGGCTGGGCTCCAGCGGCCGCCGCGGGGCGGGGCCCAGCGCCGGGTGTCCTCAGGACCCGCCCCACCGCTGCCCCGCCCCTCCAGAGAGCTGCCGCCGTGCGTCCTGGCTCCTGGCAAAAGGTTCCTCTGGAGCCAGACGCGGGCTCAGATCCCGACAAGGCCAGCGCCCCGTGCTACGCGGAAGCCCGGTTCCCCACGACCAGCGCGCCAAGCCCCTCACAACCCCTATTGGGCAGGGCAGGGAGGCATCCTTTATTGGAGGTCTGCTCTGTGCCAGGCTCCAGGAAGCAGGAGGAGATGGTGGGACTGTTACTGACACTCTGAGCTTCAGGGTTTTCACCTTTAAAATGGATATAATTTGATAATAGAGGAATGATATGAGACATAAATGAGAATGAAGATAAAGCACTTAATGGAGACCTAGGAAAAAAGGCCAGCAACGGTAAAAGATAGCTGTTGTTGTTGTTGTTGTTATTATTATTACTATTATTATTGTTATTATTATCAAGAGGCTTGTACGTTATGGCCAGGTCTTAAGTGGCTCCCTCCCCCACAAGCAGCTCATTGGGGAAAAACCTCCCTGGACCCTAATAGGGCACCTGTGAGCCAGGACCTCCAGGGCCAGGCAGGCAATGACCTCTTTGGGACCAGCACTTGTTCCACCAAGCTCCTGACCGCAGCCACCCAGACTGCAGCTTGGGTCTACAAACATTTATTGAGCACCTACCATGTGTCAGGTTATTGTGCTGAGGATACCAAAGTGAGCAACTCAGACAAAAGCCTGCCCTCACAGGGCTTAGGAGGCAGAAAACAAAATAAATAAGCAGATCATGCGGCATGTTGGAAGTTTCTGGAGAAAAATTATGTAGGCAAAGGACACAGGGAGGGCCCACACAGGTGCGATTTGTATTTTGAAGTAGGGTGTTTGAGAGGTCCCTCACTGAGGAGGTGACATCTGAGTAAAGAAGAGAAGGAAAAGACTGTGGGGATTTATGGAGGAAAAGCATTCTGGGCAAAGGGAACAGAAAGGGCAGTGGCCTTGAAGTGGGAGTGTGCCACTGGGTGTGACAAACAGCTTGGAAGCCAGTGGTCTGGAGTGGCATGAACAAGGAGGTTGGTGGAAGTCCAAGCTCCTGTTATGACCTTGAAGTCCACTTTAAAAACTTGCATCCTGCCCTCAAGAGCCCCCCAGGTTTTAGCCCTCCTGTCACAAGGACTGAGGACAGCTCATAGTGTGCCCTATCCTTGAGGGGATTCAGAATCCCCTCTTTTCCATTTGTCAGTGTCGGAAGTCTTTGGCTATAAGCCAGAGAAGGTGATTTTGGCTAACTTAGGGAAAAGGGAAAAACTGGAAGGATGATGGGCATTCCCAGAGTCTAAGGGAGCCTGGGGAACTGGGTTGAAAGCAAGGCAGTTCCAGTAAGAGAGACCTTTGGGAATAGTCAGCTGGTAAGGACAGTGTGGTTAAGGTGACACCACTCAGGTGAAAGGAGCTATAGCTATTGGAGGTTCCTGTTCCGAAGAGGGAGCATCCCACTGAGACACACACCTGCTCCTTGCTAAGGAAGGGGACTCTGAGTCACAATCCCACCCACCCACTATCTCCAATGAGAATGTGGTAAGTCTGCCATGAGGCAAGAGAAGGTGAAATGGTGGCTTGGAGGCCAAATACCCCCCCCCCCCACACCATATATTAGAACCATATATTGAGGACCTATTATGTGCCAGCCACTGTGTTAAGGGCTTTAGGTGTGTCTGCTTGATCTTCTTATCTTCCCACCCCTCAACACTGATTTTTTTTGTATTATAAGAGAAGAAAGCCAAGCTTAGAGAGACCTTTGTCCAACTTCATGCAGCAAGTGAGCCACAGCCAGAATTATGACCTCAAGATCCAAGAGATTGATTTAGTGGTTCTTCCCCTTGACTGCACACCTACGTTAACTAGGGTACTTTAGAAAAGTAGGGTGCCTAGACATCACTGTGGGGAGCCAGTATTCAGAGACCAAGTTTCTCTCTTCCATGCCAGGCACTAAGTCTGGGAAGTTGACCTGAGCTGCGCTGGTCCTTCCTTGATAACCTGGAGGTTTTCTTCCAAGATGCAGGATTTGGTAGTTTGGGTTTGATAGCAGCAGGAAGTTGGGCATAGATGGGATCAGGCCTGGCTCCCTGGGGTTTCTCAACAAAGCCCACTGCAGTTGGACCACTCAGGGGCGCCATCACTTAGTATCATCTTGGGAAGTGATGGGACTCTCCCCCTGGCCAGAGCAGAAAAAATTTGCTGGGTGCCAAAGCCTTCCCCATGCCTCCCAGGCTATGCCTCATCCAGTGTCACTGCCCAATGGTGCTGCAGCCAGAACCAGGTGGAAAGCCTTTTTCTCCTGCCTTGTCCCTTCTCTGCCCTCTATTAAGAAAGCTTAGCAAGGTGCTCAGTACAAGTTAGAAATGCTCAGGCAGTCCTGCCTATTATAGAGAAACAATCTTTGGAGGAGCAATTTGGAGCTGAGAGGCAGTACACTGATAACTGGCAGAAGGCATGACCTTACAATTCATGATACAATAACAATGATAATAATTACTCTCATGTAGAGCATTTAAATGTGTCTGGCACAGAGCTGTGAACTTCTCATGTATTAGCTCATTTAATGCACCCAAAACCTCCATGATGTAGGTTCTTCTCATCATCTGTATTTTATCCTGAAGCTCCCAGAGAAGTTAAACAGCTTAGCCAAAGGCATGTAGCTAGAACATAGAGAGGCTGGATTCAAGCCAAGTTGTTCTTAACCCACTAACTGTAGAGAGTAATCCTAGATCTTATTGTCTTTTGTGCCCCGTGCAGCATTTACTCTTCATTGCTGTGGTGGTTAATTGTATGTGTCCACTTGATAGGGTCATGGGCTGGCCAGATATTTGTTTCAATTTTACTCTGGGTGTGTCTTTGAGGATGTTGCTAGATGAGATTCACAGTTGAGTAAAGCAGATGGTCCTCTCTAGTGTGGGGAGGCCTCAGCTAACCAACTGATGACCTGAATAGAATAAAGAAGTCCGAGTTAGAGGGAATTCTTCTAGCCTGACTGTGTGAGCTGAAGCATCTATCTTTTGGGGCCTTCGGATTCAAAGAGAAATCTCAGCTCTTGTTGGGTTCTGGGCCTTCAGACTTGCTGTGGAATACACCATTGGCTCTCTTGGGTCACCTGTTTGCCCGTCTTGGGATATTTCAGCTTCCATAACTGCAAAGGCCAATTCCTTGTAAAAATTGGTAAATAATTCCAGTTGGTTTTGTTTCTCTAGATGGGTCTCCATCACAGGATGTTATGCCCCTTGGGTCTTTCGTCTTTTGAGTTAAGAGATAAAGTGGAAAGTGGAAAGAAGAGCCTACGGAAAACCATAGGACAAAGGTCAGTGGGTAGAAGCAGGTGAGTAAATTTCGGTCTTGGGGTCTGGATGATGTTATTTTTCTCATGGAACTCACAGCTGAGCTGGGGGGAGACAGACAATAAGCAAATAATCAAATCCATAAAATAATAGATTGTGATCAATGCTGTGAGACATGTGAACTGGATGCCATGACACTGGGGATCTTGGGGTTGGGGAGATAAGGAGGAGTCAGTCAAAACTGTGGAAGGATGTTTAAGGAGTGACAGCACAGCTGAGACATGAGTGGAGATGGCAGTAGCCAGGCCTACAGCTGGAGGAAAATAATTCCAGGTCTGTGGAAAGGCAAGTGCAAAGGGCCTAAGGTGGGATTTGCTGTGCCTAGACAAAGAAGAGAAAGGATGCAGTAGAGTCTGAAACCCAGTGAGGACTCAGGAAAACCAGGAGACTCTTGATTTCCTTCTGACACTTTCATCCTACCTTCTTACCTTCAGCAAGCTTTTTTCTTTTTTTAAAATTTTAATGGTGATTACAGTCACCATTTTAACCATTTTATTTCTTTTTTTAAAGATTTATTTACTTATGAGAGAGAGAGAGGGTAGGGGGAGGGCAGAGGGAGAGAGAATCTCAAGCAGACTCCCTTTATCATTTCCCTACATACTAGCAATGAACAATTGGACCTTGGTATTAAAAACAGAACACCATTTACATTAGCACCAAACCCAGAAATATTTATGTATAACATGAACAAGACCTGTAAAATGGAAATTATAAGAGTCTAATAAAATAAATCAGGGGTGCCTGGGTGGCTCAGTCATTAAGCATCTGACTTTGGCTCAGGTCATGATCCCAGGGTCCTGGGATTGAGTCCCTCATCGGGCTGCCTGCTTAGAGGGAGGCCTGCTTCTCCCTCTCCCACTCCCTCTGCTTGTGATACTCACTGAGGATCTTAAGGGAAAGCTTTTGTAAGGGTCTACTTAGCCAGAGGGAGCCATTTTGTTGTTTATGCAGTAAACTTAGATTGACTCTGCCCCTACCCAGAGAAACTTACTTACAAAGCCTAGATACAAGGGCAGGTCAGGCCAGGTGGAGTCATCCAATCAGTGGAGTGCACATACTATCTCCCTAGCTACCAGGGAGAGTGGGCCCTGCCTTTTGGGTGCCAATTCTGACCAAGGTGATGGGCTAGGGTAAATTGTAATCTCATTGGCCACCTGTGTGTAGCCAGGCTCAACCACATAACCTTTGCTCTATAAAAGCTAGTCTGTGAGTCGGGGAAGGGTCGCCTCTTTGTAAGAGAAGGCCCTGACTGGTCAATTTGATTCTCAATGCTTGGCACAAAATAAAGCTTTGCTTGACCTTCGCTTTGTATCAGTCTCGTTCCTTTGATTACAGACCGAACACTTTCAATCCTACACCATTGAGTATGATTCTGCAAATCTTTTTTTTTTCTTTTTTAAATATTTTATTTATTTATTTGACAGAGAGAGATCACAAATAGGCAGGGAGGCAGACAGAGGAAGCAGGCTCCCTGCTGAGCAGAGAGCCCGATGTGGGGCTCAATCCCAGGACCCTGGGATCATGACCTGAGCCGAAAGCAGAGGCTTTAACCCACTGAGCCACACAGGCGCCCCTGATTCTGCAAGTCTTGGGGATCTTGAATCTGTCCACTTCTCAATCCCCTGTTCCTACTTCTTGAACTCTTTTGCCTATAATATCACCACTTGCTTGGACCACTCCAACCAACTTCTAAAGTGAGTTCCCCCTTATCTCTCCACCCTGAAATCCAATCCAAGATCAATTCTTGCACATGTTGATCTTTTCCCTCTCTCTGGAGTTCAAAGGTCAGCCCCATCCTGGCCTCCCCTTCCCACCTTGCTTCTTTCATAGCCCTTATCCCGATTTCACTCTCTATTTTTATTTGCACTTTTACAAAGCTTATTTCTGTGGCTACACAATAGATCAATTCCCTGTCTGCCAGTTCGACACAGAAGCTCTTTCTATCTTTTAAGTTCCCTTCCTGTCTGAGCCCCCAGGCATCCACTGTTGTGGCTGCATTCCCTGAGGCAGCACAGGACTTGAAAGTTTATAAACTGCTTTCATAGTCATCACTTGAGCCTCATGAGGACCTTGTGAGGTAAATGTTATAATCACTGTGTTTCCTCTTCTGAACACTAGGAAACTGAGGTCCCCGACATGGGGTGATACGCCCAAGGACTGACCGTTCTGAAGTGGCAGATCCAGAGAGAACACAAAACAAGAGAAAGAACAAATGAGGCACTCAGAGGTGAGAACCAGAGTGAAACATTTGGGAAACTGCATATTGTTCTGTAAAGACTTGAATGTTGGGGTGCCTTAAGGAGAAATGGGGTCCACTAAGAAAGGCAGCACCACATAAGAAAGGTTAAGACCACAGTCTCTGGTCAGACATATGCATAACTGAACTTCAACCCTGCTACTTACTAGCTATGTAACCTTCATCACAACCCTTGACCTTCCTGAACTTCAGTTACTCATCCATAAAATGGGGCAATAATTATCAGTCTATGCTGGTTGCAGTATGAGATGGACAGCAAGTGTTCTGTGTTGTTCCTGACACTTAGAAAATCCTCAGAAAATAAGAGTTTCTGGCTTGCAAATTTCAAAATCTGATTAACATATCTTAAATATATTACTATTTATATCCATGGACATCCTTAAAATGAACTGGAAGTGGTAACTGTCACAGAGGAATTTATTTATTTACTTATTCTACTTGCATGGTCTTGATCACTTCTCCACAGGACCATACTTTTTCTTTTCCTTTCTTTTTTTAAAATTTTCAAAAAATTTTTAAAAATTTTTTAATTTTTTAATTAACATATAGTATAATATTAACATATAATGTATTATTAGCCCCAGGGGTACAAGTGTTTGAATCACCAGGTTTACACAATTCACAGCACTCACCGTAGCACATACCTTCCTCAGTGTCCATAACCCAACCACCCTCCCCCTACCCTTCTCCTCCCGGCAACCCTCAGTTTGTTTTGTGAGATTAAGAGTCTCTTATGGTTTGTTTCCCTCCTGATCCCATCTTATTTCATTTATTCCTTTCCTACCCCCAACCCCATTGCCTCTCAACTTCCTCATATCAGGGAGATCATATGATAATTGTCTTTCTCTGATTGACTTATTTTGCTAAGCATAATACCCTCTAGTTCCATCCACATTGTCACAAATGGCAAGATTTCATTTCTTTTTTTTAAAGATTTTATTTATTTATTTGTCAGAGAGAGAGAGTGCGAGAGCGAGAGCGAGCACAGGCAGACAGAGTGGCAGGCAGAGTCAGAGGGAGAAGCAGGCTCCCCACTGAGCAAGGAGCCCGATGTGGGACTCGATCCCAGGGCGCTGGGATCATGACCTGAGCCAAAGGCAGCTGCTTAACCAACTGAGCCACCCAGGCGTCCCAAGATTTCATTTCTTTTGATGGTTGCATAGTATTCCATTGTATATATATACCCCATCTTCTTTATCTATTCATCTGTTGATGGACATCTAGGTTCTTTCCATAGTTTGGCTATTGAGGACATTGCTGCTATAAACATTCAGGTGTATCTGCCCCTTTGGATCACTACATTTGTATCTTTAAGGTAAATAAATACCCAGTAGTGTGATTGCTGGGTCATAGAGTAGCTCTATTTCAACTTTTTGAGGAACCTCTTTTCCTTTCTTTAAAAAAAAAACATTTTGTTTATTTATTTGAGAGAGAAAGAACATGCAGGGGAAGGGGAAGAGGAAAGGAAACTCCTGCTGAATGGGGAGCTGGATGGGGCTTGGGGGGAGCTGGATCTCAGGACCCTGAGATCATGACCTAAGCCAAAATCAAGAGTTGGACACTTAACCTACTCCACTGCCCAGGTGCCCTGGGAGAGTGCTTTTTCTAGTTTGTTTTGTAGAACAAGTAAAATAAATTTCAGTCTTTCCTCTGGTGTGGAAGATAGAAATTTGTTCTTCCTTAGTGATAGCTTAGAAAATGATGTGTCCTCAGTTGTGATACCAACTAAATTTTTGAGATTGTTGTCAAATGTGGGAAAGACTTTACTGAGCTTCTATCAGCATGTATAATTTCCATAACCTGGGCATTTTGAGGTGTTTTTTCTTTTTTTTTTTTTGTGAACTGATTAAATTTTAATAGTCTTTGAAGTAAGGATACTCATTAGTTAGTTTGTCACCAGTGTAAATTTATAGAGAGTTTTCTATTGGTTTCTCATCAAACCAGTCAGGAAATGTTTCTATTCTTTGAGATGTTCAGATTTACTCCTCTTTATTAACTAGGTTATCAAATAATCTGAGAACCTGATCTTTGATTCTATTTGCAATTTATCTCTTCCTCTTAATGCATGATTGCTTCTGATATGATACAAAAACCTTTCATTATAAAATTCTCATCATTTGGTTCATTTATAACGATACATGTTGCCTCATTGAGTGTATTCCAGTAGGAATGGATTACTAGCAAAATTCTCTTGGGTCCACATGAACCTGAATGTCCTAACTGAGCACTCTAGCTTGTTCATTATGGGAAATGGTCCTCAGTTTTTGCATATTTGGCACCTGAGAATTGGGGGAAAAAGATATCAGACAGGAAATGTTTTCTTCTGGTAATTAAGGACACCCGCACCCACACACAAAACCACTACACATCGATTTTCTCCATCATTTCTTAAAAGGAAGATCATCTTAACTCATAAAGAAGAGTATGACTTCACAAAAAAATAATCATAGCCCTTCCCAGGCAGGGGCAGTTGGTAACTTCTGCCACTGGTTTACAGATTTGAGTCTTGTGTCCATTCCCCCCAAACTCTGTGACCTTGGGTAGGCCACCTGGCCTCTCTGTGCCTCCCTGCCTCCTTCTAGGGGTGGTTGGGAGGATTAAGCAATCTAACCCCAGGGAAAGCCTTCACTCACCCAGCTCCAGGAGCTCCAGAGGATGGGAGAGCGATCTTCGTCGTTATTCACAAGGCAACAGCGCCCCCCAGTGGCTCTTCATCCTGGCTGCAGACAAGCTGTCTCCACGCAGCAGTAATGAAGCCCAGAGGGCTGGCTGTGGGTGGGCACCTTGTGCCTGGGCCATGGCTGAGGCCCAAGCAGGGAAAAAAGCCATAAATATTCATGGCATTATGAATGAACTTGGACCCTCACCTGACACTATATACAAAAGTTAATTCAAATTGGACAAATATCAAAACCTAGGGCAAAACCCATAAAACTGTTAGAAGGAAACAGGGCAAAAGTTCCATGACACTGGATTTGGCAATGATTTCTTGGATATGACAATAAAAGCGCAGGCAACAGAATAAAAATAGATAAACAGACTTCATCAACATTTAAAATTTATGTCCATCATAGTTCACAATCAACAGAGTGAAAAAGAGAGCCAATGGAATGGAAGAAAATATCTGCAAATCATAGATAATGGTTTAATATCCAGGATATATAAACAACTCTTACAACTCAAGAACAAAACATAAATGGCAAAATTCAAAAATGGGCAAGAGACTTGAATAGACATCCATCTGTAAAAGATATACAAATTCTCAACAGACACATGAAAAGATGCTTAACATTATTTTCTTATTTTTTAGAAGTTATACATATTTAAAAAGACTTTATTTATTTGAAAGAGTGCAAGAGAGAGCAGGAGTGGCTGGGTGGGGAAGAGAGAGAAGCAGGCTCCTTGCTCAGCAGGGAGCCTCATGCAGGGCTGGATCCCAGGATCCTGGGATCATGACCTGAGCCGAAGGCAGACCCTTAACCACTTAACCGACTGAACCATCCAGGGGCCCCAAAGATGCTCAACACTATTGATCATTAGAGAAATGTAAATCAAAACTGCAGTGGATGCCACTTCACATGCATTCAGATGGTTACTATCAAAGAAACAAAAAACAAATATTGGTGAGAATGTGGAGGAAGTGAGACCTTTGCACACTGTTGCTTGGAGTGTGAAAATGCTGTAGCCTCTATGGAAAATGGTGGCATGGCTCCTAGAATGAAAAATAGAATTACCACATAATCTGGGAACTCCGCTTCTGGGTATATACCCAAAAGAATGGAAAGAAAGGTCTTTTTTTTTTTTTTAAGATTTTATTTATTTATTTATTTTGACAGAGAGAGACACAGCGAGAGAGGAAACACAAGCACGGGGAGTGGGAGATGGAGAGGGAGAAGCAGGCTCCCTGAGCCCAAGGCAGATGCTTAAGGACTGAGCCACCCAGGTGCTCTGAAAGAAGAGTCTTGAAGAGATATTTTTACACCCATATTCATAGCACTATTATTCAATGAAAACCAATCTATGAAAGCCATTTAAATGTCCATCAAGAGTTGAATAGTGGATAAAGAAAATGTGGTCTATACATAACAATGGAATAATATTCAGACTTAAAATGGAAAGAATCCTGTCACATGTTACAACCCAGATAAACCTTGTGGATATTATGTAAGTGAAAATAAGCCAGTCACAAAAGGACAAATATTGTATGAGTCCACCTATCTGAGGCTCCTAGGGTAGCCAAATTCACAGGGAGAGAAAACAAAATGATGGTTGCCGAGGCAGTTTTGCAAGATGAAGGGAGTTTTAGTGATTGGACACACAGCAATGTGACTGTCCAGTTACAAAGGATTAAGATGGTAAAATTTATGTTATGTGTATTTTAGCACAATTTTAAAAAATCAAAGTGTCAGTACCATAAAAGACAACACAAAGCTAAAATTCAAGACCCAGATTTTAAGAAAAAACCTTTGCAATTCATAAGCAAATAAGCATACAGACTATATAAAGCCTGGTGGTGGGTATTAAGGAGCACACGTATTGCATGGAGCACTTGGTGTGATGCATAAACAATGACACTTGAAACACTGAAAAAATAAAATAAAGTTATACACACACACACACACATATGTTAAAAAATTAAAAATAAAACATTTTCTATAAATAGAAAATGGTGGAGTACCTGGATGACTCCATTGTTTAAATATGTGACTCCTGATTTGGGCTCAGGTTATGATCTCAGGGTCATGAAATTCAGCCTCGTGTGGAGCCCCACATGGGCTCTGGGATCAGCAGGGAGTCTGCTTGGGATTCTCTCTCTCCTTCTTCCTCTGGCCCTCCCCTCTCTCTAATAAACAAATAAATAAATAGAAAATGGTAGAAGATCAAGAAAGGGACAGAAGAATAAAATAAATGGCTAATAAATCTATGCAAATATACATAATCTCACTAATCATTTGAGAAAAAGGAGTTAGAAAGAAAAATTATTTCTCAATCACCAATTTGACGAACGATGATGGATGATATTCTCTATAATTAAGGATGTGGGTAAATAGGAACTCTTATATACCGGTAGTGATGATATAAATCAGTGACTTCTTTTCTGGCACACAAATCTTTCATTTTTACCAAAATCCACACTATTTCCTAGTATTCTATTTCTAGGACCAATCATTAAAAAAAAATCTAGCTCCTGTAACAACGGGGGAATATACAGGTGTGCCCCATTCAATATTATTGACAATAGCAAATAATCAATAAAAATGTGACCGCTCCTCAGTGGATAAAGTATGATAAACCATCCCATGGAATAATGGTACAACTACTTATAAAAATGATCCATATGTTTTGTGTAAAGTCTGGCCATGAGACACCACATAAAACCAGGTTGCATTGTGTAAATATATGTGTATGTTCATTTATAACTGGGATTTCTGGTGTGCATATCTTCACCAATTAGAAATATTTTTATTTTCCAAAGATTTGAAATCAAAGAAGATCACTGTTTTATAGATGAGGAGGTTACTAGGTAAGGCAGACCTGAGAGAGGCAATTCTTTCCAAATGGAAATCTCTGGAAACTGCAGAAAACAAGTGCAAAGCAAGGTAATCTTCATGGAGAACAGGGAATCAAACAAAGAATTTAGACCAAAGCTCTTTGCACACTGACTTGACTCCATTCCACTGACTTTCTAAATTGTACCCTCTTTCTTTATTGACAAAGAGAAACAAAGGCAAAAATTCTAGTCTATGGTCACCTCATTAGACAAAATGCCAGGTGCTCATCTCCCTGTTGCAATAGAAAAACTAAACCAAACCAAACCAAAACAACAACAACAACAACAATAAAAACAAATAACAACAAAACCCCCCACACCCAACAACAACAAAAGAAACTATGAAAGCAAAAATCTATAAAATTATGTTTCATTTAATAAATATTCTCAGAATCTCAGATAAGAGTTTAGGCCAAACAAACACGGATGAAGGCAGACACTGCCAGGAGGAAGATGGCCTTGATGTTTAAGGTGGTCCCACACAAGGACTTCTCAGATGAGTCCATCAGCTCCCTCTTGGGCTGTGCCCTTCCCCCATCTTTGCTCAATATGGGGCCTTTCCTTTGCAAACTGCAGAATAAGTCATAAGCCCCTTTGAGACAATCCAAATTCATCAGGCTTGTACAAAGCAAAGGAAAATAAATTACCCTAAAACATGGGAAATAGAATTCTTATTTCAACTGACAGCTGGCTGATCCTTGTCAATGCGAGAAAGATCACTATAAAGAATGACTGTAACTGCTTGTAAGTGTTGGAAGAAACCCTGAGACATACAGATGCAATTGATTATATAAAAATGGAAAAATATTGCATCCCATAACATTCAATAAACAAAGTAAAAAAGATAAAGAACAAAATAGGAAAAATCTGTATTTTAAATCACAAAGTTCTAAGTTATAAATATTTCCTAAATATAAGGAAAAAAAGACTGCTAACAGTTCCAGCAGAACATGGTAGAAACACGAATAAACAGTTCAGAAGAAAAGAAGACAAATGACTCTTTACCTTGTTCAAAAAAGACAAATTCAAATGCAAATTACACTGAGATACTACATCTCTTCTATCAAAAATTGAATAGTTTCATAATATACTATGTTAGTGTGGCTGTGCTGAAATAGGCTCTCCCACACATTATTGCTCAGAAAGCATCATTCAGCCCCAAATGGAGGGAAATTTGACAATACCTAGTAAAACTACATAGGCATTAACCCTTTGATTCAAGAATCTTCTCAAAATGTGTCCCAAAGACATATTGGCAAAAATATGAAAAGATTTGTATACATGATCATCTGTTGCAGTGTTGGGAAATTTAAAACATACTTCTAAACTCAAATGTCTACAAAAGTAATAAAATTAGACAAAGCTTGGTAATAAATATTAAGGAAAATTCTAGAGATTAAAAGCTGTGGGATACACCAAAAACATTACTTTGAGGCCAATCAATAGCATGAATTATTTATATTAAAAATTCCAACTTAAGTTAGAAACTATCATGAGCATACTACGAATGTGCATGCATGAGTCATGTCTTTCCAGAACGCCAACTTTATTCAATTATGAAACAAGGTTAACATCATTGCAAAGCAGGCTCAGGATCCCAAACTCAATGACATTTCACTCCACATTTCACTTGGCTTCATACAGGTCACACAAAGCAAAGCACAACACAAAGTCACAAGAAACAAGGTAGAACAAGGAGTAAGAAGTTGAGGAACCAAACAGGAAGTCAGTCGGTGAGCATGCATTTGTGATGAGGACTGGGTCTGGTCTGGGTCAGCTCAGGGCATTTCCTGCTCATTCTTTTCAAGCCTTGGAGAGTCTCTGTTATTTCAGAGATCAATCAGGCAGAACCTTTCATGGTATTTGCCTTTCAAATGTAGTCAGACAGCTAAGGGTGAGCATCTGGAGGGCCAGACAGTTTGCTGCAAGTCTTCCCATTTTTAAGAGAGTTTAATCAGGCCTGGGTCCTTGCTGGCCACTTCTGGTTCTAGTGATTATCAGCTCCAGGTCCTTCCAGGCTCTACTGGCTTTGCTAGTTATCTGTTCTGAGTGATGCTGGTCTGGGCTGATTTCAGTGATGTCTGGTCTATCTGCAGGGCCTTGGCTGTTTGCATCATGGCTTGACATGAGTGACTCCATCTTGCTCTCTACAGAAACAATGACAGAATAAACTCATATAGTGACAGTGCAAGGTACACAAATGAGAACAGAACGTAATGAAATAGAAAATAGGGATGATAGTAGAAATAAAGCTGAAAATTGGTTTTGTCTAGAAAGTAAGAACAGATTAAGTCTTTAATGAGATTTATTGAGGAAAAAAGAAATCACAAAAAATTATATTAAGAATTAAAAAGAAGATATAACTATAGATATGGAAGGGATAGAAAAGATAACAAATGGATCTCATGGACAAATTTATGCCAATACATTTGAAAAATGTATACGAAATGTACAGAGTCATAGAAAAACACAACTTTCTAAAACTGATCCACGGAGAAATGTAAACTCTAAATAGTTTTATAGCGAGTGACTAAATTTAATCATAGTTTAAAAGCTTCTCTCTGTCTCTGTCCATCCATCCATCTGTCTGTCTTTCTGTCTCTTTTTTACACACACACACACACACACACACACACACACACACACTCCAGGCCATATTGGTATTATTGGCTAAATACCAAAATTTCAATGGAGATATCACTCCAATCTTATTGAAATACTTCCATGAAATAGTAGAAGGGGCTACTTGCCAATCCATTTTATGAGAACTCTGTGACTTTAATACCAAAATCAGGCAAATACTAGGTAGAAGAAAGGAGAACTATACACCAGTCTTACTGTGAATCACTGATATAAAAAAATAAAAATAAAAAGGAGGAGAAGGCATTGACCTTTTCTTTGAGTCAAAGATCATGACCCAATCCAAACCAAACCAAATCAGTTCATGTGCAGTTGAAGACAACATGTCCTGAAGTACTAAACATAGCAAATGGCATTTAAAATAGTAGATAAACAAAGACTAAGGTGGGGGGTGGCTGTTGGAGAAATTGTCATGAAGGAAGTGAGTTAGGAAATACATGTTTTAGAAACAAGTATTTTAAAAAATGTTTTTATCTATTTATTTAAGAGAGAGATAGTGAGCACAGAGGGAGAGTGAGGAGAAGCAGACTCCCCACTGAGCAGAGGGCCCAGTGTGCGGCTCAATCCCAGGATCCTGAGATCAGGACCTGAGCTGAAGGCAGATGCTTCACCAACTGAGCCACCCAGGTGCCCCAGAAATAAATCTTTAAAAGTGATCTTTTTCTATCCACAAGGTGGTAGAAATATGGTACTGCGTATGTGGGGAGTTTGGTGTTTGTGGGTAAAAGTGAAGAAATCTGCCTGCCTGGAACAGAAGATATATTGGGGGAAGATAGAAATAAGATAGGGGGAGAAGGTAGGATTGCTTAATCACAATCATCAAGATGGATTTGTTGAGCACAATCATGGCTAGGGAAGGAGTATCTGAAACTCTCACCTCAGCAGCTAACACAGATCCATGGATGGGTGATGGATGGACAGGCAGACTAATAGACACACAGATGAAGGGATGGATTTCACATGTAACAACTTATCCAGGCTGTTGGGAAGGTAAAAGTTTGAAGTTTCAGTTAGCCATAAATCTAACAGATTTGCCAGAAGCTAGACTGAGTGACATTAAAAGATATAAATCCATGCTAGACACACAGAATTCCTATAGGAACCAACTATTATTCCTTTTAAGACCATCATCAGCTTCTTCCTGTCTTGTCTTTTCTGCATCTAGATTGATTTGTTCCTCTGAACTGTCCTAAAGACTCCACCCAGCATGGACAATACAGCTACCCAGAGACCACCATCAAGTCCATGGTTGAGGGGCAAATTTTCACATTTCTACCATGTAACCTTTTACAAGTCAATCTGAAATTTCCTGATGAGTACTAGTGAAGTAATATGAGTGATAAAAACCCTGCCATTCCCTTCCTGCCCAAAAGAAGATGTCCTGTCCTGCAACAATCTTTTCTTCTTCCCCCACCCTCCTCCTTATAAAAAACCTTCCATTTTGTACAACCCCTTGGAGCATCTCTCAACTTGCTAGATAGGATGCTGCCTGATTTGTGGACCACTTAATATGGCCACTTAGATCTTCAAATTTACTTGATTGAATTCTGTTTTATTATTTTTTACAACTGAATTATAGTCAATATAGAATGTTGTCTTAGTTTCAGGTATACAACATAGTAATTCAACACTTCCATACCTTACATAACGTTCACTATGAATTTTGTCTTTGGACATCACCAACCAAGCTGCCTAAAGACCCAGGGTCTGTGGTCACATTACCTCATGGGAAGGAGGCTCTCAGGTTGATTCTTATAGAATTTGTGCACAGTGTAGCTGATTGGAGATGAAGGACACCCCTCAGGAGACACATTTTCTCCCAGCATGAGACAGAATTGGATTCTGAGGCTATGGGAAGTCAATACCATGAGGAGGGGTGGCCTAGACAAATACATTACAATTTGGTTCTGTTTCATGAGCTATGGTGTAAACTCTGTAGCTGCATCATGAAAGCCAGAATTCAAATGGGAAGAATAGAATGCTAACAAAGGGTCACAGAACTGGAAGAAGAGAAGGCAACTATGACTTATAATTCTGTCTTTCATTCAATCAACCGGTATTATTGGGTATCTAGAATATTGTTGGTACAGGGAATGCCCACATGAGTGAGTCCCAAACATGGGAAATGCATAGTATCATTTTTTGAAGAATGTTATAACTCCCTTGGGATCAAAATTATCTGATTGCCACTGGCCTGAGACTGGTGCCTGGGGCCTTCCCTTTTGGGTAAGCACTCCTATCCCTAGGCTTTTACTTCAAAGAGCAAAATCCAGAGGTCATGGACCCTGAGTCATGATAATCACCATGAGATACTTTTAGGTTGGCTCATTTGTTGTCAAAGCCACTGACCCAGCCCCACCCATAGCCCTGTTTGAGTAGCCAAAGAAGATATACAAACAGCCAATAGCATATGAAAAGATGCCTAACATCTCCAATAATCAGAGGAAACTGCAAATCAAATCCACATTGAAATATCAACTCATAACCATTAGGATGGGCACATTGTATGTATATACTTCATTGTTTAATCCATTCATCTGTTGATAAACATGGGTTTTGCTTCCACCCTTTGGCTATTGGAATAATAATGCTGCAATTAACAAGGGTGTGCAGATACCTCTTCTTTGAGATCCTGGTTTCAGTTCTTTTGAATGTATACCCAGAAGTAGGCTTGCTGGATCCTATGGAAATTCTACTTTCAAATTCTTGAGTAACCTCCATACTGTTTTCTACAGCTGCTGCACCATTTCACATCCCCATCGAGTGTACAGGGTTCTGATTTCTCCACATCCTGAGCCAATACTTATGGTTCTAAGGGTAGACCCCTACCTCCTTAGAGATCTTATGACTTGGACCCCACTCTGCCCATTCATCTCACTTACCCAAGTGGCCACCTCCAGGGGCTGAGCAAAGGCACACACTTTGGCATCCCGGCCTTAAGCAAGTAGATTACTCTTGCATTTATGTGGGCAGTTATGTGGCCCACATTCATTGTGTTTCAGAAGCTTCATGAGGCTTTCAAATGGAATTTCCAATACACTGCACCAGCACGTTTATCATGAGTTGTTTGACTGTATGGTATAGTCATTACTTATGATTTAGGAATCTTTCAATACCTAAATGTTACCCTTTGGGGTAACACCATGCTTTTCCTGTACTACCATATGTATTGTTCTTCACCTACCCCACTGCAAAGATTTATCTTTATCAAATAGTCCCACCATTCACAGAGCAAAGAGCTTTGCTCTTTTGAACTTTGATATGAAGTCCTGCCATGCAGCAACTCCCTCAGAGAGCTAGGCATCCTTTAATTCAGTGGGGGAAGGATCCAGAACATTTGGCTCTACAATGGAGGTGGGTTCTCAGGTGGTTTTACTACCAGTCCTAGAGGCAGAGACCTGATATGCTTGCATGCTTCCAGAAATACCTCCACTCTTAGCATATGTCATTTTATAGAGTAATTTTGCTGCACACGTCTTTCTAGAATGACTTTTCCATACTACTCAAGACCTAATAGTTTCTTCATGCTTCCATATAATCTGAGGTCCTTTGTGTCAATAGCATGCATGCCTAAGAGGTCACATCCAACCGTGGAATCAGTAAATATTCTAATCCCAAATCCAGCTGTCATTTTAGGAAGCTGAGCAGAATTCTTTCAGAACCTCCACCTGGATGTGTTTTAGTTGCATTTGAATTTAGTAGAATTTGAATCAGAGCTGGGGTTTTCCAATGTCCCCTTGGAAATCAGAACTCTTTACTATTTACTACACAGGTGGTCTTGGCAATCCAAAGAGCTCCCATTTATCATGGGCAATCTCAACTGAGCAGAGAATAGGCTTGCCAGAATTCAGCTATGAGCTGGTGGTAACAAGTTCTCTATTTACGAATCATGTGCATTTTATTTACACTTTTAGGGACAGGTGATGGCACCAGTCCATAGCTGTCCTTCTTACTTTCCTCCTTGGAGTTTTACTGGGACCTTGGTGCTTTTAACATAACAATGATCTAAAACCAAACTTCACTTCTGGCCTCTTAATATTATCTTCGTTGATATGTTACATTGTAAAAGGGGAAATGAAATAGTCAAGGGTTTTTAAAATGGAGCCCAAGGCTAGTAAGGAGATGCGCCTTATGCATATCTTCACCTATAGGAGAACCGTGAGTGTCTGAACTGGGCCAAACTGCAAATATTCCAGGGACCCAGCCCAAACACCTGGAACTTGCTATAGTAAGAGACTTTGCTTTGTGATAGCCTTCGAAACCAGGTATGTTTGAAACCAAGATTAGTTTTCTGCCACCAACACTAATCTTTGTAATCTGCATTCTCTGTAAATAACATATAAAAGCATTCCTTTTTGTCTTTAAAAAACCCTTTACTTTTGGGATGCCTGGGTGGCCTGGTTGACTAAGAAGTCTGTCTTCAGCTCAGGTCATGATCCCAGGGTCCTGGGATGGCAAGTCCCACATGGGGCTCCTTGCTCAGCAGGGAGTCTGTTTCTCCCTCTCCCTTTGCCCTTCCCGCACTCATTCTCTTCCTTCCAAATAAATAAATAAAATCTTAAAAAAAAAAGAACATTTTACTTTTGTTCCTGGGAGGTAGGGGGACGCTGATGTAAATGATATGATTTGAAGTTTTGGGTTCATGACTGAATGGCTAAGAAAGAATTCTTGGGACATTTTTTGGGGGAAAAGTTGATTTTATTATAATACAGGGACAGGACACCTCGGTAGAAAGGGCTGCGGCTACAGGTTCGAGGGGGGGCTGATTATATATTTTAAGTTTTGTGGAGGGAGAGATGGTAGGGAAAACACAGGTTTCCAAGGATTTCTGTATGCAGAAAGCAGGGTCTTACAGGACCTTGAAGATTTAGTTATTGTCAAGATAAGGTTACTTTTAGTCTTTAATGAAATAGAAACATGAAGGCATTATGGCAGCCATGAATTCCTTGAGGTATATCACACTCTGCATATTTCAGGTATCTACCAGTGGGCTGCAAGCTGTCAGGAGATTTAATTAAACTACATCTTTTTTCTCTTTTGTTTTCATCAATGTTTTCTTGGGTTGCTGCCCAAATCTGAGCTCCAGCACCTGCAATTCTGAGACCCCCAAATAAATACTTCTGTTTTTATTTCTGTTCTGCCTCCTCTCAGTCAATGCAATAGGTATATAAAAGCTTTACTCACTCACCTCTAGGCTCTTTAAACATTTTAAGTAACTTAATTTTAACACAATTTGGATCTTGCAGGGAAATTTCAAGCACAACAAAAGCATCCTGGTGTATTCTTCCCTGAAATGCCTTGACTTTATATTCTCTCCCTTTATACAACAAATTGCACACATTTACTGTACACACTTTGATGAATGTGGTCATACACACACACCATATTGATACCATCACTATAGCTGAGGTACTAAACCTATCCATCACCTCTGGGAGTGATCTTGTGTTCTTTTGTGGTTATTTACTTATTTATTTGGGTAAGAACTTCTAGGAAGCAGAGTCCTGGGGGCAAGCTGGGGTGGGGAACATGAAGCCAGGAGGGGGAGAGTGATCAAGGTGATTTTATGCAGGGTGGTGTAGAATACCATTCCTTTTGCCCAGGTTTCTCCATTAATTTGCAGAGGCATGCTAATTATTCTCTTATCATCCCTTCTCCATCTCTGTGATCATTTCTTATTCTTTCTTCAAAGATTCTCAGTGCTTTCTTTTTGTCTCAATTAGGCTGAATGGTGGTTTGGCTGCTCTCTTGGTTACTTAATGAACCACCTCTTTACTTATTCTTTTTTTTTTTTTTTTTTTTTGACAGATTACAAGTAGGCAGAGAGAGAGGGGGAAGCAGGCTTCCCGCTGAGCAGAGCGCCTGATGTGGGACTCGATCCCAGGACCCTGGGATCATGACCTGAGCTGAAGGCAGAGGCCTTAACCCACTGAGCCACCCGGGTGCCCCTTGTTCTATGTATTTTTTTCCACCTCCCAATTCATCCTCCTCTTCCATTGGCTGGTTTTCACTAGGTATATTTTGATGTGAGATTGTGTTTTCTCCATGCAGGTGTAAATACACATATACATATATACATACATAAAATGTATGTGTAGATCCAAGATGTTTACAAAATATTTCTCCAAATTACATTTAATTATCTATCCATTTTTGACTGTGTATCCCCAATTTTCCAGTTTAAATATCACCTTCTTTCCCACTACCCACCCCCTCCTGTTTAAAATTATTTATTTATTTATTTTAAAGAGAGAGAGAGTGAGCAAGCAGGGGGAGGAGTGAAGGGAGAATCTCATGCAGACTGAATGCTGCACACAGAGCTTGAACCAAAGCTCAGTCCCATGACCTTGAGAACACGACCTCAGCAGAAACTAAGAGTTGGATGCCTCACTGACTGAGCCACCCAGGTGCCCCTGCCCTCCTTTTTTGCCCAGAAAGCACATTGGCAGACTCCTGCAAGTTATCAGGAACCTAATGGAAATCAGATCAACTCTCTGGTGTTTGGGGTTATTCATAAGAGTTATAAATCAGTCAGATTTCCCAGCGGATTCATCATTAAATTGAATCATTCATGCATCCATCTATTCTCTTCTGACATGTGAACTGAACACATAGTCTCGACCAGGCACTATTATATCTACTGGAGAAGGAGCAGGGAAAGAACAGATCAACTCCCTTCCCTTGAGGCCCTTACATTCTGATGGTGAAGGGTCAACAATAAGTAGTGATGCAGACTCTGACCTTCAGGAACAAATCCAGTGCAGGACCTGTAACACCGGCGGGCAGAAAGTGGTATAACTTCTTTGAAAGGCATAGAAAGAAGACCTACTGGAAGGACTCCCAAGTACCATGAAGAGCTAGGTACTTCCTGAAGGATGCATTTCAGGTGTGCTTAATGCAGGTCCAGGAAGTATTTACTAAGTGTCTGCTATACCCAAGGACTGAGCTGGACTCAGGGCAGAGCACACACCCGGTCTACAAGTGAGGTCTGGGAGTATCTCATCCGAGTCAATATTCCAGAGTTTTCTTCTCTGGTTCTCCTGTCTTCTCTTTATATCCTCTCACCTGGGTTGCCCTCTACCAGACAAATCAGACTCTTCAACAAAGCAGAACATGCACTAGGCATGGCCACTATCCAGAAGGCACCTGGTACAGTTTCTGTGGTGCTATCTTCACAGCAACCTGGACATCTACACACATCTTCCTTGGAATAATTTCTGAGCACAAGGGTTTTCCAGGAAAATCTTAGTGAGGGCTCTGCAACTCAGAAAGTAAATCAATGTCTAAATTCAATCCAACCTCAAAGTAATAGAACAATAGAATTTACTATATTCTGGAACTTAAGGCAACGACTATAATTCATTTGAAAAAACAGCCAGGGATTTTCATGTGTTTAGCCAATTTAGGCTTTTCTAGTCTTTAGAATGTTTTCAGCATATAACAAAGATATATTACTGGCATAGCAGACAAGGCAGAATTGAGTTTGGAATTAGAACTAAGGGAGCAAACAGGTTTATATAGAATTATGGTGGGACTTCAAAGCAGTGGGTAAGGTTAGGATTACTCAAGAAAAAATGTCAAAAAAAAGTATTTTAATTAAAATTGCTCATCCAGTGGAAACTAATATGAAATTGTATGCTAACTGGAATTGAACTGAAAAAATTTAAAAGTAAAATGGATATACATTGTGTGCATCAAGGATTTAAATGCAAAACAATGCAATTATAAAAATCAAATAATTGCTGATTAAAAATGTTTTTTAAATATTTTATTTATTTATCTGGCAGAGAGAGAGGGGGAGCACAAGCAGGAGAATCCTCACAGGGAGAGAGAGAGAGGAAGAGGGCGAGTTAAAAGAAGTCTGGCCACTGAGAGGGAGCCTGATGAGGGGCTCAGTCCCAGGATCCCAGGATCAAGACCTGAGCTGAAGAGAGACCCTCAATGGAATGACCCAGGCCCCCCCAAAAAATGCTTTTAGTAGCAAAATCAAAGAATGATGGAAACTTGGAAACAATTAACAAGAAAAGACGGACACAACAAATATCATTAAAAAAAAAATGACTCCCCATACTTACAAATTTACACCACACTGCAAATCCACTTGTAGGGATCTAGGCCAAGGAGATGATGATGGAAGAGTGTAGGTTTGGACAGTGATTACAATTTAGTTGTATTGGTAACAGCAGGGAATTGGATAAAATATTAAGTGGTAAGGGACTAAGTTTCTGGATCTCTAAGTGCACATCATTCCCTAAAGTCACTGGCAGGTTAATCTGGGGATGATTGATGGGTGAGTTAAGGTGGGACAAGAGAGCAGGCAGAACCACTCACTTTCATCACACTGGAACCCAGAGCACCTATAAAGCTGCCTGGTGAACATCAAGGATGGTCTCATTTGAGCAGAAAGGAGGTGGGCTGGAAGGGGTAGGGCCAGCAGGGTTGAAATTGAAAGGAAGATGGGTCCCTGGACACACCTGTCTTCCTGATTGCAGGAGCATCCTGCAAGGCAGTTAGGCTAGTCCTACATCTACTTGGTGACTGTGGCAGGGTACAGGGTCAGTCCAGGAAAAGGCTAACCCTTTTGGAGAGAAGCTTTAGCCCTTCTGACCACACAGATATCAGCACTCAGACACTGTGGGGCTGGAGGAGAAGAGCTCCAGGCCATAGGGCCTGGGTACATCACCCACAGAGGACCCTAATTCTTGAGGAGGAGGGTGAGTGGTATCAGTGATGCTGGGAGGACCCGTTCAGGTTAGCTCCAGGGTGTGTGTTCCTGTGGTGGGGGATCAAGTGTTCAGGGACACCGGAGCTCCTCCCTGTGCCATGGGGATACATCGTAGGCAAGAACCTTGTGCACACCTGACTTCTACAAGCAAGCACTGTAACCCATGGTGTCCTGTCACTTTGTGTGGGGAAAGAATCCTAGCCAACTGTTTTTCTTAAAATTTTAAGAATATTTTACCAGGTTCCTATCTTTTACTACAGGACACTTCCCTGACAACTTTGGAGTTATCAGGCTTGTTGTGATCAGAAAACCTGCCTGGTTAGTACCTGCTGTTTTCTTTAAAGTCCTGGTTTGTAGAAAGTTACCAGGCAACTTACATAGAGATGTCTAATAGAACCGTGCTCTTCCAGGGCTTGTCCCTTCAGGGTCTGCACCTTCAGGACAGCAAGGTCAGGCTGAGCCAGGACCCAAGCCCAAGGTAGAACGTGTGGTCAGATACCCTCCCAACCCATACCACCTGGAGCCACCATGCCACCTGAAACCACCATGCCACCTGGAGCCACAACGCCACTAGTGAGCTCAGCCCTGTTCAGTCTCCTTTATGCAAAAGATGCTTTATTTTCCTTTACTGCTTCCCTCTCATGTGCTTTCACATATGCACATGGACTTAAATTCACCCTGATAGATGGAAAGTTTTCTGAATAGCTTGGCCCCAGCCAATGACTCCTCTTGGGGAATGACTTCAAAACAAGCAGCTGATGCCCCACAGATCTTTCCACATTCCTGACATGCTCATCTAGACAGGTCCCACTCACCTTGTTTGAAGAGCCCCATTCTTCCAGTTGCTGGGGCCAAAGTCTTTGGACACATCATGGACTCCTCTGAAACCCTTCACATAAACAACCAGGAAATACTCTTGTACCCTAATTTTTTTTATTATTTTATTTTTTCATTAACATATAATGTATTATTAGCCCCAGGGTTACAGGTCTGTGAATTGCCAGGTTTACACACTTCACAGCACTCACCATAGCATATACCTTCCCCAATGTCCATAACAAAACCACCCTCCCTACCCCGCCTTCCCCTGCCACAACCCTTAGTTTGTTTTGTGAAATTAAGTGTCTCTTATGGTTTTTCTCCCACCCGATCCCATCTTGTTTTATTTATTCCTTTCCTACCACCCAAATCCCCCACATTGCCTCTCACCATCCTCATATCAAGGAGATCATATAATAATTGTCTTTCTCTGATTGACTTATTTTGCTAAGCATAATACCCTCTAGTTCCATCCACATCATTGCAAATAGCAAGATTTCATTTCTTTTGATGGCTGCATAGTATTCCATTGCATATATGTACCACTTCTTTTTTATCCATTCATCTGTTGATGGACATCTAGGTTCTTTCCATAGTTTGGCTATTCTGGACATTGCTGCTATAAACATTCAGGTGCATGTGCCCCTTTGGATCACTACATTTGGATCTTTAAGGTAAATACCCAGTAGTGCAATTGCTGGGTTGTAGGGTAGCTCTATTTCAACTTTTTGAGGAACTTCTGTGCTGTTTTCCAGAGTGGTTGCACCAGTTTTCATTCCCACCAACAGCGTAGGAGGGTTCCCCTTTCTCTGCATCCTCGCCAACCTCTGTCGTTTCCTGACTTGTTAATTTTAGCCATTCTGACTGGTGCGAAGTGGTATCTCATTGTGGTTTTGATTTGTATTTCTCCGATGCCGAGTGATGTGGAGCACTTTTTCATGTGTCTATTGTCCATTTGGATGTCTTTGCAGAAATGTCTGTTCATGTCCTCTGCCCATTTCTTGATTGGATTATTTGTTCTTTGGGTGTTGAACTTGATAAGTTCTTTATAGATTTTGGATACTAGCCCTTTATCTGATATGTTGTTTGTAAATATCTTCTCCCATTCTGTCAGTTGTCTTTTGGTTTTGTTGACTCTTTCCTTTGCTGTGCAAAAGCTTTCACTCTTGATGACGTCCCAATAGTTCATTTTTGCCCTTGCTTCCTTTGCCTTTGGCAATGTTGCTAGGAAGAAGTTGCTGTAGCTGAGGTCAAAGAGGTTGCTGCCTGTGTTGTTTTCAAGGATTTTGATGGATTCCTTTCTCACAGTAAGGTCCTTCATCCATTTTTGAGTCTATTTTCATGTGTGGTGTAAGGAAATGGTCCAGTTTCATTTTTCTGCATGTGGCTGTCCAATTTTCCCAACATAATTTGTTGAAGAGGCTGTCTTTTCTCCATTGGACATTCTTTCCTGCTTTGTCAAAGATTGATTGACCATAGAGTTGAGGGTCTATTTCTGGGCTCTCTATTCCATTCCATTGATCTATGTGTCTGTTTTTGTGCCAGTACTGTCTTGATGATGAGAGCTTTGTAATAGAGCTTGAAGTCTGGAATTGCGATGCCACCAATTCTGGCTTTTTTTCCCCAACAATCCTCTGGTTATTTGAGGTCTTTTCTGGTTCCATATAAATTTTAGGATTATTTGTCTCATTTCTTTGAAAAACATTGATGATATTTTGATTGGGATTGCATTAAATGTGTTGATTGCTTTAGGTAGCATAGACATTTTTACGATATTTGTTCTTCCAACCCATGAACATGGAACTTTTTTCCATGTCTTTGTGTCTTCCTCAATTTGTTTCATGAGTACTTTGTAGTTTTCTGAGTACTGATTCTTGGCCTCTTTGGTTAGGTTTATTCCTAGGTATCTTATGGTTTTGGATGCAATTGTAAATGGGATTGACTCCGTAATTTCTCTTACATCTGTCTTGCTGTTGGTGTATAGAAATGCAACTGATTTCTGTGCATTGATTTTATATCTTGACATTACTGAATTCCTTTATGAGTTCTAGCAGTTTTGGAGTGGAGTCCTTTTGGTTTTCCATGTTAAATATCATATCATCTGCAAAGAGCAGAGTTTGATTTCTTCTCTGCCAATTTGGTTGTCTTTTATTTCTTTCTATTATCTGATTGCTGAGGCTAGGACTTCTAGTACTATGTTGAATAGCAGTGGTGATAGTGGACAGCCCTGCCATGTTCCTGACCTTAGGGAAATCTCTCAGTTTTTCCCCAGTGAAGATGATATTCACTGTGGGTTTTTCATGGATGGCTTTTACGATATTGAAGTATGCACCCTCTATCCTACCCTCTATCCTACCCTCTATCCTTGTTTGAAGAGTTTTAATCAAGAAAGATGCTGTACTTTGTCAAATGTTTTTTCAGCTTCTATTGAGAGTATTGTATGATTCTTGTTCTTTTATTAATGTATTGTATCACATTGATTCATTTGAGGATGTTGAACCAACCTTGCAGTCCTGGAATAAATCCCACTTGGTCATGGTGAATAAACCTTTTAATGTACTATTGGATCCTATTGGCTAGTATTTTGGTGAGAATTTTTGCAGCTGTGTCCATCAAGGATATTGGTCTGTAATTCTTTTTTTTTTTTTTTTTTTTAAATGAGATCCTTGTCTGGTTTTGGGATCAAGGTGATGCTGGCCTCATAAAATGAGTTTGGAAGTTTTCCTTCCATTTCTATTTTTTGAAACAGTTTCAGGAGAATAGGAATTAATTTTTCTTTAAATGATTGGTAGAATTCCCCTGGGAAGCCATCTGGCCCTGGGCTCTTGTTTGTTTGGAGATTATTGATGACTGTTTCAATCTCCTTACTGGTTATGGGTCTGTTCAGGTTTTCTATTTCTTCCTGGTTCAGTTGTGGTGGTTTATATGTCTCTAGGAATGCATCCATTTCTTCCAGATTGTCGAATTTGCTGGCATAGAGTTGTTCACAATATGTTCTTATAATTGTTTGTATTTCTTTGGTGTTGGTTGTGATCTCTCCTCTTTCATTCATGATTTTATTTATTAGGGTCCTTTCTCTTTTCTTTTTGATAAGTCGTGCCAGGGGTTTGTCAATCTTATTAATTCTTTCAAAGAACCAGCTCCTAGTTTCATTGATTTGTTCTATTGGTTTTTTTGTTTTTGTTTTTGTTTTTTGTTTTGTTTCTATTTCGTTGATTTCTGCTCTGATCTTTATTATTTCTCTTCTACTTCTGGGTTTAGGCTTTTTTTTTTATTTCTCCAGCTCCTTTAGGTGTAGGGTTAGTTTGCATATTTGACACCTTTCTTGTTTCTTGAGAAAGGCTTGTATTGCTACATATTTTCCTCTAAGGACTGCCTTTGCTGTGTCCCACAGATTTTGAACCATTGTGTTTTCATTATCATTTGTTTCCATGAATTTTTTCAATTCTTCTTTAATTTCCTGGTTGACCCATTCATTCTTTAGAAGGATGCTGTTTAGTCTCCATGTATTTGGGTTCTTTCCAAATTTCCTCTTGTGGTTGAGTTCTAGCTTCAGAGCATTGTGGTCTGAAAATATGCAGGGAATGATCCCAGTCTTTTGATACTAGTTGTGACCTGATTTGTGACCCAGGATATGATCTATTCTGGAGAATGTTCCATGTGCACTAGAGAAGAATGTGTATTCTCTTGCTTTGGAATGGAATGTTCTGAATATATCTGTGATGTCCATCTGGTCCAGTGTGTCATTTGAGACCTTTATTTCCTTGTTGATCTTTGCTTGTATGATCTGTCCATTTCAGTGAGGGGAGTGCTAAAGTCCCCTACTATTATTGTATTATTGTTGTTGTGTTTCTTTGATTTTGTTATTAATTGGTTTATATAGTTGGCCGCTCCCATGTTAGGGGCATAGATATTTAAAATTGTTAGATCTTCTTGTCAGACAGACCCTTTGAGTATGATATAGTGTCCTTCCTCATCTCTTATTATAGTCTTTGGCTTAAAACCTAATTGATCTGATAGAAGGATTGCCACCCCAGCTTTCTTTTGATGTCCATTAGCATGGTAAATTGTTTTCACCCCCTCACTTTAAATCTGGAGGTGTCTTTTGGTCTAAAATGAGTTTCTTATAGGCAGCGTATTGTTGTTGTTGTTTTTTTTTTTTAATCCATTCTGATACCCTGTGTCTTTTGATTGGGGCATTTAGCCCATATACATTCAGGGTAAAAATTGAGAGATATGAATTCAGTGCCATCGTATTGTCTGCAAGGTGACTGTCATTGTATATTGTCTCTGTTCCTTTCTGGTCTACTACTTTTAGGCTCTCTCTTTGCTTAGAAGACCCCTTTCAACATTTCCCGTAGAGCTGGTTTGGTGTTTACAAACTCTTTTAGTTTTTGTTTGTCCTGGAAGCTTTTTAGCTCTCCTTCTATTTTCAATGATAGCCTAGCTGGATATAGTATTCTTGGCTGCATATTTTTCTCATTTAGTGCTCTGAATATATCATGGCAGTTCTTTCAGGTCTGCCAGGTCTCTGCCACCAATCTAATATTTTTACCACTGTATGTTACAGACTTCTTGTCCCGCGCTGCTTTCAGGATTTTCTATTTTCACTAAGACTTGTAAGTCTTACTATTAGATGATGGGGTGTGGACCTATTTTTACCGATTTTGAGGGGGATTCTCTGCACCTCCTGGATTTTGATGCTTGTTACCTTTGCCATATTAGGGAAATTCTCTACAATAATTTGCTCCAATGTACCTTCTGCTCCCCTCTGTCTTCTTCTTCTGGAATCCCAATTATTCTAATGTTGTTTCTTCTTAGAGTACCACTTATCTCTCGAATTCTCCCCTCGTGGTCCAGTAGTTTTTTTGTCTCTCTTTTGCTCAGCTTCTTTGTTCTCCATCATTTGGTCTTCCATATCTCTAATTCTCTCTTCTGCCTAATTTATCCTGCAGTAATAGCCTCTATTTTTGATTGCACCTCATCAATAGCTTTTTTGATTTCAGCTTGGTTAGATTTTTTGTTCTTTTATTTATCCAGAAAGAGCTTTTATTTCTCCAGACAGCGTTTCTCTAATATCTTCCATGCCTTTTTTGAGCCCATCTAGCACCTTGAGAATCATCATTCTGAACTCTAGATCTGACATATTAGTAACGTCCATATTGATTATGTCCCTTCGGTACTGCCTCTTGCTCTTTTTTTGTGGTGAGTTTTTCTACATTGTCATTTTATCCAGATAAGAATATATGAATGAGAGAATAAAATACTAAAAGGTTAGCAAAGATCCCAGGAAAATGTGCATTAACCAAATCAGAAGAGACCCCAAATTGTGGGGAGAAGAAAGGGGATAAAAAGAAGTTAAAATTTTTTTTAAAAAGAGGAAAAAAAAGAAAAAAAAATACATATATTAGACTGGGGATTAGAACAGAGCCACCCACTTAATTTTGGGAGTATTTTCATCTCTTAGAAGAAACTATCTCCCAAAATTTTAAAGAAACAAAAATAAGGGTAAATATGAAGGGATGGAATATGACTATAAAGATGAAAACTTAAAAAAACTTCTAAAAAAGGGAGACAAGATGGTGAGGAAGTAGGAGGAGGTACCTTTTCAACTTGTATCCTAAAGTGAGCTGGTTACCTACCAAAGAACTCTGATCACCCATGAAATCAGCCTGAGATCAGAATTATACACGTCTGGATCTCTACAGGGGCAGAAGACACCAGTGGGCAGGTAAAGCGGAGTGAGAATGTCGGACTGATATCGGAGGATAAACAAAAGGGGGAGGGAGCCACCAGAGGCGACCCATTGGAAAGTAATACCCCTAATACGAGAGTGCCCTGCATCTGGGGACCAGCATTAACTTGGAGACTGGTTGAAAGCACTCCAAAAGAGCAAAGGATCGCGGGTGGGGGGGGGATTGTGGGAATCAGGGTGGCTAGGGACAGGGGCTTAAGTCCTCGGACCCAGGACAACCTC
This sequence comes from Lontra canadensis, assembly GCF_010015895.1. Classification (NCBI taxonomy): domain Eukaryota; kingdom Metazoa; phylum Chordata; class Mammalia; order Carnivora; family Mustelidae; genus Lontra; species Lontra canadensis. The sequence continues at coordinate 6,215,408 of NW_022631081.1, forward strand.
CCCTGGCACTGAGCCAGAGAGAGTGCCGCGGAGAAACCAGGTCTTGGTCCCTGAGTGGCCAGCGCGCCCGAAATTGCGTGGGGTCTGGCTCCTGTGAGGGGCTGGGAGCCACGCCAGATGGCAAAATGCCGAGCCCTGCTACAGAGCCTAAGACACGCGTGCCCCTCACCCTCCCCTGAGAGAGGTGTACAAAGGCCCAGCCGGCGCTCTTACACCCGCGCCACTGTTTCAGAGTCTGAGACGCACGCCCCAAACTCTCCACTGAGAGAGGTGCGCGAAGGCCCAGCCTGATACTTTCAGACCTGCACCCTGCTCTCAGAGCCTGAGACACGCGCGCATGACCCACAGCCTCCCCTGAGAAAGGTGCGTGCAAGCCGGGCGCTCTTAGACCCAGAAAGACCAGGCACTCCCAGCCTGGGCCGGCGGGAATATCTCAGTGTGCGATCACTGCTTGGAACCTCTCTGGCAGTCTGGAGCTGCCCACAGAGCCGCCGCTGCCATGGTTTTGGGTACAAGCAGAAGATCCTGAGTCCCCAGGGACCGAGACTTGGAACCTGCTCCGCCAGCAGCCAAGGGGGAATTTATATGGGCTCTGTAGCCAGACTGAGGCTTCTCTCTGAGAGGGAGGTCCGGGTGCAGATTGCTTTCCTCTAAACCTACAAAAACCATCAAAAGCAGTCAAGGCGAGAAAAAAAAAAAAAAGTGAACAAACACAAAAACCTCCAGAGAACAAAAGCCTGAAAAAACCGGTTTCCTCAGAGCCCACCCCCTTGAGGGGGACTGGAGGACTTAACTCAGGGAACATCATTGACTGAAAACCCACGTGGCAGGCCCCTCCCCCAGAAAACCAACTGTAAAAGAAACAAACAAACAAAAAGACTACAAGAGAACAACCACCACTACTTCATAGGACAACTTTTATTTTTAATTTGTTCCCACTATTCTGGCTCATTTTTAAAATATAGATAATTTTTTAACCTATTTACCATCACAGTGAGCTGTCCAGTACATCAAGTTCAATAATAACCTTCTAACCTGAACTTTTTGATACATAAACCTGCGTTTTTCTTTAGCATTTCTATTTTTTTAATTTCTTTTTTTAAAATTTTAGTTTAGTTTAGTCTAGTTTATTCCTTTCTTATTTTTATTTTCTAATATTCATATAGAGTTAAACTTCAAAGTAATCCCCTTTCCCCAATCAATACTACCCCTATAGGTAAACCAATTTTAATCCCCCTTTAGCCTAGGAAAGTTGAGTCCTTTAACAAAGATATCAAGATACACCCAGGAAGAATCAAAACAACCTTCCTCGCCCACACTGAGAATTTATAACCACCCTCCCATCTTTTCTTCCACCAGTGTTTCTGTGCTTTTGTGTTTGTCCTGATAGTATATAAATCTTACACTTGGGGGTTTTTTTGACAAGGTTCTTCCTTTATTTGCCTTTATATATATATATATATATATATATATATATATATATATATTTTTTTTTTTTTTTTTCCTCTTGTCATATACTTTTATCAGTCTTTTTGTTTGTCTGGTTTTGTTTGTATACTTCATAAATCTTACCTTGGGGCCTATTTGGGCTGAACCTTCTCTTTTATCTTCCCTTTCTTTCCTGTCTCTCTCTCTCTCTCTTCTCTTTTTTCTCTCATTTGGGTGGGGAATCCTGATGGCTCAGAAGTGTTCCAGGGTGTACCTTGATGGCACCACGGTCGATACATCCAGCTACATCAGTTCAATCATCTCTCACCAAAATGACTAGGAGAAGGAATGCCCAACAGAAGAAAAATACAGAGGATGGGCCTTCTGCAATAGAGCTAACGGCTATCAACATAGACAATATGTCGGAAAGAGAATTCAGGCTAACAATTATCCAGGCAATAGCTAGGTTGGAGAAAGCCATGGATGACCAAGTGGAATTGATTAGGGCCAAACTGAAAGCGACCAAAGTCGATGTTCACAATGTTATGGCAGAGCTAAAAGCTACCAGGGATGAGCTTCACAATGCTCTCAATGAGTTCCAATCTAATCTAAATTCTCTCAAAGCTAGGGTAACTGAGACAGAAGATAGAATTAGTGATCTGGAGGACAAACAGATAGAAAGGATCAGGAGGAAGCCTGGAACAAACAGCTTAGAAGCCATGGAAACAGAATCAGGGAAATAAATGATGCCATGAAACATTCCAACGTCAGAATTATTGGAATCCCTGAAGGGGAGGAGAAAGAAAGAAGTCTAGAAGATATAGTGGAACAAGTTCTTCATGAAAATTTTCCCAATCTCACGAATGGAGCCAGTGTCCATGTACTAGAGGCCGAACAGTCTCCACCCAAGATTATAGATTCCAAAAAAAATCAAGGCACCTGATAGTCAAATTGAGGAATCATAATTGTAGATATAATCTCTTGAAAGCTGCTAGGACAAAGAGGCTCCTTACTTATAGAGGAAAGCCCATCAGAATAACGTCAGACCTGTCCACAGAGACATGGCAAGCCAGAAAGGGCTGGAAAGATATATTCAGGGCACTAAATGAGAAGAACATGCAGCCAAGAATACTTTATCCAGCAAGACTGACATTCAAAATGGATGGAGAGATAAAGAGTTTCCAAGACTGGCAAGGCTTAAAAGACTATGCAACCACCAAGCCGACATTGCAGGAAATATTAAGGGGGGTTCTATAAAAGAGAAAAATCCTAAGAATAGCATTGAACATAAATATAGAGACAATCTACAGAAAGAAAGACTTCAAAGGTAATACGATGTCAATAAAAACATATCTATCAATAATCACTCTCAATGTGAAATGGCCTAAATGCACCCATAAAATGGCACAGGGTTGCAGATAGGATAAAATGACAGGACCCACCCATATGTTGTCTATAGGAGACCCATTTTGAACCTAAAGATACACCCAGACTGAAAGTGAAGGGTTGAAGAAGCATCTTTCAGCCAATGGGCCTCAAAAGAAGGCCGGGGTAGCGATTCTCATATCAGATAAATTAGATTTTAAACTAAAGACTGTAGTCAGAGATACAGAAGGACACTACATAATTCTTTTTTTTTTAATTTTTAAATTTATTTTCAGCATAACAGTATTCATTGTTTTTGCACCACACCCAGTGCCCCATGCAATCCGTGCCCTCTCCAATACCCACCACCTGGTTCCCCCAACCTCCCACCCCCCGCTCCTTCAAAACCCTCAGATTGTTTTTCAGAGTCCATAGTCTCTCATGGTTCACCTCCCCTTCCAATTTCCCCCAACTCCCTTCTCCTCTCCATCTCCCCTTGTCCTCCATGCTATTTGTTATGCTCCACAAATAAGTGAAACCATATGATAATTGACTTTCTCTGCTTGACTTATTTCACTCAGCATAATCTCTTCCAGTCCCGTCCATGTTGCTACAAAAGTTGGGTATTCATCCTTTCTGATGGAGGCATAATACTCCATAGTGTATATGGACCACATCTTCCTTATCCATTCGTCCGTTGAAGGGCATCTTGGTTCTTTCCACAGTTTGGTGACCGTGCCATTGCTGCTATAAACATTGGGGTACAGATGGCCCTTCTTTTCACTCCATCTGTATCTTTGGGGTAAATACCCAGTAGTGCAATGGCAGGGTCATAGGGAAGCTCTATTTTTAATTTCTTGAGGAATCTCCACACTGTTCTCCAAAGTGGCTGCACCAACTTGCATTCCCACCAACAGGGTAAGAGGGTTCCCCTTTCTCCACATGCCCTCCAACACACGTTGTTTCCTGTCTTGCTAATTTTGGCCATTCTAACTGGTGTAAGGTGATATCTCAATGTGGTTTTAATTTGAATCTCCCTGATGGCTAGTGATGATGAACATTTCTTCATGTGTCTGATAGCCATTTGTTTGTCTTCATTGGAGAAGTGTCTGTTCATATCTTCTGCCAATTTTTTTTTTTTTTAAAGATTTTATTTATTTGACAGAGAGAGATCACAAGTAGACAGAGAGGCAGGCAGAGAGAGAGAGGGAAGCAGGCTCCCTGCTGAGCAGAGAGCCCGATGCGGGACTCGATCCCAGGACCCTGAGATCATGACCTGAGCCGAAGGCAGAGGCTTAACCCACTGAGCCACCCAGGCGCCCATCTTCTGCCAATTTTTTAATATGATTGTCTGTTTTGTTTGTGTTGAATTTGAGGAGTTCTTTATAGATCCTGGATATCAACCTTTTGTCTGTACTGTCATTTGCAAATATCTTCTCCCATTCCGTGGGTTGCCTTTTTGATTTGTTGAATGTTTCCTTTTCAGCACCTACTTCTTGACTGACACCATCGTGTACCAATGCAAAGCCCATGTTAGGCTATCTATACATTATCAGGTTATGGCAAATATCAGAGAAAACATTAAAATGCCAAAGTGCACTTCACCTTAAATTCAGATTCCTGAAATTGATCTGTTTACAGTTAAATCTTTTTGGAAAATTTGGTGCAATTGAACCAGTTCTGGGTGTCATAAGTAAAATTTATATTTTGGCAGAACACCAGAAGTCCATCTAAGTCATCCATAATAACCTATAAGGTACTCTAAATAAGTATACTTATATTCACACCACCACCTACAAAAACAAAAACAAAAACAATAAGAAAAACAAAACAAAAAAAACCTTGCAAAGTCATAAACTCAAATTAGTTGTTATCTGACATTTGCCCAACTGAGAAATTACTTGATATTATATAAAAATATAGTTCTTAAAACTATATATTTTCATAAAACAACTAATAAAGTTTTCTAAAACTGTGCCAGAAAATTATTGGGTAAAATGCTATGACTACATTACCTAAAGAAGCAAAAAGACTGATTTGTAATGTTTAAATTTATGCTGTTACTCATATTTTTTTCCCAATCCTATTACACATCATAAAATATATTTTATTTTTTAAATTTTCTTAAATATTTTATTTAATTACTTGGTAGAGAGAGAGAGGGAGCACAAGTAAGCAGAGTTGCAGGCAGAGGGAGAGGAAAAGCCAGCTCTCCACTGAGCAGGGAACCTGATGCAGAGCTCAATCCCAGGACACTGGACCTGAGCCTTAGGCAGCTGCTTAAATAACTGAGGCAACCAGGTGCCCTGGGAGAGACTTTTTGAAACATTGTATTAATAATGAAAGTTTTATATAATAGGTATGTAAAATGAAAATTTAAGTCTCCTATGTACCTCCTTCCAGGAGTATCCTTTTTTTTAAAATTAATTTTAGTTAACTTACAGTGCTGTATTAGTTTCTAGAGTAGAATTCAGTGATTCATCACTTATACACACCACTCAGTGCTGATCACAAGTGCCCTCTTTAATGCCCATCATCCATCTACCCATCCCCAACCCACTTCCCTCCATCAACCCACAGTTTGCAGAGCTGCCTTAATTCTGCAAATTCTAGCATGACCCATCACCATGGTACCTGATGATACACACCCTTTTTTGGGTATCAGTCTGTCAGTTAAGCCTTTGCAGTTTGGTAACAGGTGTGAAGGTCCCCAAGAAGAAAAGTGTGGGTCTACATCAAACTATAAAATGTCCAAACAACAAAGGAAACCATCAACAAAATAAAAAGGCAACCTATGGTATGGGAAAACATTTGTAAATTATATATCTGATAATGGGTTAATATTTAAAATATAAAGAACTCATGAAACTCAACAGCAATACAAAGCAAAACACACCAAATCACCGAAGATGATAAGAACTCCACAAGCCATCTAATTTAAAAATGAGCTGATCCAAATAAACATTTTCCTAAAGAAGACATACAGAAGGTCTACATGAACATGAAAAGATGCTCAATCTCATTAATCATCAGGGAAATGCAAATCAAACCAGAATGAGGCACCACTTCACACCTGTCAGAAGGGCCATTATCAAAAAGACAAGAAATAGCAAGTTTTGGTGAAGATGTGGAGTAGAGGAAAACCCTTGTGCACTGTGACTGGGAGTATAAATGGGTGCAGCCATTATGGAAAACAGTACAGAAGTTCCTCAAAAACAATGAGAAATAGAACTACCATAGGATCCAGCAATTGCCTTTCTGAGTATTTACCTGAAGGAAATGAAAACGTTAACTCACAAAGGTATATTCACTCCTGTGTACACTGCAGGATTATTTACAACAGTGAAAATAAAGAAACCTAAATGCCATCAGTGGATAAATGGATAAAGAAATTGCAGTGAATAAACACAGTGGAATCTTACTGAGACATAATGAAGGATGAAATCTTTCCATTTACAACATGGTGGCCCTTGAAGGCATTATGCTAAGTAAAACACACCAGAAAGAAAGACAAACACTAGAAATCACTTACATGTAGAACCTCCAAACAAACAAAACAAAAACAAAAGTCTGAGCTCCTAGATAGAACAAATGGGGTGTGGCAGAAATAGGGGGCTGGAGGTGGGAGAAATGGGTGAAGGGGTCAAAAGGAAAAAGAAAGCAAGTCCAATTGTAGCATTTTTTTAAATTAAGTAATCTGTACCCCCAACATGGCTCAAACTCATAACCCTGAGATCAAGGGTAGCACACTCCACCCACGGAGCCAGCCAGGGGCCCAGAATTGTAGCATCTTCTGATACTCAATGGATTGAGAAAGGGAAAACTAATTTAATCTATGGTTTTTTGAGGACTAGGTATTTATTTGGTAAATGTAAAAATGAAAGTACACAAACTTCAGAGTCACACACATGGGTCTGTACCTGGTTCTAATATTTATAATGACACTGAGCAAGTAACTTAACTTTTTAAATTTTACTTATTCATTTGAGAGAGAGAGGACATAAATAGGGGGATGGACAGAGGGAAAAGGAGAAGAAGACTCTCCACTGAGCTCAGAGCCTGATCTGGGGTTCAATCCCAGGAACCTGGAATAATGTCTTATGCCAAAGGCAGAAGCTTCACCGACTAAACCAACCCGGTGCTTAACCTCTTTTCTGCCTGTATTTCCCCACTTCTGAGGATATTATGAATATTTGCTTTTAGAATAGATTCTATTTTTAATTTAAGAATAGTTTTTAGAATTGAATGAAATAGAGGTCACTTAGAATAATACCTATGAGAGTGAGCCCTCAAAAGTATTTTAAAAAACTTATTCTGGGGGGAACTGGGTGGCACAGTCAGTTAAGCGGCCGACTCTTGATTTGGGCTCAAATCAAGATACAAAGTTCCTGGGAGACAGCCCCACACCAGGCTCCACACCAGGATAACCTCTCTCCCTCTGCCCCTCCCCTCTCTAACATATGCATGTGCATGCACTCTCTTTCTGTCTGTACAACAAATAAATATGTCTTTAAAAACCTTATCCTGAACATTTGGTGGTTGCATAATCATGAGCATTATAACTTTTCATACTTGGGCAGTATCTCCTAGTTTTCAAAGCACTTTTATACACATCCTATTATTGGAGTCAGAATATAGTCCTGGAAGGAGAATTTATTGTTTCTATTCTATAGAAAAAGAAAAAGAAAACCAGACTTAGAGCAGGGGTGTGCTTTGTTCATGGCTGCAGAGCCAACAGATGATCTTCTGATCCTCAGTCCAATGGAGGAGAAAAAGAAAAAATCAAAACACTGTAACAAGAGCCAAAGAAGGGCACTACAAACTGATAATGGAATCAATGCAGTAAGAGGATGCAACATTTATAAATATGTGCCCACCCAACAGAGGAGCAACTAAATATGTAGTGCATATATAAAAAACCTAAGAGGAGCAATCAGCACAAATACTGTAAAGAACTTTAATACCTCACACTCTCTCATTGAAATATACCATCAAGACAGCAGATCACAAAGGAAACATCAGCCTCAGACACCGTGTTACTTAGATGGACTTGACAGATATACACAGAACCCTCCATCCAAAAGCAGCATATGGAATACACCCCTTTCAAGCGCACATAGAACATTTTCCACCACAGATCATATGAGAGGCCACAATACGAGTCAATAAACTCCAGAAGACGAGAATTTTCCCAAATGATGACTGAAATCAAATCAACCATCTTTTCCAACCACAGTGGTATAGAACTAGAAATCAATTACAAGAAGAAAACTGGAATTTCATAAACACAGAGATTAAAGAAAATGCAACTGAACAACCAATTGGGTCCATGGGCAAACCAAAAGAGAAACCAAGAAATACTTTGAGGCAAATGAAAATATAATACAATGAAACAAAATTTATGGAACACAGTAAAACGGATTCTTTTTTCTTTTTTAAAGAAATTTTTCTTAAGATTGTATTTATTTATTTGACAGAGAGAGAGATCACATGTAGGCAGAGAGGCCAGGCAGAGAGAGAGAGGGAGAAGCAGGTTCCCTGCTGAGCAGAGAGCCCGATGTGGGGCTCAATCCCAGGACTCTGGGATCATAACCTGAGCCAAAGGCAGAGGCTTTAACCCACTGAGACACCAGGGCACCCCGGTAAAACAGGTTCTAAAACGGGGCACCTGATTAGTCAGTGGAACGCTTTGACTCCTGATCTTGTGGGCTTTTTTTTAAAAGATTTTATTTATTTATTTATTTGCCAGACAGAGACCACAAGTAGGCAGAGGCAGGCAGAGAGAGAGAGAGAGGGAAGCAGGCTGCCCGCTGAGCAGAGAACCCGATGTGGGACTTGATCCCAGGACCCCCTGATCATGACCTGAGCCGAAGGCAGTGGCTTAACCCACTGAGTCACCCAGGCGCCCCTGATCTTGTGGTTTTGAGCTTCATCCCCACACTGGGCATAGAGCTCACTTTACTTTTTTAAAGATGTCATTTATTTATTTGACACAGTGAGAGACTGAGCAAAGCCAGGGGAGTGGCAGGCAATAGGAGAGGGAGAAAGTGGCTCCCCGTGCTGAGCCGGGAGCTGATGCAGGGCTCAATCCCAGGACCCTAAATTCAGGACTTGAACCAAAGGCAAATGCCTAACAGACTCAGCCACCCAGACAACCCTTAGATCTAACTTTAAAAAAGAAAAAAAAAAACAAAAAAAAAAAAAAAAAAGAAGTAGTTCTAAGAGGGAAGTTTATACTGATACAGGCCTAACTCAAGAAACAAGAAACATCTCAAATAACAACCTAATTTGATACCTCCAGGAAACAGAAAAAGAACAAATAAAATCCAAAGTTAGTAGAAGAAAGGAAGGAACACATCAGAACTGAAATAAATGAAATACAGACTAAAAAGACAATAGAAAGATTAAAAGAAAAACAATAGAAAGATCAACAAAAGAGTTGCTTCTTTGAAAAGAACAAAGCTGACAGATTCTCAGCCAGACTCAAGCTAAGAAAAAGAAAGAGGTCTCATCATCAGGAATGAAAGAGCTGTTCCCACTGATACCATAGATTTGCAAAGGCTCATAAGAAGGTACTATGAACAATTATACCCCAACAAGTTGAACAATCCAAAAGAAAAGGATAAATTCCTGAAAACATACAACCTGCCAAGACTGAATCCTGAAGAAACGGAAATTCTGAACAGACCAATGATGAGTATGAGATTAAATGAGTAATCAAAAACTTCTCAACAAGCAAAAGTCCAGGACCCCATGGTTTCACTGGTGAATTCTACGAATCATCCACAGGAAAAAAAAAAAAAAAAAAAAAGAATACCAATCCTTCTCAACCTCTGCCAGAAAAACAAGAGGAAGGAATGCTTCCCACCTCATTTTATGAGGCCAGCATGGCCCTTATCAAAACCTCCCAAGACACCAAAAGAAAATTATAGACCAGTATCTGTGATGAACATAGACATTAAAATCCTCGACCAAATATCAGCAAGCCTAATTCAACAATACAGGAAGAGGTATGAATGAGTAAGATTTATTCCAGGGATGCAAGGGTCGTTCAACATCCACAAATCAGTCGAAGTAATATGCCTCCTTAACAAAATGAAGGATCAAAATCATAGGATCATCTCAACAGATAGAGAAAAAGCATTTGACAAAATTCAACACCCATTTTGATGAAAGCTCTCAACAAAGCACATATACAGAGAACATAACTCAACATAGTAAAGGTGAAACATGACAAGCCACTTCATCAGCCATGGTGAACGTCAAAAGCCTTTCCTCTAAGACCAGGGAAAATCAAGGATGCCCACTCTTGCCACCTTTATTCAACACGTAGTTGGCCCTTGAATAATGCAGAGATTAGGGGTGCCAAACCCCTGTGCAGCTGAAAATCTCAGCATACTTTCCACTCCTCCATCACTGAACAGCTAATAGCCTACTGGTGCCCGGAAGCTTTACCAATAACACAGAGTCGATGAACACACATTTTGTATGTTGAGTGTATCATGGACTATATTCTTACAACAAAGTAAGCTACAGAAACAACGTGATGAAGAGCACCCTCATGGAACTAGAGTGTGTTATGCCCAGCAAAATAAGTCTGTGAGAGAAAGACAAATGCCATATGATTCCACTCCTGTGGAATGTAAGAGACAAAACAGATCAACCAATGGGAGGGGGACAACAAAGAACAGAGAGGGAAACAAACTATCAGAGACTCTTGAGGACAGAAAACAAACTGATGGAGGGGAGTTAGTCAGGGGACGGACTAACTGGGTGATGGGGATTAAGGAGCACACGTGTTATGATGAGCACTGGGTATTGTATTACAGTGATGAATCCCTGAATTCTCTTAAACCAATATTGCACTGCGTGTCAACTAGCTGGAATTTAAATAAAAAGTTGAAAAGAAAAAAAAAAACAGAAAGAAATCTGAAAGGAAAACACATTTACAGCAATGTCTGCATTTCCTAAAAAAAAATCCATGTCTTAGGTGGATGGCACAGTACAAACCCATGATGGCTAAGGGTCAACCGTAGTACTGGAAATCCTCGGCAGACCAATGACACAAGAAAAATAAATAAATAAATAAAAGCTCTCCAAATTGGAAAGGAAGAAGAAAGGTCACTCTTTTCAGATGACATGATATTATATGTAGAAAACCCTGAAGACAACAGAAAAAAACTCGAACAAATCCAGTAAAGTTGTAAGATAAAATCACATAAAAATCTGTTGCATTTTAAACACTAATAATGAACTAGCACAAAAAAAAATTTAAAAATTATCATATTTACAATCACAATAAAAAAGAAGTAAGGATAATCTTCACCTAGGAGGTGAAAGCCTATGTATGGAAAACTATAAGATATTAAGGAAAGAAACAACACAACACAAGTAAATGGACATTCCATGCTCGTGGATTGAAAGAAGTCATAGTGTTAAAACATCTACACAACCCAAAGCCATCTATAGTTCAATGCAATTCCTATCAAAATTCCAATCATATTTTTTGATGGACATAAGGCAAAGAATCTTTAAGATTTGTATGGAACCACAAAACACTCTGAACAGCCAAAGCAATTCTTAAGAAAAAACAAAGCTGGAGGCATCATGCCTCCTGGTTTCAAACTGTATGAAAAAGCATGAGTGGTTGTTGGCACACTGGCTTAAGAACAGACACGCCCAATAGCAGAATAGAAGAGAGAGCCCAGAAGTAAACACACACATCCATGGTCCAGCACCTTGTGACAACTGGACAGCCACATGCAAAAGAATGAAACTGCACTACTATCTTATACCATACACAAAAATTAAGTCAAAATGGATTTAAGACTTCAATATAGGACCTGAAACCATAAAACTCTTAGCAGAAAACACACGGGCAAAGACACTTGTGCAGTGATTTTTTGGGATCACCCTCCAAAAGCCATGGCAACAAAAGCAAAAATAAACAAGTGAAATGACTTCAAACTAAATAGCCCCTGCTTAGCAAAGAAAATCACCAACAAAATAAATAGGCAACCTACCGCCTGGGAGAAAAGATTTGCCAATCATAGATATGATAAAAGGTTCATATCCTATATATACGTATATATTAAAATTCATACAACTCAGTAACAACAAACAACAGTAACAACAAACAACAGCAACAACAACAACAACAATAACAATGTGATTAAAAAGTGGAAGGACTATCCAAAAGGGCATTATCTAGAGAACAGCTACAGAGAACCAACAGGTAGGTGAAAAGTGGCTGAATATAAATCATCAAGGAAATGCAAATCCAAAAACAATGAGGTATCACCTCACACTGGTGAGAAGGCTTAGTATCAAAAAGAAAAGAAATCACAAATGTGAATGAGGATGTGGAAGGAAGGGAACCCTGGGGCACTGTTGGTGGGAATGTAAGTAGGTGCAACCACTGAGGAAACAATATGCAGGCTCCTCAAAATTTAAAAATACAACTGTCCTACAAGCCAGCAATTTCTCTTCTAGCCATTTATTCAATGAAAACAAAAAACCGATTTGAAAAGACAGATGAAGTGGGAGAGGAACCATGAGAGACGGTGGACTCTGAGAAACAAAGGGAGGGTTTGGGAGGGGAGAGGGTGGGGGGTTGGGTGAGCCTCCTGGTAGGTATTATGGAGGGCAGGTATTGCCTGGAGCACTGGGTGTGGTGCACAAACAATGAATTCTGGAACACTGAAAAGAAATTATTAAAAAAAGAGGGGCACCTGGGTGGCTCAGTGGGTTAAAGCCTCTGCCTTCGGCTCAGGTCATGATCCCAGGGTCCTGGGATCGAGCCCCACATGGGGCTCTCTGCTCAGCAGGGAGCCTGCTTCCTTCTCTCTCTCTGCCTGCCTCTCTGCCTACTTGTGATCTCTGTCAAATAAATAAATAGAAATCTTTAAAAAAAAAAAGAAATTAAAAAAAGAAAAAGAAATAACAGATGAACCCCCATGTTCACTGCAGCACTATTTAGAATAGCTAAGAGAGGAGGACAACTTACGTGTCCCATGGAGGGATGAATCGATAAAGAAGATGTGGTGTATGCCTATAAAGTGCGATACTCTTTGGTCATCCTAAAAAAAAAACAACCCCGAGGGCATGATGCTAAGTGAAATGAGTTAACAACAAATGCTATATGATGACATGACTTTTACATGACACCTAAAAAAACATTTAAAACTGAGCTTAAAGAGACAGTGAACAGATGAGTGGTTGACGGGCAGGGAGACGGGTGTGAGATGGATGACAAGGGTCCAAAGGTACAAACATACAGGGATAAAATAAGTAAGTCACAGGGTGTAATGGGCAACATGGTGACCACAGTTAATAACACTGTACTGCAAACTTAGAAGTTGCTAAGAGTAATCTTACAAGTTATCAAAAGAATAAGGTTTTGTAAGACAAGACAAGACAAAACTGGATTTAAACAGATAAGCCATACAGCACTACTCAGAGGACTCAGAACGTACACAGAACTGCAAACATCTGCACGGGAGGCTGCCCTCATGATCCTCACAGAGCCTAAAGGAGGGCTTTCGAAACTGGTGAGTGCATGCACAGAACAGCATGTAAGGTGCTGGGCTCCACTCTGCTCAGCACGGTCTGCCCTGCATCACACTTCGGGGTATGGGAAGAAGCAGGGAGTTGATGGGGGATACTGAAGTTGAGGAAGGGTAGCAATGCTGGATGTATGGAAAGTGCCTTACCGGCTTCCAAATCCTTGGGCATGGTCCATCTCCTAGGTGTCTTTTGAGATCCTACAAAAAGTCATTGCTGCTGTCTACTCAGGCTCATTCAGCTGGGCAGCCAAGTTCTTTACTTCACGAGTAACCTCTGAATCATCCCTGTCTTGTGATCCTAATCATGGAGGAGAAGAGCACATAAAAATGGTCTCATTTCTCTCTGTTGGGATGGTCTTTCAGCTGTTGATCTCAATCACTAACAAAGGCTGTTCCTGACTGTGCCATCAATGGACTGCAAGTGAATCAAGACAACTATAGTAACAGAAATAGGCAACATTTAGTCCTATGTGTTAGAAAGTGTTCTAAGCCATAAAGCGTTCTAAGCCATAAGTTCCAGAGCAAAGCATGGAGGCAGGAGGGATTGGGATAAGCCCCAAAAGGGAGAGCTTCCAAGCACGGGTTTTGGATCTGCAGAGACAAGGGCTTGAAATCTAGTTCCAAACATTATCTGTGTCTCTAAGACCCAGGGCCCTCTCAGGATCCTAGCTGACTGAGATAATCAAGCTGGTAAAGTGTGTAGAATGCTGAAACCAGGGGCCTGCTCTTTAGTTACCTAATGATGATACTCCTGAGGGTGACCATCACATTGGCATTCGCTTACCCTGCACCAGGCACCAGGGTTCACATTTACCGTGGACGTGCCTTCCATTTACTAATTCACTAACTCCTTAAAACAAGCCTACATAGGTATTATTTTCAGGTCCATCTGTCAGATGAGAAATCTGACGCATGGAGATGACATTCTCTGCCAAAGGTCAGGCAGCTAGAAGTGCAATGAGAGGAATGACAACCTGTACTATGAACCTGTCTGTAATAAGCTCATTACCTCCGTTAAATCCTACAATAACCCCAAGGTTTTGAGGTTCTGCCCGCTTTACAGATGGAGAGCCTGAGGCACAGTCCCAGGGTGGAGGCCCTACCTACCTGGCCTCGCCAATGTGAGGAAACACCCCTTGGCAGTCTACCTTGGCCTAGTCCTCCCCTCCAGGCTACTTCACTCCCTCCACCCCCCTACTGTTGTCCAGCTCTACTGCTCTGCCCTTCTGTTGTGCAGCTGCTGCCCGCTGTCCACTACATGCCATTGCTGTCCCGCTGCCATATCCCCTCGCCACTGCTGCTCTGCTGTGTCCCCCCAGCACCACTACAACCCCCCCAAGCTACTGCCCAACTACTGCCCTCCCCCCACCTGTTGCGCGTTGTGTTTCCAACACCACCACTGCTACCTTGGTCGCCCAGCTGCCGCTACCCATCTCCGATGCACCGCTCAGCTCCCCAAGCCAGGCGGCGCCATTGCTGTACAGCTGCAGTGGCGCCGATCTATCCTACCGTCCTTGCCAACGCCGATGGGCTTTGCACCCCACCCCGGCCTTCTGCTGCCACCTCACTGCCCTTCTCCAAGCCACTGCTTTCCTTCTGCCCCACCTACTTGCTGCTGTGGCCCCGCAGCACCGCCCCCTTACCCAGGAGTCACTGCTGCCCTCTGTCCTATCCTGCTTCGACCTTTGGCTGACTTGTCTGACAAGCTGCTGATCTGGCGCTGCCGGGGCTTGCCCCTCTTCCCGTGCTCTACCACCTTGCAGCCCTCCAACCCCCAACGCTGGTGCAGCCCCAATGCCCCAACCTGCTCCCAACCGCCTGCCTTTACTGCCTCACTTGCCCCACCATGTTGCCATGGCCATGGGATAAGCCACGCCCCCGTGCTACAGCCCCACTACACCCTCCCCCACTGCCACCCTGTGAGGCTGCGGCCCCCCCACCCTGCTGTCACTGCCCCCCCTTACTGCCCCATCACTCCCGATTTGCTGCTACTGCCCTATGTCCCAATACTGCTCTATGTCCAGCTGCTGCGGCGCTTCACAGCCTCTTCTCTGCCCCGCCCCGTTGAACAGGACTGCCCCCTTGCCCTCCACACCAGGCCATTGCCAAGCCACTGCATCCCCCACCCCAACGCTGGCCCCACCTCCCCCTCCCTTGAACCACTACTGCCTAGCTTCCCCTTCACCCTGCTCTGCTGCCGCCCCAATCCCCTGCCCAGTTGCCATGCTACCGTCGCCCTGCTGGTCCTGGCCGCACTCCCTGTGCTGAAACCGCCTGGCTGTCCCACCCCAACATGCACCCCTGCCCCCGCCCACACCACCCCCTTACCACCTCTGCTGCTGCTCCACTGCTGTCCTGTGTCCCCAGCTGCTGTTGCTCTCAGCTGCCCTGCCCCATATTAATGAATACTAGTGCCCAGCGCTGCCTGCCACGCTGTTGCTGTACTGCTATCACCAAGCTAGTCCAGGTCCTCCTCACCATGGGTTACTGCCTAGGTTCCACCCCCCACCGCCAGTGCTGCCCTGCTGACCCACCTGGTTGTCATACCGCTCCCGCCCCCCCTGGTCTCACCACACCTCCCTGCAATGCTACTGCCTGGCTGCCCCCTTCTCCCCCACTCTGGTGCCTCCCCACTGCCCTGTCCCATTGGTGCACTGCAGCCACATGCCTGGTCTCGGCCCCCACTCCCTGTGTTGCCACTAAAGGGCTACCCCCCCAACATGTGCTGCTGCCACCCAGCTGATCCTTACACCTCGCACCGCTGCCACTCCGCTGTGCCATCCCCCTCACTGCCACCCTGCTGCACCCCACACGCCTGACGCTGTCCCTTCCACCAGCCCCCCGTTCCTGACAGGCCGCTGCCACCCTCCACTCTGCTATGCTGTCAAGCTCCACAGCATTGTCCCTTTCTTCTGCAACTTCTCACCCTCCCCATTGCTGCCCTGCTGCTCCGCTCTGTTGTCACTGACACCCCCTTGTGCCACCTCCAGCGCCCGTACCACTCCATTGTGCTCCTGCCAGGACTCTGATGCCCTGCTGCACCACCGTCCAGCACTGCTACCGCCCTCACCTGCTGCCCTGGTGCCTGTGTTTCCAACGCTACTGCCACCCCTACCTTGGTTGCCCTGCTGCTCCTTCCCATCTCCACTGCCCCGCCCTGCCACCACACCATGCTGTGCCATTGCTGTGCAGCTGCTGCCCCGCTGGTCCCTCCCAACCCACATCCATGTCAATGCCTTCCCGTTTCTCTTCCCCATCTGCTGCCATCCCACCGAGACCCCCCCGACGTTGCTGCCACCCCCTGCTCCCCGCCCCGCACCATTTCTTCACTGTTTACTGCCCCCTTGCTGCTGCAGCTACGCAGCATCCCACCCGGCTGCCCTCCTTACCCCAATGCCTCTGCAGCTGCAGATCCCTTGCTGCCCTCAGTCCTGCTCTGCTGCTCCTGATGCTGCGTTTCCCTGCCCTGTCCACTCAGCTGCATTTCCCTGCCCTGCCCACCCAGCTGCCCACCTGATGCTGCTGCCCTGATGGTCCCACTAACCACTCCCGCACCGCTACCACCTGGCTGCCCCCCTACCCCTGCTCCGGTACATCCTGATTCCCTCCCCTTTGACTTGCTGCTGCCACCCTACTCATCCCAGCCCCACCCTCCATGCTGCTACCACCCAGCTGCCCCCCCTTGTGACCCTGCCTCCCTGGTGTGCACCCCCACACTGTCCATCTTACTGCCACTGCTGCTGCCGCTGGGCTCCTACCCTGTACCCCCGCTGCTGAGCTTCACTGACCCGCCCCCACTGACATGCTTTAAGGCCCCACCTAGCCCACCATGCCCTTGCTGTGCAGTTGCTGTACCACTGCTTCCCACCTGGGCCCTCCCCCCCTCTCCAGGGTGCTACTGCCTGCCTGCCACCCCGCATGCACCAGGGCAGCCCCGCTGCCCCACCCTGCCCACCAGCATGCGCCATTACATCCCTGCTGCCCCACAGCATTGCTGCTACTGTCCTGCTATGCCCTCCCTGGCTGCGCCCCACCCCTGCTACCAGTCCCCTATCCCTCGCTGTCACTGCCCCCCTTACCGCACCCTGCTGCTGATCTGCTGCCACCCAGTGTCCCACTACTACCCTGTGACCTGCTGCTGTCCTGTGTCCTCCAGCTGCTGTTCTTTGTAGTCCAGCCCTTCGAAGCCCTGCCCCGTTGACTTGCACTGCTGCCCTGCCTGCCACACTGCAACCCTCTGGTCCCACACCCCTCCCCTCGTGCCACAACCTAGCTGCTACCTCTGCCCCCGAACTCTGGAGCCTTCCTGCTTCCTTACCCCTGTTGCCGCACTGATGCTGCCCCACTGGTCCTGCTCCACCTTCCTTGCACTGCTACTGCCAGGCTGCTCCCACAACATGAGCTGCTCCTACTGCACTGCACCCCTTTCCACACCGACCCACTTAGAGCCATTGTTGCTGCTCTGCTGCTGCCCTGGTTAAACCCCCCTCTCCTGCTGTTGGTGGTACTGCCCTTTTGACACACAACAGGCTCAGCCCACAAAGCCTGATCCAGGCACTTGCTTTTCTGCCCCACCCACCACGCTCTAACATTAAAGCTGTCCTGCTGCCCTGCTGTTCTAGCCCCACCCAGGAGCCCCTAAGGCCTAGCTGCTTCCCCTTCCCACCTCTGTTGTGTCCCCACTGCCCTGCACTTTACTGCGCTGCTGCCACCCCGCAGGTCCACTCCCCCCACGTGCTACTACCACCTAGCTGTCCCCCCACATGCACCTCTGCCACCCTGCTGTGCCTCCAACACCACCCCCCTTACCTCCACTGCCATTGCTATGCGGCTGCCCTGTGCCCTGTGCCTCTGCTGTGCTGTGCTTCTCTGCCCCGCCCCCTGGAGGTGCACTGTGGGCCTGACCACCACACCCATCACTCCTCTGCCAGGCGGGCTGGTCCCCCCCCCTTTCCCCTTCCTTTATTGAATTTAGGCTACCTTTCCCTCTAAAGCCTTGTCATTTGTGCTGGAACACTTTGTAATTTCAATGAAAATACCAAATGAGTAATTACGAATTTTCTATGGTCTAGAGTTACCACTTTTCTCGTTGCTGCTTACCCAACAAACTTTCAACCTTCTTTCACTACAATTTAGAAAAGACCTCTCTCTGGCAGTTGTGGAGTTACAGAAAATCTATTGAGCTAGAACTCACAAGAACAGAGTGATTGTAAAGCTCTGTTTGTGGAATCCTCAAAGGTCACTGGGGATATAGCTCATAAAAGGATCTGGTGAGTGGAGTTTGCACCCTCAAATTTTCAACTAGAAGTCTTTTATTATTTCACACACAATTCAGTGATTCAGCCTCAGGAATAATTCTCATTGTTTTGCATCTATTTGAAATATTTTTTCTGTAATTTTTTTCTCTTTAAGAGTTGATTCTACAAAACAAAAACCATTATCCATACATTGGACCGACTGAACAGTTTCAGGATGCTGGGGTTTGTAAAATAACAGCTATCATATGGCTGTGGCTTAACGATGAAGGAGGTATACTTTTAAGTGGTGATCCATGTAAAATGTCAGTGTGGAGCGTCATTCACTCTCTGAGGGCAAAATTAGTGGATATAGGACAAACTTCTGAACCTGAGTATTGCTCTGCATCTCTATCTACCACAAGAGGGCACCATTATAGTTTATGTTGTGGTTTAATGACTGCCAGTGTCGGCTTGGTTTTCATTTGCACATACTCCTTTCCCTTCCTGTTCTTAGTAGGACTGGAGTGCTAGTATCCATCGGAAGCCCACTTTTAAGGAGTCCCTTAGTATCCTAGTCACCTCATGGGGACGTGCTTGCCAGGGCCTCCATATATGTGCCGTCAGCTAAAG
This sequence comes from Lontra canadensis, assembly GCF_010015895.1. NCBI lineage: Eukaryota > Metazoa > Chordata > Mammalia > Carnivora > Mustelidae > Lontra > Lontra canadensis. Next base: position 6,234,633 of record NW_022631081.1, read on the forward strand.
ACTCTCCGTGCTGCTGGCTTGGGTTCTTTGGTCCTTTTCTCACTGATTCTCTTGAAGGTCCTAGCCTGATGCTCATACTGTGGCTCTTCCAAAACATACAAGGCAGAACTGTGTGATCTTACCCTGTCCTCTTTGATGCCCTTTTTTGTTCATGCTTTTATTGAGTCATACACAGTGATTTGTCTTCTGATATATTGAAGCAATAGGTCAGATGACTGTCACAACAACGTCTGTCTAATGACTGGCCGTAAAAACTCCTGCTGAAGACCACTCCCAACAAAGGTGACCAGATTTGCCATTCTCACCCCCCATATAGAATTTCAGGACAACTGCCTGAACCTTCTTTCTCAGATGTTTATCTTCTTGGGAGTGCGGTAAGATCGCTTCCTTTTCTTTGATTCATCACAAAGACTCAACACAAGATGAGGGGTGGACTTCTTTGGAATGCTACAGTCAGACTAGGTACCCCCATCTTCCAGCACAGGTTACTCTTTGCTGATCAGGACAGACTCCTTCCTTATCCTGGATCTTGGCTTAATATGTATATATATATTTTTAACTATATCAGATGTTTCAATCTCAAGAATAATGGTCTTCCCTTAAGGGTTTTTAATTTGTTTAGCTTGGCAGTGGCTCCAGTGCAGATGGCGGATGGGAAAGTTCCTCCTTGACTTTTAAGATTGTCAAGCAAATTCAGTTTCAATGATTGAATTCCATTTAAAAATGGCAAAATAAATAACTTGATGAGGTTATTTGCAACCCTAATAGGTTTGAGGCACGTAGATTCCTTTGATGCATTAACATGTACCAGGAATTCCAGCCAAATGTCTGACTTGAGCATGAGTCCAACACTTGATCTGAAGTCCCACATTCTCCTTTTATTTCTCCATACTGTGACAATCTATAAGAGAGGTTCAAATTGGTGTTAGACGAATAATGGTGTTATTATTGGTGTTAGATAGTGTTAGACGAATATGTGTTTAAAATTCTGATATTGTGTGAAGATTGGTCTTGACTCTGGGCAAATGATTTATCCTTGGCAAGCTTAATTTTGTATTTCTACAAAGGACAATAATAACAGGACTACTGAGAGAGTTAAATGTGATAAAGCATGTGTAATGTAGTGGTTGGTAAAATGTAAATCTGTGATGATTATTAATTATTGATTCAAAATATATCCCTCAATGTCTCCCCAAACCTGTGTCATTCCCCATTATACTTAGTCCTGCCATAACTAACAAAGCATTATTTAGAAGATAAACATGGTTCTCCATATTTAAATGGAGCCCCACAACATCATCACTTCATTGTTGTGAAGACATTCAGCAAAACTGATGCTAAAAGAGAAATTCCCTGTACGTATCTCCTCCTCACGTTAAATTAAATGCATGTTTGTGATGAATATTTTTGAACACTTAAGTTTAAATTTTCTCTAGTTTCTACCATCCATAATAAAAGGTCTATGTTGTTGAATATTAAGCAAAAAACTGTATGAAGTTTTACAAACTTCAAATTTCCAATTTCATTAAGTGTGTTTGGCATATTGAAGGGGTGGATAATTTACTGTAAAATATTAAAATGTTAAATGTAATGACCTGCACAAAATGTTGGCTGAATCCTTGGAACAGTAGTTAACTAATTTTGGGTACATTGTCAACTCCACAGAAGGCTTCAGACATTTAAAGTAACAGAAGTTAATGTGCTATGATGAATAAGGTTCTTCTGCAAATCAAAGGAATTAAGGCTGATTAGATTAGCATCTGCAAGGGTTATCCAAATTTGATACAATTTATATAAATCAACATAATAAAGCTGGAAAGAAAAAGAATCAAAAATAGGCATAATAACATATAAAGCAAAGATTGATCACTTTTCTAGTTTGTAGTATACTTTGGAAGTAACAACTTGTATATCTTCATTTTCTTTCCAATTATAGCAAATGCTGATATTTTACAAATGTAGGAGCAAGGTCATATTTTCTCTGCATATTACATATTTAATCAAAATCCCATACTTGCTATCCTTAGAGATATGTTTACGTTCCTAGCACCAATTTTTATGTGATGAAGTGTCTGGAATTAGTACAGATTTGGGTCTATACTCACTTGCACAAGTGGTACGGAATGAGGTAAATAAAATTATTTTAAAAATGGAAGTCAGGAAAATATAAATCTGGGAATAGAATCTTGGATTACATAAGACTATTATTTGAATACCAGTAAACTGCTCCCCCCCGCCCAGTTTCACCAAATTTAATGAGGAAGATATTATCTGGAACTGCTGGACCTATGAGAGGACCCGGGGTACGCTACAACCTGAGGGCAAACCTGGCTCACCCCCTGTTTTTGCACAGAAAGCTTATTGGAACACAACAATGCCTGTTCATTTAGGCATAGTGCATGGCCGTTTTCATACTTGATAGCAGAGTCAAGTGCTTGCAGCAGAGACTGCTGCAAAGCCTAGAATATTTATTATTTGATGCTCAACAGAGAAACCCGAATTCTAGCTCACCAGACTGCTCTGTGTTGTTGGAAAAGATCATCAGTTTTAAAGCAGTCACACAATTGCTCATGCAGCTCTCTCTGCTTAAGTTCTTTCCTTGAGTTCTACCTGATAATCTCTCCTTCATTCCCAAACACGAATTAATTGACAGGTGGTCTACGTCATTCCTAAGCACAGAGAAACATGGCCTCCTTGGTGTTGTAGTAACACTTTGACCTGGCTTCCTACTAAAATACGCTGTTGGGATTGCATCTGTTTTCCCTATTTTTCCTTAGAGCAGGAAACTTCATATAATTCACATTTTTGTCTCCTAGAAACAAAGAGACAAAAATTTATCTTTAGCTTAAAACCTAAAAAACAGAAGAAGGTGCTCCATAGATTTCTGGTTCACGAAATGGAAGAAGAAGGAAGGAAGAAGGAAATAAAGCAGGGAGAGAGGAAGGATGGAGGAAACAAGTGATTTGAGGTAAATGAGTGAAATAACTTATGGACACAGACTAGAGAACATTATTTCAATAGAATGAGACACAGTACTATTACAGGACATCAGTGTTAAAGTTAGAGTGCACACAATTTCATATTGAGGGAAACATCAAGAAATACATGTACATATGAAAAACACATACCTATAGCACCTATAGGATATAATGCATATTGATATATAGCAAAACAGTTTTAAGGTATGTTGTTATGATACATATGGGATGCATATATATTATCAACATGTTTAGTTATTATTACAATTATCTTATTATTATTATTATTTTTTTAGAGAGAGCATGGAAGTGCTCATGAGTGGAGGGAGGAGCAGAGGAGAAGTAGAGAGAGAATCTGAAACAGACTCTGCACTACATGGAGCCCAACGTAGGGTCCGATCTCACCACACTGAGATCGTGACCAGAGCCAAAGTAAAGAGTCAGATGCCAAACCAACTGAGCCACGTGGGCACCCCAATTAGATTTATTTTAATATATTATGGTGGTCTAATATTATTAGATTGACATTATATTGCAGGAACAATAAATGTCATCAGGATCAGATGCTTGATTTCTCCTGCTTCCTTGCTGCTCCCAATTTCCTATATTTAATAAATTCTACTTTTAATTGAACTATGGTGGCAGAACAAACTTACAAATTTTCAAAAAAATCTACTTCTTTGGTTGTTTTACCAGCAAATCTTAAGCTTCAGTTCTGTCCTACGAGTAACTAAGTATGATAAGAACAAACCACTGAACTTGACAAATAGCTTTAGGTGGTACTATAATTTCTTTCTCTCATTCTTCATTTTTAAAGAGATTTTATATATTTAATTGGAAGCGGGGAAAGGAGTAGAGGACAAGCAGACTCCCAGCTGAACAGAGTCCACATGGGGCTTAACATGGGGCTCCACATGGGGCTCAATCTCAGGACCCTGGGCTCAGGACCTGAGTTGAATCTGGATGCTTCACTGACTGAGCCCCCCAGGCATACCAGGTGGTGCTGCAATTTCATTAATGCAAACTCGCAGATGGAATTTTCAACACTGCTTGCTATAGTCTCATCTAAATAGTTCCTGAGCAGACACAAGTTCATTGTCATGATTGCTGTCTCTTGTATTTTTTACTTCTAATATTTTTTCATGGGCCAGATTTGAACATTCACTTGAGATGAATTTGCTCATAAAACATGGACATAGAAGAAACAACAGATGCTGGTGAGGATGCAGAGAAAGGGGAACCCTCCTACACTGTTGGTGGGAATGCAAGCTGGTGCAGCCATTCTGGAAAACAGTATGGAGGGTCCCAAAAAGTTGAAAATAGAGCTACATTATGACCAAGCAATCACACTACTAGGAATCTATCCTAAAGATACAAATGTAGTGATCCAAAGGGGCATGTGTACCCAAATGTTAATAGCAACAATGTCCGCAGTACACAAACTAAGGAAAGAACCTGCATGCCCATCAACAGATGAGTGGATAAAGAAAAGCGGTATAATGGAATTCTATGTGGCCATCAAAAAGGCAGAACAAAATCGTCCCATTTGGAATGACTTGGATGGAACTAGAGGGTATGACACTATGTGAAATAAGTCAATCAGAGAAGGACAATTATCATATGATCTCTCTGTTATTAGGAACTTGAGAGGCAGGACATGGAGTCGTGGGTGGAAGGGAGATAAAAGTGAAACAAGATGGGACTGGGGAGGGAGACAAATCATAAGAGACTCTTAATCTCAGGAAACAAACTTAGGGCTGTTGAGGGGTGAGGGGAGGTATAGGGTGGCTGGGTTATGAACACTGGGGAGGGTATGTACTATGGTAAGTTCTGTGAATTATGTAGGACTGATGATTCACAGACCTGTACGCCTGACTCAAATAATACATTATACATTAATAAAAAAAAATTAAAATAAGTAAAACTTGGACCTATAAATGTGTCAGTGGAACAATTTAATTATTTTGATTGGTAGGGAAATTATGTTTTGATTTCCTCATTTTTTCCATTATTTTCTTCTTTTTATGCATGTGTGTGTGTGTGTATGTGTATGTGTAGATGTAATTTTGTCTAAACCAGAGAAGACAAACTATGGATGGTGTTATAATATGATTTTGGAGTTGTTCTTCCTCTTGGAATTTAGAGGTGACAAAAGGCAAAATGGACAATTGTCTGAAAATTTTCAGTAATTGTTTTCTATCTGAAATTTGGCAGTGTTGAATATAATGAATAAATATTCTAAAATGCCACTCCTCAAATATATATTCAGAGATATTTTAATGTATAAAACAAGCCAGGAGTTTTCACTCTAGAAACATCTAAGTTGCCTGTTGAAACTTTCAACTGTTTGCTTTTAAATTTATATGCAATATCCATTACTCTATGGGGGTACATCATTCTCAGTTTTGACAGATGCATAGAGTCAGATAACCAGCACCACACTCAAGACACAGAACTGGTCAGTCACCCCCAGAATTTTCTTGGTACCATCCCTTGGTCTTCAGTTATCCATACCCCAGTAGCTGCAAACCCCTGATGGTTTTCACCAACTACTGCTATTTTTCCAGAATGTCATTATCAGTGCAATAATAGATTGTTCAGCCTTTTTTTTTTTAAATTTTATTTTTTATAAACATATATTTTTTTCCCCAGGGGTACAGGTCTGTGAATAGCCAGGTTTACACACTTCACCGCACTCATCATAGCACATACCCTCCCCAATGTCCATAATAACCCCACCCCCCCTCTCCCAAACCCCCTCCCCCCAGCAACCCTCAGTTTGTTTTGTGAGATTAAGAGTCACTTATGGTTTATCTCCCTCCCAATCCCATCTTGCTTCATTTACTCTTCTCCTACCCCCTTAGCCCCCATGTTGCATCTCCTCTCCCTCATATCAGGGAGATCGTATGATAGTTGTCTTTCTCCGATTGACTTATTTCGCTAAGCATGATACCCTCTAGTTCCATCCACGTCGTCGCAAATGGCAAGATTTCATTTCTTTTGATGGCTGCATAGTATTCCATTGTGTATATATAGCACTTCTTCTTTATCCATTCGTCTGTTGATGGACATCCAGGTTCTTTCCATAGTTTGGCTATTGTAGACATTGCTGCTATAAACATTCGGGTGCACGTGCCCCTTCGGATCACTACGTTTGTATCTTTAGGGTAAATACCCAGCAGTGCAATTGCTGGGTCATAGGGTAGTTCTATTTTCAACATTTTGAGGAACCTCCATGCTGTTTTCCAGAGTGGTTGCACCAGCTTGCATTCCCACCAACAGTGTAGGAGGGTTCCCCTTTCTCCGCATCCTCGCCAGCATCTGTTATTTCCTGACTTGTTAATTTTAGCCATTCTGACTGGTGTGAGGTGGTATCTCATTGTGGTTTTGATTTGTATTTCCCTGATGCCGAGTGATATGGAGCACTTTTTCATGTGTCTGTTGGCCATCTGGATGTCTTCTTTGCAGAAATGTCTGTTCATGTCTTCTGCCCATTTCTTGATTGGATTATTTGTTCTTTGGGCGTTGAGTTTGCTAAGTTCTTTATAGATTCTGGACACTAGCCCTTTATCTGATATGTCGTTTGCAAATATCTTCTCCCATTCTGTCAGTTGTCTTTTGGTTTTGTTAACTGTTTCCTTTGCTGTGCAAAAGCTTTTGATCTTGAGAAAATCCCAATAGTTCATTTTTGCCCTTGCTTCCCTTGCCTTTGGCGATGTTCCTAGGAAGATGTTGCTGCGGCTGAGGTCGAAGAGGTTGCTGCCTGTGTTCTCCTCAAGGATTTTGATGGATTCCTTTCTCACATTGAGGTCCTTCATCCATTTTGAGTCTATTTTCGTGTGTGGTGTAAGGAAATGATCCAATTTCATTTTTTTGCATGTGGCTGTCCAATTTTCCCAACACCATTTATTGAAGAGGCTGTCTTTTTTCCATTGGACATTCTTTCCTGCTTTGTCGAAGATTAGTTGACCATAGAGTTGAGGGTCTATTTCTGGGCTCTCTATTCTGTTCCATTGATCTATGTATCTGTTTTTGTGCCAGTACCATGCTGTCTTGATGATGACAACTTTGTAGTAGAGCTTGAAGTCTGGAATTGTGATGCCACCAACTTTGGCTTTCTTTTTCAATATTCCTTTGGCTATTCGAGGTCTTTTCTGGTTCCATATAAATTTTAGGATTATTTGTTCCATTTCTTTCAAAAAAATGGGTGGTACTTTGATAGGAATTGCATTAAATGTGTAGATTGCTTTAGGTAGCATAGACATTTTCACAATATTTATTCTTCCAATCCAGGAGCATGGAACATTTTTCCATTTATTTGTATCTTCCTCAATTTCTTTCATGAGTACTTTATAGTTTTCTGTGTATAGATTCTTAGTCTCTTTGGTTAGGTTTATTCCTAGGTATCTTATAGTTTTGGGTGCAATTGTAAATGGGATTGACTCCTTAATTTCTCTTTCTTCTGTCTTGTTGTTGGTGTAGAGAAATGCAACTGATTTCTGTGCATTGATTTTATATCCTGACACTTTACTGAATTCCTGTACCAGTTCTAGCAGTTTTGGAGTGGAGTCTTTTGGGTTTTCCACAGAGAGTATCATATCATCTGCGAAGAGTGATAGTTTGACTTCTTCTTTGCCGATTTGGATGCCTTTAATTTCTTTTTGTTGTCTGATTGCTGAGGCTAGGACTTCTAGTACTATGTTGAATAGCATTAGTGATAACGGACATCCCTGCCATGTTCCTGACCTTAGTGGAAATGCTTTCAGTTTTTCTCCATTGAGAATGATATTTGTGATGGGTTTTTCATAGATGGCTTTGATAATATTGAGGTATGTGCCCTCTATCCCTACACTTTGAAGAGTTTTGATCAGGAAGGGATGCTGCACTTTGTCAAATGCTTTTTCAGCGTCTATGGAGAGTATCATATGGTTCTTGTTCTTTCTTTTATTAATGTGTTGTATCACATTGATTGATTTGCGGATGTTGAACCAACCTTGCAGCCCTGGAATAAATCCCACTTGGTCGTGGTGAATAGTCCTTTTAATGTACTGTTGAATCCTATTGGCTAGTATTTTGGTGAGAATTTTCGCATCTGTGTTCATCAAGGATATTGGTCTGTAGTTCTCTTTTTTGACGGGATCCTTGTCTGGTTTGGGGATCAAGGTGATGCTGGCCTCATAAAATGAGTTTGGAAGTTTTCCTTCCATTTCTATTTTTTGGAACAGTTTCAGGAGAATAGGAATTAGTTCTTCCTTAAATGTTTGGTAGAATTCCCCCGGGAAGCCATCTGGCCCTGGGCTTTTGTTTATTTGGAGATTTTTGATGACTGTTTCAATCTCCTTACTGGTTATGGGTCTGTTCAAGCTTTCTATTTCTTCCTGGTTTGTGGTAGTTTATATGTCTCTAGGAGTGGATCCATTTCTTCCAGATTGTCAAATTTGTTGGTATAGAGTTGCTCATAATATGTTCTTATGATTGTCTGTATTTCTTTGGTGTTAGTTGTGATCTCTCCTCTTTCATTCATGATTTTATTGATTTGGGTCCTTTCTCTTTTCTTTTTGATAAGTCGTGCCAGGTGTTTATCAATCTTATTAATTCTTTCAAAGAACCAGCTCCTAGTTTCGTTGATTTGTTCTATTGTTTTTTTGGTTTCTATTTCATTGATTTCTGCTCTGATCTTTATGATTTCTCTTCTCCTGCTGGGTTTAGGGTTTCTTTCTTGTTCTTTCTCCAGCTCCTTTAGGTGTAGGGTTAGGTTGTGTACCTGAGACCTTTCTTGTTTCTTGAGAAAGGCTTGTACCGCTATATATTTTCCTCTCAGGACTGCCTTTGTTGTGTCCCACAGATTTTGAACCGTTGTATTTTCATTATCATTTGTTTCCATGAATTTTTTCAATTCTTCTTTAATTTCCTGGTTGACCCATTCATTCTTTAGAAGGATGCTGTTTAGTCTCCATGTGTTTGGGTTCTTTCCAAATTTCCTCTTGTGATTGAGTTCTAGCTTCAGAGCATTGTGGTCTGAAAATATGCAGGGAATGATCCCAATCTTTTGATACCGGTTGAGACCTGATTTAGGACCGAGGATGTGATCTATTCTGGAGAATGTTCCATGTGCACTAGAGAAGAATGTGTATTCTGTTGCTTTGGGATGAAATGTTCTGAATATATCTGTGATGTCCATCTGGTCCAGTGTGTCATTTAAGGCCTTTATCTCCTTGTTGATCTTTTGCTTGGATGATCTGTCCATTTCAGTGAGGGGATTGTTAAAGTCCCCTACTATTATTGTATTATTGTTGATTTGTTTCTTTGATTTTGTTATTAATTGGTTTATGTAGTTGGCTGCTCCCACGTTAGGGGTATAGATATTTAAAATTGTTAGATCTTCTTGTTGGACAGATCCTTTGAGTATGATATAGTGTCCTTCCTCATCTCTTATTATAGTCTTTGGCTTAAAATCTAATTGATCTGATATAAGGATTGCCACTCCTGCTTTCTTCTGTTGTCCATTAGCATGGTAAATTCTTTTCCACCCCCTCACTTTAAATCTGAAGGTGTCTTCGGGTTTCAAATGAGTTTCTTGTAGGCAACATATAGATGGGTTTTGTTTTTTTATCCATTCTGATACCCTGTGTCTTTTGATTGGGGCATTTAGCCCATTAACATTCAGGGTAACTATTGAGAGATATGAATTTAGTGCCATTGTATTGCCTGTAAGGTGACTGTTATTGTATATTGTTTCTGCTCCTTTCTGGTCTACTACTTTTAGGCTCTCTCTTTGCTTAGAGGACCCCTTTCAATATTTCCTGTAGAGGTGGTTTGGTGTTTGCAAATTCTTTCAGTTTTTGTTTGTCCTGGAAGCTTTTAATCTCTCCTTCTATTTTCAATGATAGCCTAGCTGGATATAGTATTCTTGGCTGCATGTTTTTCTCGTTTAGTACTCTGAATATATCATGCCAGCTTTTTCTGGCCTGCCAGGTCTCTGTGGATAAGTCTGCTGCCAATCTAATATTTTTACCATTGTATGTTACAGACTTCTTTTCGCAGGGGAGAACTTCTGACTGGATCTTCCTGAGTGGAAAGGACCTTCTGTCCTCTGGAAGTTACTGCAGTGAAGGGTTCCTGGCACCACCTGCAGAGATGCGGGGAAAACAACACAACAAGGTTAGAAGAAGAAAGAGAAGGAGAAGCCCCATGAAGAGTCCTTTAATAGTGGGTGAGAGCCCTCCCCCAGGCCAAGAGTTGAGCTAATCCTTAAAGAGAAGGATCCTTGAAAGTGCAGATTTGAGCCAGTGCTGTGTGTTAGGAACCCAGAAATCTCTCTGTGATAGTGGGGAATGTACCCACAGCATGCTGTCCTTAGATTGGCACAATCTCCACCTTGTGCAGCAGTTACAACATCTAAAGCCTTTGTGTTTTGTAGAACTGCTTTATGCATTGGGATCATTCCCGTATTCCACTGAGAAATCCTTTTCGGGGTGACAGGTAGGGCCTTGACTTTGTACTCAGTAAGGAATTCCCCATGCCCCATGACATCCTCCAGTCCCAAAAAGGGACAAAGATGGATGCTAGGTGGCCATCTCAATGGAATAGAGCACACGTGCACCGTTGCTTGAGATGTGGAAGTTTGGCAGGGTCGGTGATGGTTTTAATAATGTGCCCATGCATCTAGGCCCAACCCAAGAGTCTGGTGGCCTTTGGAGCTTGGGGAAGCCATGGGCACAGGTTAGAGCTTCATGGCCATTGGGTCCCAGCTAGGGGCCCCGATCTAATCCTGAGTGTCCTTGAACTGCAGTCAGGCTTTCAAGGGCTACTCGGGTTTGGACGGCCATTCTTGGAATGTGCAGTCATTTCAGGCCCTTATTAGGTTGGCAGGTTATGGCTTGGGAAGAAGAGCTTTTTCTGTAAATTGCTTCATGGGCATAGAGGATGAGGAAGGCCTGTTGGAGTCAGGATAAATACTTGTAAGATTTTGCCAATTACAACCAACAGGCAGGCACTAGGATCTCTGCTTTGGGGGCAGACATGTTTGCTGATAGACTTTGGCCTCAGCAGTCTGAGTTCGGCTGATGACAGCATACCTGGTCTTTCTTATTCCCTTTCCATGAAACTGTTGCCATTGATAAACCACCTGTCCTCTGCATTTTTGTAGGGGTATCTTAAGTCTGTTCGACTTAAGAACCTTTCAAGAGTTATCAGCCATGGACGTAGAGTGGTTGGGTCCAGGGCTAAGGGTCGGGCCACCAAGTGCATCCTCCACTCCAGTCACAGAGAGAGTGGGGCCCTTCACTGTCTCTGTAAGTCCCTAGAGAACCCTGTGGAGTGGTGTATGTTCTCTGGCTTTGAGGGAATGAGTTCCTCAGCCCAGGCACATCTAGTTGGTCAAGGTGCTAGTTGACTTGTACAGTCATGGGGGAATCAGTCGCATGTTCCAGTTGTTTAATTAACCCTGGGCCCATGAGGTCCTGGTGTTATCCCCACAGAATAAGAAGCAAGGGGATTGCCTATCCATGAGCTAATGTGGAAATGTTTCTGAAGATGACCTCAAGTTGTCTAGCTTAGGTAAGCAACACATATGGAAAGGCCACCAGAGTTAGACTTGAATGTCCACAAAGGTGGGTTCTGGAAACCTACTTTTCCTCTTCAAAAGAATGCTCCTTTCCAGAGATAGCCAACTCAGGGCTCATTTCCTTGAAAAGCAAGTCCCGCTTTAACCCTCGTGGCCCAATTATCGACTTAAGCTTAGCAAGCCTAGTGATTGATCATGTTGATTGCTTAGAATCTACATCACTGGGACTTTTCCAAGGAATCTCTAATCGTTGTCTCTCTAGGCCAGAAGCCAAGGGAAGGGCTTGCCATTAGACATGCCTGTGATACCTGTGGATTTGGGCAGATTCCTTTTCCTGAGGTGCCCGACATATCCTGAGGTTCCTACACCTGCCAGGAAGTGACATTCTTTACGCTCCTGGTGAGGCGGTGGGGAAGTCTGGAAGCAAGAGGTCAGGCCAACATTCTCAAGGGGCTTGATGGCTGCAGGTTTTCTGAAAGTCAGCCTTAGTTTCTTAAAGCCCTTTGGTCCCATCTGAGCCTCTTCCTAGCTCTCTCCATAGGACAGTCCCGTCTAAGCCTTGGTCAAATCACCCATGTTTCCAATGATGCCCTGTTACAAGGAGAAGAGATTCTTATTGAACATAGGGAGATAATGAGGGTTGCCATGGAAGAAGAAATGCTTCCTGAGACCTTTTGACTTGGAGGGCTCAGGTAGAGCAAAACGTGCAATGCTTTAACTTGCTTCCAAAGGAATACTGGACCCCATTTCTGTATGTCCTAGATGTCTGTCTAGCATTGCCAACCTTGAGGCCCCAGTTTTCCCCAAGGTGCAGCATGGTGCTTGGGGCCCCAGTTCCTGTGCCGTGGTGTCTGGGTGCTCCAGAGGTCGAGCTCAGATTAGGGACAGCCTCTCCTCCCTACACCTATTGCTGCTGCAAAACACACAGACTGATGGGGGGCCCGTTTTGTGGGGCCACTGCCAGTACTGAGCCCAGCATTGGTCACAGACCTGTGTGTGGAAGCGACAGGCTGGTTCAGGGGCAGCACCCTAGGGGAATACAGCTGGGATAGCTGCTGCCCCTGGAGTTGATTCCAGGGTGGTCAAGGGGCCCTGGCAGTCCCACTTCTTCCTGCATCTGTCATGCTCTGCATGGTTGCTGAGGACTGGAGGGACAGTGGGAGGAGGAGCAGCCCCTGCAGCAGACAGGGGAAAAGACCGGAAGGCTGCTGTGCCCCCCAGTCCCAGGTGGGCTCAGTCTCACCAGACAATGGAGTATTGTAGGCCCAGATCGTTGCCTCCTGCTCCAAGTGTCAGTCATCATCAGGGCCTGGGCAGCCAATTCTGGGTGTGGTGGCCGACTCAGAGGGTCCTCTCATCTTGTCCTCGGGGTTCCAGTGCTGTCTTCTGGTGGGATGCACAGAAGTCTTCTCTTTCTTTGGCTTTCAGAGGTCAGGTGCAAGAAAGCCGGTCCCACAGGGGTGTTTCCTTGCGTTTTCACACCGAGTCTTCCTCCGGGCCCACATCGAAGCCGCGGGTGGGGCCCCAGGCCCCTCCTGGCTCCCTTTGTCTGAGCACCTCTGGAGACACTGGTGCCTCGGGGTTGTGGGTAGACTGTCCTGTGGTGCAGCTGTGGAGACAGCAGGTGGAGTGGTATGAGAGAGTGAGTGGCGTGTGGCCTGGGGCAGGTCTTACCAGAAGCCTGTGGGGTTGTGTGGGACATGTCTTCTGAGGTCTTGAGGTAGAGGTTTCCCTGCAGGAGCCGTGTATGACATGAAGAAAGGGAAGTTTCCCATGGGCCCCCTGGGGCTGAATGAAGGCTACACTCCCAGGGTCACTTACCCACTTCCCTGACCGTCCTCCTCCATGACTGCGGGGTCCTCGTCCTGCTGGGCTGTCCCTTCCCCAGCCTCTCTGAGAACCCTCACTGTGCCCTTCTCTGGGGTGGGAGCCTTTGCCCACACGAGTGTTGCAGGTGGCGTGGCAGAGACGACGTGCTCCCGACTCCCATGGGAAGGGAGTTTGCCTGTCCACACGCTGTGGGCAGGTAGTGGGCGAGGTGGGAGCAGGCAGGGTGGCCTTTCCCTGATGGGTCTTCCCTGCAGATTGAGGGATTGAGGAGAGTCGATAGAGTATCAAATTCACATAGCAAAATGGTGCCATGAGGGGACCCGCTATCTCCCATGAGGCTTCTTGGAGGCTCGGGGGACTGAAGGTGTTGGTCAGGTCCTATGGGAGTGGCAGGTGTACATGACTCGGCTGGAGACTGGGGCCTACTCCATGCCCATAGGGATGCAGCGCTGGGAGGGGTGAGCTTTCCTGCTCCTATGAGCCTGGTGGCCTGTCTTGTTTGCTCATTTCTCAGGTGCCTGAAGTGGTTGATGAGGCCACGCCACCACTGTCTCTTCCCTACTAGTGTTGTTCGGAAGTCTACTGACTTTTGCAGGGTGGGAGGGCAAGGCTTGGGTCGTGCAGAGTGAGGGGCTCAATGGGGCATGGGACCCTTTTCCAGAAGAGCACAGTGCATAGGCTTCCTTGGGTCCAGTCCCTCCAGGCAGCCACTGCCCTCCCTCGGAGTTCAGCAGCTCCTGGACAACACCACCCAACCACCACAGGGAGTTGCACGGATCAGGGGGAGGTTCCCCGTGGGATGTTCTCAGGGCTTCCTAGTGCCTACAGGGACTGTGACCTTCCTCTCATCTCCTCTTTGTGGTCAGAGGTTAGGGTAGCACCCTGGGTTTTGTGTGGCTTCCCGAGGTGCCCACAACGAAGTCAGGGAAACGAGGGAGAATATGTGTCCATGTTTTCCTGCCCCTTTTCCTGCCCAACTCACCCCATTCCCAAGTCCCTCTCCTCTTCTGCTTCCCTTGTTGTTTCTGTCAAGTCCATAGAAGGGAAGCTTCTTGAAAGCTGTAAGCAGAATGGGGCATGAGCACAGACTCCCAGGCAGCAGAGAACCAAGTGGGGACATCCAGGCCCAGCCTCTCTTCCTGAGGCCCCTCCAGCAGGGTGAGCTGTGCCCTGCCTTTCCCAGCCCTACTTGCTGCTCTGCTGTTAAGGGCTGCTTCCCAGACTCAGTGGTGAGGGGTCAGGGTGATGCTAGGAAAGGGGTGAGGAGGGCTGCACAGGGATTTCATGCAGTAGTTCAGATGCAAAGCCTTAGTGCCTGAAGGAGACTAGGGCCCCCAGGGTGGGCCTCATCAAAGCAGGGAAAGGGGAAGAGCTTGGAGGAGGGGCTTATGGACAGATGAGAGAGGAAGCCCAAAAGATGGAGGTGGAAATGAATTACAGGCGCAGTGTGCCTCCTTCCATCGGAATCGTCGTCTTCTGCGGAATCGTCCTCCAGTGCAGAGAGCAGTGATGATGCTGGGGTGGCCGTGAGAGAGGACAAAGGGGAGTTAGTGGAGCTGACGACCTATGGCCTGCTGCTTTGGGGATGATGGGCTCTGCCCTTAGTTGGATGGAGCCCCAGCTCTGAGTCCTCCCT
Source organism: Lontra canadensis (assembly GCF_010015895.1). Classification (NCBI taxonomy): domain Eukaryota; kingdom Metazoa; phylum Chordata; class Mammalia; order Carnivora; family Mustelidae; genus Lontra; species Lontra canadensis. The sequence goes on from NW_022631081.1 coordinate 6,249,643, forward strand.
GGCCTTGGTTGCTTGATCTCCGCAGGGTGCAGGCGGGTCTCTGCTTTCTCACCTGCTTTTCCCACCTCCAGTTCTCTCCGAGACCTGGAAGCCTGTCTGTGTTTGATCCTTTCCCTCCTGGAGGCCGTCACTGTCCCTAAGACTGACTATGCTGGACTTTGCCTTCCTCCGTCCTTGTTCCTCTCCCTCCTTGCTCCCCTTCCTCCTCTTCCTCCCCTAGTGATGCTCCATGTCCTTCCCCCTGCCAGGCTCCACCAGTCATATTGTTGTCCAAGATGGGACAACCAAGGAAAGAGAGGAGATATCCTGGATGGCCAACCACCTCTCTATAGCCTTTGTCTGCCCAGTGCCTGAGATGACCTTCCCAGAGACATGTTTCAGGCTAATACTACGCCCTCTGTTTCCAGAAGTGTTACAGAGGTTGAATGGAGATGGGAGCACAGGAAATTCTCCAGGTGCCTTCAGCTGTTCAGTGCGGCCCTGGAACATGTCCAATGGTGTGGTCACTGAAACACAGGATTCCTGCCAGTGCTCCTGCTGAGGCTTGCAGGGAATGGACGGGACAGGGGTGTGTGTAGGACCTTGGGCAGGCCTGAGGAATGTTTGCATTTGGACATGACTGGGGAGTGGGGAGCATGGCCAGGGCTGTGTGCCGGAGAGGTGGGTTTGTGAGAGGAGCCGTGATTCCCTGGCCCTGCTCCCAAGAGGCTCTGTGCTATGCCTAGACAACAGCTGGTGTGAGGTCGAGTGGACCTGGGACAGCATGTGTGAAGCAGTTCCAGCAGCCCCTACGCACAGGCCTGGAGGACCCTGGCCTGAGACAGGGGGTCTCCAGGGCAGCTGCATGGGGGCGTCATTCCCTTGGAAACAGGCCCACAGATCAGACTCTGCTGGGGTGTGAAGGCTGGCAGAAGCAAAGGGACACAGGAGCCTATGTAGTGAAGCCAGGGGAAGTACGCTTTACCTTCTCCAGCTCCTTCAAGGAGTCCCCTTGAAGGTACAGCAGCTTGGACAGAACCAGGAATGTTTGGTAGTGGATGTTATCAGGGAGAGAGTTTACCTGTCTTCCATCTCCTGGCTCACACCAGAATGTAGTGTCCTGGTTCTGTTGCACAGGAGAGGGTGGTTGGGGCCTCCATGTCATGACCATGACCAAGTCTAGACCCATGACAAGAACGATCCAGAATCTCTTGTGCACCGTTCCCGAGAGGCCATGAGCAAAGAGACCAACTTTGACATGTGGCAGTGGCAAAGGGAGGCAAGAGCAGGTTTGTGGGAAAGATCCTTAACATAGCCACCCAAGGAGTAGAGTGGTGGTTACAAACCCAGCCTACCCTGAAGGCCTGTGGACACAATGTCTGTTCTTTTTCCTTCAGAAACTATGAAATGAACAAATCATGCTTGTTGCCAACGCATCCCTTTCACCTTCTTCATTCTCCAGAGCAGCAGGGGCAACCACATGTTCCCAGGAGCCCTGTACCACTGTTCCCTTCCTGTGTGCTTTTCCCTACCTGAAGAGACTTCATCCTCGCTGCTGGAGTCGTGATTGCTCTCTACACGCAGATCTGTAGGAACTGAAACAGAGGCAATGCTGTTATTAGAGACACTGACTCACCCATTCATCCCAGTTCCATTGAGATGTCTATGGGCCATGCAGCATCTGCCTGAAATTTTTGCTCTGCTGTCAGAATTTCATGGGGCTGGTGGAGTCAGAGCCCTTCGAGGAGACAGGGATTGGAGTTTCATCCCTTCTGATGAGACCGGGATGCTGCAGCAGTCACCTCAGTGTCAGTTCTACATGCCCATGACCGCTTTCCCCTCCCAGTGCAACAGTCTAAAATTCCAGTCGTTACGGGACTCTTGACATGTGGCTGGTGGGAGTGAGCACCTGGATGTTTTCTTTTTCTTGATGATTTTCTTGTAGTTCATGGAGATAATAAATAACTGTGTAAAATGGATTGTAGACAGACTTTTCCCTGGTTACCTCAGCACTAGAAGCCAACCAGGAGCGAGAGACAAGCCCCATTCTCCCGTGTATTTCTCAGGCATTAGTGGCTGGCCTGACAGGAACATTGATACGTAAGATGTTCCCAGACTCACGCACACCCACCAGGCACTGTTAGAGGCCTTTGGACCCTAAGAGATTAAGGTGAACCCCCAGTTCCTAGAATAAATGGAGAATAGATTCAGTGCAGCACTGACCAAAAAGCACAATGTGATGATGCTCTCAAAACAGAGAAAGTGCTAAAGTAGATATGGAACCACAAAGGAACACAACGAGACAAAACGTTTCTGAATATGAAGAAGTAGGTGGTGGGTCACCAAAAAGCACAATGTGTGATATTCTCAAAACAGAGAAAGTGCTAAAGTAGATAGCAGAGGAACACAACGAGACAAAATGTTTCTGAATATGAAGAAGTAGGTTGTGGGTCCCTAGAAGCTGACCTTCAAAAACCTTGGATCACTCCCCTGAGCCAACAGGATGGTGCTGGCATAATAATAGGCAGAGGCACGTGGGAGCGAAATAGAGATGCCTGAATAAATGTGTTCATGTTGGCATCACGATGCTTGAACAGACGGCCGACTAGAAAAAGCATCGTCTTCTGAAACAGTGAACAGAATGAAAAGGCAGCCCACATATTGGAGACACCATTTGCAATCCTTATTTCAGAAAAGGCGTGCTCACTGACAAAAAGGAAAAACAAAAAACAAAACAAAAATAAGAAGAACGGGATTTCACCAAATGAAAAAATCGAGAAAAAGACTTGAATAGACTGTGCTTCAAAGGAAACAAATGACTGGCCAAACAGACGTATGAAAAGATGCTCAACATAAGGCATCGTGAGGGCAATGCAAATCAGAAGGCCGTGGTCTGTTTAGGGTAGGGCCCAAACCAGGAATTCAGACCCAAAACCCATGTTGGAAGGATGCAGAAAATTTGAGACTTTGTATGCAATTAGTGGAATGCAGAATGGTGCAACTACCCTGGAAAAGCCTGTTGAGTATCCTCAGAGAGCAGCAAAAGGTACTCCCGTGGATCCCACACATGAGAGTGAGGAAAATAGATGTCGAAAAATCAGATTCTGTTCAAATACATGTTTCTCATGAGAGAAAGTCTTGTTTGCTGCAAAAGAACCCTGAAACCTTAATTTGGCTCTGTTTCCATTCCCAGGCACTGAACTACCTTGACTTGTCTACTGGCCCAAATCTTCCAAATAAAACAAGGCCCTCTTGCATGGACAGATGGCCAGGGAAATGTGTGGTGATTGTCCTTACACACTTGTTGAGGTTGGAGGTTCTCTTTCGCCACCTTACAATGCACAGAGCACCCTTTGTTCCCGCATGGAGAAGGCCCAGGTCCCCACGGTGATTCTCAGTCCCTGAAGAAGACTTCATTTCTCCTTTGGCAGGACATCTTTTGGGCCCACCTCAGAGAGCCCAAGCTCTAGGACCAGTGGTGGGTGTGTGATTTCCCACGGGAGAAGGCTGGTTTAATTCTTAGACACAATATCTGAACGGAAATGGTAGATCTCCATGGAGAAACGTGGAGTAAATTGGCCCCAGCTGTTCCTGGCCACTGCTCCTTTGTCAGGATCCTCCCCGAATGGGCTGTTGCACGAGGCTGCACCAGAAGCCTCCTGCAGAAGGAAGGAGTCTGTCTCAGCACACAGTGCTTCCAATGAGGTTGGGAAGATGCATCGTGGGGCCTCTGATGCAGGATGTGTGTGTGAGTGAAGTGGCAAGAGTGAGATATTGTGACCATTCATGCCCGAGACGTACCATGACGTGAGACACTCATGGACACTGACTCAGTAGCAGGGATTGGAAAAGACACACTTGTGTCTTTGGGGCACAGTTTTCTCCATCCTAGTTAGTGACAGGATTTGTTTTCTAGGGGAATTGATGTGTATTTGCAAGGAAAGAACACCTATTTAAATTGTAGGTGTTGAAGAGTTTTCACATGCATGGACATTCATGACGTCATGGTGATGGGAAACTTCCTTGAGAAAGTGGACACCATTAATCGCCATGTTGAAGGGAACAAACACGTACGAGAACACACCACTCACCCAACTGACACACGCATCAACCCTGAGAATCACAGCACATGGATTCCCATGTAAACACACCTCCTGCCTAGCACCCAATCCTACAATGCCTAAGAACAGCACAGTAGCTTCCAGGGACAGGGTCATGAGGCCTCATGGTCCGGTACATGACCCTTAGTCTCATCGCAGCAGGATCTGGATTCTGGCTCTCAAGATGGAGCCTGCAAGGAAGCCCCAGCTTGCCCATTGTCCAGGTTGCTCCAAACCAGTGAGTGACTCTAGAGTACAGCATACTTACCACTCTCCCTTTCCAGCAGGGCCACCTGTGATTTCAGAAAAGAAAACATTATGAACATCAAATCATGCCTAGTCCTGCGTTCACAGCTTTTTTGTTTTCTTGGTGATGGGCAGGACATGGAATCTACCTAGAGGTTGCATGCCCTTGGTCCATTTGACAAAACAGTTGGCAGGGTGGTGTAAGCAGTACCCATGAAAAACCTCACTAACCTGTGGGCTGTAACTGAACCTGCTGTTTCCTCCTGCAGTGTCTTTGGAATCGGGTATCCATGGGAAACAGACTCTCACTCAATAATCTCCCCACCAGGTATATTGTACGTGCTGAAGTGTTTGGATCTGATTTCGATTATAAGAGAAACAAAGGATGCTGTGCCTCACATGAAGGAAGGCTAACTTACCACCTTGGTGAAAAATGGGGCCTCTCCCTCTATGCTGTTCATGGCAAGGCCATCATACAGGCTAGCCAGGGGATCTAGGTAGATACACACAGAGAGTGTCGGGACACGGATGGGGCTCTTCGGGCATCACACAGGGAGCTTTGCTTGGCGTGCACATGTGGACGAGTTTGTGGAGGTGGGGAGCTAATCAGTATGGACTGAGCTGCAGTTGGCCCTTCTTTGATGGAGGAAGAAAGGTCCTGGAGAGGAGCAGGGAAGTGAATAGAAACTCTGCCTCCTATTGGAGCTATAGGGCATGGAGTAGCTGTGAAATAGTCCATCTCAAAGGCACACCTACTCCCTGCACCCAAACCTGCACCACCTAAGGGCAGCAGAGTAGTTTCTGGGGACAGGGCCATGAGGCCCCGGGTCGTTCCCCAGAAAATACCTTTCTGTTACTACGACCCTTATTCTCAGTCCCGCAGTACCTGGAATCAGGGTGGTTCTCATCATGGAGCCTGCGAGGAAGCCTCACCTTTCCCCTTTTCCAGGTTGTTGCAAACAAGTAAGTGATCCTAGAGTACAGAATACTTACCACCCTCCTCCTCCAGGAGGGACACCTGTGATTTCAGAAAAGAAAACAGTATATGAACATCAAATCATGCTTTGTCCTGTTTGCATGGCTCTTTTGTTCCCTGGGGGATGGGAGAAAACCAGATGGAGGAGTATGATAGAGGCCCGTGAACCCCAAAGCGTGAAGAGAGCAAAATGAGTCACGCACAAATGTGCCCAGTCTTCCTACAGCTTCCACGTTCCGGGTCCCACTGGACAAAATAGGTGGCAAGGAGGAATAGCTGCTACCTGTACCAAAGCTCACTGCCCTGCAGATTGTAGGTGATCCTGCTGTGGTTGTCCCCGCCTCCCTGCGATGTCTTTGGGATTAGGTAGCATTTTGGTAACAGATTCTCACTAAAACTTCTCCCTACCCTGTAAATTGTGTGTGCTGAGACTTTTGTATGTGACTTTGATTTAAAAAGTCAAAAGAATTTTGTATCTCCTACAAAGAAAGGCCAGCGTACCACCATGGTGGAAAATGGGGCGTCTTCCTCTGTAGTTCCTGTGGAACGTTCACCCACCTGTCCATCCAGTGAAGCTAGGGAGAGAGACACAGAAATGTTCAGTACACTGGTGGGGCTCGGCAGGAGGAGCTCAGGGAGTTTAGCTTGGGGTGGGCATGCACAGGAGTGTATGGAGATGTTGGGTTAAATGGGTATGGACTGAGAAAGCTGCTGCTGCATCAAGAAAGGTCAGGGGAAGGAGCAGGAATGGAAAGAGAAACATTGACTCTGAACTTTAGCCACAGGGAATTGAATCAGGGTGACATGTTCAGTGTGAAGGAGGGTAAACCCTAATATGCACACTACGTTTTACTGACAGGCAAGTTCCTCAAACCACCAACTGTGTCATGGTCATCGTCAAGACCGTTTCTTTATCAGGTTCAACCTATGCCACTCCTGCCTATTATCTCTCGCCTCTTATAGAAGATTGTATTTCTTCAGAAGAACACTGGTTTACTGGGTTGCACTCAATGCTAGCACAACTACCATAGGGTTTTATATTTGTTCCCGAGTCATTCATGATAAGGAAAACCAGAGACACTGGATTTCAACCTACTGGCATCGGTGCATTCCAAGAGACCCCATCCACAAAGTGCTGATTCTTCCCAGTCTTCCTTTCCTGTGGCATGTGGGTGTGTCCTTCGAGTCAGTGAGACCCAATTTCCCAGGACCCCTTACCCCACCAGAAGCAGGTAAGTTCATTAGAGAGCTGAGGCCAGGCAAGAGAAGGGCACTCTCTAACCTGGCCATGTAGCAGATTGTCAGGAAGTTTGATCGGGCACCAAGCTAATGAAGCTTTCCTGGCAGTTGCCATTTGCCATTGAGCCTTCACTCTGCATTCAAGATGTGAGCATTTTTTTAAGGCTGCTGTTGATGTTTTGGTAGACTGAACTAGCTTCCTGATTCTTTTGTGTTTTGACCATGTCAGAAATGTCCCCAACTAGGACAGATGTGGGCCCCTTCCTTTCTCCCCATCCCTGTCTGAGGAAAGGGAATCCTAAGCAACCCTCCAGGTGTAGCTGTGGTCAGCGAGGAATGTGGTGTCCTAGGGGGTGTGCACAGCGGGGATGAAGGAAGTTTGGCTTTGAAACTTTGACCCGTGCAATGAACTCCATTAAGTGGGAGATGTCTTCTGATGAAACGCATGCATTTCAACACACCTACATGCTCAGTCCCGCCACATCGACCCACACAAAAACAAGCCCCAACCCTCAGATGCACCAAGCACACCACCTTGATGACCTACTTGTTTGCAGGGACTGTAGCACAGGGTCCTAGTTTGTTACAGGACACTCCGTTTGTTCAGTCCACCCCAGCCTCCGTTCCCAGCAGGAACTCAGAATTGGGGAAGCTGTCCAGACCAAAGGAGGAGAGAAAGCCCTACCTTGTTCTTCAGCTAGATTTGTCCCCAAAAAGTGACTGATGTGCGAATACATATGTGCGCCATTTCCGGATGCCGCCTCCTGCAGTTGGAGAAACGGAAACCAGTGAGGATCATGTCACCCTGTGCACACCATGTGCACCCATGTCTGTGCCTTTGGTGTCGTATGCAAGCTAGATGGGATGCAGTCATTGAGTTTATGATCCAAAGAAGGAGAAAATCACCTCCAGAAAAGGCTCCAGCTTGGAATGTCAAATCTCCCAAGTCCATTTTCTTCAGCAGCTAATTACAAAGGTATTTTCCATAGACAATATTATGTCCCAGAAAATGCTCATGACCATCCATTGCCTAACTAATGGTGGTGGCGTTTTCTCAGTGCCCCTCTAAATATGGTGTCCATTAGTGGTATAAACGAACTGCAGGCTCTCAGCACCGAGGAAGTTGTCTCTACCCTCTGGCATGTACGTGCTCAGATGTTCATGGAAAGAGAAATCAAACACTTGTTGTCCCTCTGAAGCACAAAATGACTTTAGCGAGGTGACTGAGCGACTCAGACATTGAAGCTTCTGCTGTCAGCTCAGGACCTGATCCTAGGGTCCTGGGATGGAGCCCCACATTGGGCACCCTGCTCGAAAGGGGAGCCTGCTGCTTCCTCTCCCTCTGCTACTCCCCCTGCTTGTGCTCTCATGTGCTCTCTGTCTCTCTCTCTTTCTCTCTTTCAAATAAATAAAATCTTGAAGAAAAATGAGTTTACCTGAGGGAGAGTTGGAGTTTCTTCCTCTGCCATCAAAATGGGTAGCTCTTCCATCAGGTCCTTGGGGGGAGCTAGGAGGATACAGAGCCATTGTGAGGACACTGGTGTGGCTGCTCAGAAAGTAGGCAGGGAGTTTGGATGGATGAAGACAGGAGGCAAGTGTGTGTGTGTGGGTGCTTTGGAGGTCCGGACCTCACTGCTGTTGTGCCTTCTTGGTGCACAGAGGAAGGGATGGGGGAGGAGCAGGAAGGAAATGAGAAGAGGGTTTTTGTCTTTGTAGACAAAGCGAGCCTGATTAAAGACAAATAGTCCAATACGTGTGAACCCTAACCTGGCTTCTGTGTGAGGACCAAGTCCCATAACCTCTCCTGACTGACGTGCCACTAAGCTGTCACACGCTGCTTCTTTGGAAATCAGTTCTGGGCCCAAGATCTCCATATAGTGTGACTATATGCATCATGTTTTTGTAAGATTTTGCACAGGATAAAAAGCAGCCTTTCTTGCCAACTGAATTCAACCCTGAGAAAAGAAGCCTAGTAGTTTTCTTCACTCATCATTTGTCTTTAGAAAATCCCATGTACAACACTCGAGAACACTGACATCGCAGCTTATGTTAAAAGCCGGCACCGTCGATGAGTTTAATATATTCCTTCCGCTGTTCTAGAGCTGTACCGTGTGTGTTTCCCATGAAGATGGTGGCTGTCCAAACCCTCCCAGGTGTTCTGACCAGTAGGAAGTTCCTTACACAGAGGAGTCTTGGGAGTATGTGCTGACACTCTCTAAGCCGGCTTTGCAGGAGATTTGCCATGGGGGTGTTGAGTCCAAAGCTTCCCACCAAACTTGACCTTGATTTCCTATTTGCCGGTGGTGTCTGAGTGTGTGCTTAGAGAATTTGAACCTTCCTGAGGCTTATGGAAATCTTACCAAGTACACTGAATTCCCTCTGTGATGCTTTTCTGCCATTGGTCGTGTGTACACATTGAGACCAGCTATGACTGATGTTGCCCTGGTCTGTCCTCAATGGGTCCACACCCTTTCCAGCATTATGGGCTTGAGCACGAGGATGTGGCTTTTCTCTGTGCACTTGACTCCAGGGACCAGGCTGTAATCTTTAACATGGACTTCTATACTTGCCCCGGCTTCTGTGACCTTGGAGGCCACTGTGTCATGTTGGGTCTTGTTGGGGACCTTCATAGAATCTAGGTTTTTGGCTGTGTGCACAGATGCTGGTGCCACTTTACTAGCTAGCACCTATGGTACATCATGACGCCCTGGCTGAGGGACTAACACAGGTGTGTAGGCCAGAGCAACTTTCAGATTGAAACATGTGTTCAAATCTTGGCTTTCCAAGTAAGAGGTCAAGGGTTTGGGTCATTCATCTCCACACCATGCCCGTCTCAGAAAAGCAAACGGAAACATCCTCCAGGTACAGCTGTGGTGAGCAGGGGAATGAGTATGTTACGTGTGCCAGGGTGATGAGAGTGTTTTGGAAGGGTGACACTTTCATTGTGATGGAAGTGTGAGAAAGACCTCCTGAGAAAAGCACACATTTGTGTTCACAAGCATAACGCATAGACACACACACACACAGATGCACCCACCCACGCACACAGGGCCTTCATCCCACATGCACACAAATCACCCCTTCTGTATGTACTGGTTCCCAGGCTCTGTACAACGTGGTTACTGTGCCTTACTGGACAGTCTTGGTCAGTATCCCCCAATCCCCCTTCTTTGTTGGAACCCAGAATCTGGGGGCAGACTTCTTTGTACTCTAAATTTCCTCCCCAAACCCAATACTCTTAAATACGTACAGTTGTTGTTCCTCCCAGCGTCTACCTGTGATTGGGGAAAAGCAAACACAGTGAGGATCCCAGCATCTTGTACGCTGTTGGGCCAGCTCTATTGTTTGGGGAGGATGTCAGGCAATTAATTGGATGAGGTACCGTGGTTGAGTCCATTTCCCTACCCCCCCGAGTTAAAGAGGACACTTTGAATGATGCTGGAGCTTTTTGTGGCAGATCTCTGAAGTCCATTCTGATCAACAGATAGAACATTCTTTTTCAAGGAGAAACTTTTTCTGCTGAAGAAGGTGTTTGATCCCATCGAGTTTGTAACTGAGGCTGTCCCATGTCATCACCCTTTTTGGGTCCACTGTCCATAAGAGGTTTGACCCAGCATTCCTCCACGGGGGCAGACCGCTTACCCCCTCCCCTGGGAGGTAAAGTGCCAGATTTTCATCCTCCATTGATAGAAATAGTCACGGAAGGAACATTTCTGTCTCTGAGAAAGAGAGGCGAGCTTACCTCAGGGCGAGTTGGGGTGCCTTCCTCTGTCCTGTCCCTAGGAAGGTCATTGGAGTGGCCCTCCACAGGGTCTAGGAGAACACAGAGGAGCTGTCAGGACATTGGCTGCGCTACTCAGGAATGACCCGGGGAGTTCTGCTTGATGTGGATGCGGGGCCAGAGTGAATGGATGTGAAAAGTGATGAAGCAAGGCCCGACCTGCTGCTGGGCCAATGTCCTTGGTGTACATAGAAACACAGAGGAGGGGAGCAGGATGGAAAAGGGAAACAGGGTTTTGGCTTTCAAATGGAGGGGATGTCATCAGTGGGAGCTCATCAGCGTCAGTCTGGGAAAAACACTCAAGGCGCACTGGGTTTCAGGACGCAGTCCCCTGAGCCCTCCTGCCCACTGTGAAGCCAAGCCAGCTTGCCACTTCTTCACCTCGTCATGGGGCCTATTCAGAGGTCTTCCCTGCATCTCTGCTGTGACCTATCTGTCCTCTGTTGCCTTGGAGTTTTGGGTTTTTCAGTGATTGGAATCTAAGTAATATCGACGGTTGTATTCATTAGCATGTGTACGTACAGTGACACTGCTCACATCCCTGATGCTTTGTAGACAGCACTCCCATCTACAGTGAGAACATTGCCAGCCTATCTCCTGTAAGCTCTGTACCCATGACGACATGACCGGCCCTTCCCCTTTCCTCCCTGCACCGTACTTTCCACTTTCTGGGTCTACGAATGTCCCTACTCTAGGGTCCTCAAAGCCTGGGATCATGTAATGTACGTCTTTCCTTGTGAGCTTGCTTTCAAAACGTGTGTTAGGTTTTCAAGGTCCGTCTATTTCCTAAAACATTGAAAACCTGTTTCTTCTTATGGCTGAATAGCACTCCATGGTGTGTATGTATGCCATTTAAAGTGTCTTCTCATCCCATGATGGATTTGGGGACTGTGCCTGTCTATGGCTGTTGGGAATCCAGCTGTCTTAGACATTGGTGCACAGATTTCTGTCTGTTTCCAGAATGGGAAGACATCCCAGAATGTATTTGCCCAATTTGTAGAATGGTAAACACAAGAAACGTACTGGGTACTTTAGTTTCCCAAATGTTGTGAGGTTGCTTTGTTCCTTTTAAGGTACGTAGCATATCCATGTAAGATGTGGCTAATGGGCGGAAGTGGAGAGGGGAGATAGTGAAACCTCCTGTAGTATTCTGTTCCATTTTTATGTTCAGCATTACTGGTGGAAAACATAGTCCCTTCCTTCCTACGCATCTAAGGACCATGTTTCCTGGAGAGACACACATGGACCTGTGTTCCAAAAAGAGTTAAGATCCATCCCTTCAGCTAGTGGACACTTTTCCTGCCCCTTGGATCCAGTTTGAATGAGAATTTCATCCTGACTTTTGGACTTAATGGTGACGGACATCATAGAGAGAAACTGCTACCAGTGAAATCATAGGAAAATATGTCTCAGCAGTTTTAAAGCCTTCGGTTATGTCTGTGTTACTGAATGGAAGAATTCTTCTGCAATCAACGTAATGAGTCAGTATCAAAGGTACCTTCCTCGGTGTCCCCGATGAGGTAGACCTGATCCTGGAGGGAGAACCGGACTTTCTTCTTGGGTGGTGGTGGAGGGGCCGGTGTGGTTGTGGGTGGCTCCACATCCTCAGAGGGATGCTCCACTTCAGGGGGATGCTCCACACAGATTCCTGGGAGACGCATAGAAATAGCAGTGTCGGCATCTTGTTGTCAGAAGACCGTAGGGGGATTCAACATTCTTTACTTCTAGTCCAACCGTCTCCTCCCCCACGCACCACCTGCCCAGCAGGCATTCCTCCCTCCAGGTCGGACTTAGGAAGATGTCCCTGTGTGGTGTGCTCTGAATTCCGCGCCCCTCCCACACCCACAGGTTTTGTGGGCAACTGCTTATATTTAGCAGAGACATTACAGAAACACAGCAAAGCACAGTGAGCACGCCTGATGGCCTGGATTCACATCCCATTTAGCAGCCACACCTACCCGAGAGCTTTCCCGAGAGCCCTCTGTGCCCCATTTCCCTGCCCTGCGGCCTAAACATTAGTGTGCCGTTATGGTGTCCCAAGTGATTGACTATAAGGAGTGCCTTGGACATAGGAAAGGACGGATGCTTCCCAGTTGCTCTGTAGGTGTTGAGGAATGGATTGCCTACTGGATCAGCTAGACGGTTGGCTGTGGGTGAATCCAGACATGAGATTTGGGATGGCTCCACTGCATGGGAGGATGGAAGCCCCCTCTTTATCCTTCACATGAGAATTATGCTTTACAGCCAACAGAGAATCGGTGTTCCTTTCTCCTGTCCTCCCCACAGCAGCACTGATGGGAGTGGAAACGGGTTGGAAGCCACAGTGGACAGTGGAGGGCACTGAAATGTAGGGTGGTGAAGGGACTTTCCAGAGTTGCCACCCTGATGAGTGATGGATCTGGGACAGGAATGTCATTGTTTCCCTGTGGATGGAGATCCCCAAGCCCCTGACCCCAACCCAGGGCCCCTTGGAAAATGTCCTGAACCCCTGAACCAAGAGCTGCACTCACAGTCTCCAATCCCCCGTGCCAGTGTTTCCGTAGAGGAGAGCGGGTGCCCTGCAGGAGGTGTCTTTGCCACGAGACCAGACTCAGTCCTCACTCACCTCTGTGTTTGGGACCCTGACATAAAATATGAGACGTTTTTTCCAAATGGAGCCCTAGTGAAGGACCAGGAACATGTAGCATTGGCCACGTTCCCCCACCTCTTTGCAAGGTCAGCATAGTCACCCACGGCCTTCGTGAAAGCCAGTTGAAACACCGCCCCCCTCCCCGCTCCTGGTGTTCTGCTTGTTCCCCAAGCTGATTCAAACTCTAGGCCATTCCACTCCCAACTGTCACACTATGACCCCGCCGAGAATTCACTTGCCTTCAGCTGGCCAATCCCAAGGAGCAGTTCATGGTAAGAATTAACATGGAAGTGGCCATCTGGGCTGGGGATGGTTGGTTTCAGGAAGTAAATGTATGATGCTGGATGCCCTACTCTTGATCTGAGGAGTGTTCTGAGGAGCCTGGATGGAAGTGAGGCCACCCTGGCTTGGGTGTGTTCCTCCCTGCTCTCTCGTTCCACCCCAACATCCCCTCTCTATTCTCAGGTCTCTTGATCCCCTCTGGAGACTGTAGGTGTAGGAGACAGTCTCCTGTCTCCCTCCATAGGCCTGGCCTTCAGAACCCAACCCCGCAGTATCTTTGAGACCAACACAGTCCACCGTGCAGCTGCTCAGTGTTCTTTCCACCTACCCGGTGGCACAGCCCATTCCCATCCACTCCCAGGCATCGTGCAGACGGCCAGTGCAACCCTCCACATCAACCCATGAAAACACCCCGATATCTTCCCGTGTCTCTCCTTCTAGAAACAGCTGCATTTTGACTGCTGACCGTTCCCCTCCGATTTTGTCATCTCCATTGAGAAGAGTTGACCAGCAGTTCCTTCCCCTCAAATGGGCTGCCTGGCTCACAACAAGATTCTCCTGATTCAGGGACAACAATATAGCATATGACCTGTGTGTGTTCACTGTATGATTATGTCTGAATTTGGCATTCAGAAATAGTACGGTTTTCTGAATGTAGAAGCTACTTATGGAAGGCAGCTTCACCAAGAAATCAAAATGAAGTAACACAGAAAAACTAACAAATACGTGCATCTAACCAGGAGGAGAAATCAGAGGGTGGAAATGAAAAGCCAAAGAAAAGAACCCAGTGCCTGTAAAAGTGAGGCACTCAACTTGAGAGAAGAGAATTGAGAAAATCGATAGGAACATACCCATATTACAGCAGTTGAGATTTCCCATCGTGGGGACCTTTACACCTGTTCACCAAACTGCAAGGGGCTTGGCTCACAGAGTGACAGTTGAAACGGAAGGAAGGGTGTGTGTCATCAGGTCACATGGCGATGGGTCATGATAGAACTCTCAGAGGGAAGGCATCCTGGCACACTGTGGGGTAATGGAGGGAAGTGGGTTGCGGAGGGGGTAGATGGATGATGGGCATTGAAGAAGGCACTTGTGATCAGCTCTGAGTGGTGGATATAAGTAATGAATCACTGAATTCTACTGCAGAACCCAATCTGCACTGTAAGTTAACTAACTACATTTATTTTCATTAAAAGAAGATACTCCTGAGGGCACATAGGAGACTTAAATTTTCATTTTACATCCTCTACTCTGTAAAATCCTATATATAAGACACTGTTTCACAAAGTCGCTCTATGAAATCTTGGGCGGCTCAGTGGGTTAAGTATTTGGCCATCAGCTCAGGTCCTGCTCTTGGAGTCCAGGGATCAAACCTAGCATCAGGCTCCCTGCTCAGGGGGGAGTGCTTCTTCCTCTGCCCCTCACCCAAGTCATGCCTGCTGTGTTGAATAAGTAAAATATGTAAAAAAAAAAAAAAGTGCCACCTGCGGGGTCCCCCTCCCCAGGAAGGCCCTTTGTTCCTTTCAGGAGCCGCTTGGAGCCAAGGGTGACAGTTATAGTATCGTCTGTGGGGCGGACTGCCTGAGCCACAAGCTAAGGATGCAAACATACGTCCGTCATTTTTCAGTGAGTTGCATCAGTTTGGATCCCAAGGTGCCCTTTCTGCAGGGGACAGAGAGATACTCTTTGAAAACACTGGATTCCCCCTGCGTGTCTCATTTGAAAGGCCCTTAGTGCATTGACCTCCCTCTTCCCTGCCACCCACCCTCAATTTCCATTCTGCAGGGAGGGTCGTCCTCTCTGTGCCCTCCCTGCAGTGCAGACTGCCTGCACTGCAGACAGTGGACAGTGGACAGTGGGTCGTCTCCACCACTGGATGGCGCCTCCGGGGCATTAATACATGGCATGCATATGTGGTGTCCTTACATGGACACAGAGGATGAGGCAGGTGACAGCTGGGCAGGACCCTCTTGGCTGCCGAGGTCAGTCTGTGCACTCTGGAGTGTTTGGACCCCAAACCTCTCTGCTGGTTTCACCCCTTGTCCATGCACTCCCTGGTGCTTGGCAAGCAGGGAGCCACATCCATTGTAAGTCCCTGCGGGACTGGCCACTGCTGTGTGGTCTCTTGGAAAGTGAAAATTCAGAACTCCTTGGCAAAAACCCAGGGGATATAGGCATTTGCAGGCAGCAAATATAAAGTGATTACTTTAGAATAGTTTCTTCCTGGGGCACCTGGGTTTCTCAGTCACTTAAGCAGTTGCTTTCGCCTCAGGTCCAGGCCCTGAGATCCAACCCAAGTCGAGCTCCCTGCTCAGGGCAGGAGAGCCTGCTTCTCCCTCTACCTCTGCCTGCCGCTCTGCCTACTTGTGAGCTCTCTCTGGCAAAGAAGTGAGTAAAATCCTTATAAAATAAATAAATTAATAAAAATGACTTCTGCAACATAATACGATCAGAGGAAGAGAAAAAAAAAAACCCAAGTAACAGCGTATATTTACACATGACAATACAGTCGTCATGCTGCTTCAGGTAACGCAGTTACACCATTTTATCCAGTTTATATCTAAATAGATCACTTTTCTGGCAGAGTTTTGGAAAACTTTCTTAATGATTTGATGTACTTTTTAAGTACTTTTTAAATAGTTTTATGTACTTTTAAGAAGTTAAGTTTTGAATAATATCAAGTAATCTCTGTCACTTTGGCAAATGTCAGGTAACAATTAAATGTCAGGTAACAATAACAAAGTTTACGACTTGGCGAGGGTTTTGGTGGTGGTGGTGGTGTGAAGACAAGTATAGCTATTTAGAGTACCTTATAGACTACGATGGAGGACCGTGGATGGATTTCTGATGTTCTGTTGAAATAGATATTTTATTTCCGACATCCGGGGCTGGTTCTTTGGAAAGAAATTTTCCAAACAGACTGATTGGAAACACATCAATTTCAGGATTCTGAATTTAAGGTGAAGTGGAGTTTGGCATTTTAACATTTCCTCTGATGTTTGTCATTACCTGCCAATGTATAAATAGCCTAACATGGCCTTTGCCTTGGTACATCATTGTGTCAGTCAAGCAGTGGGTGCTGGGAAAAAATGGAAAAAAAAAAAGACACTTCTCTTTGGGGAATTAGGGACAGTCATCTGGGGGACACTGAGTGGAGAGAAATCAGGTGTGCTCCCGATTTTAAGCAGGGAGTACCGGTTTATGAGGGAAAAGCACAGGCACTTGTTTTGAGAGAATGATGATGAGTGCTGGCAACTAACAGGCGTTACATTGTCTCTCTTTCAGTCCTGAGTAGAAGGATGTGTACCAAGTGGTGGTGGATTTGCCACTGAGCAGGTCTATGTGCCGGAAGTCAAAAGTTCATGGTGCTCAGATAATTGAAACAGGAGATGTGCTTATGGTTTCCTTCCTTACTGTCCTTCACACTCTAGTTCCAGAGTGGCTCTCTTAGCAAAGCTTACTTTGTTATGAATCTTCCTTGAGAATTCTCATCCATCTCTTTTCTGCCATCTTTCTAACAGGAAAACACCAATGATCCGAGTATGTTTTCTTACCATCCCTTTTCATTGTCTGGGTGGCTGGCACCCTGCTTCAGGTCCCTCATGGCCCCGGAAGGGGGCAGTTTCCTAGTTCATGGATAATCCAGGCTAGGACTGAATCCAGGGATTCAGACTGCATCCCACTAAGAAGAAGATTTGAGGACGTCCCATCTAAGATGGTACGTACGTAGGGTCTCATTTCTGGGTAGATCTGATGGCTGACTTCTATTCTTGGAGGAACAATTATTTTGACATTTTCAGTAGTACTACAAGGAGAAATGCAAAGTAGAAGTAACTGGAAAATTATAAAATTAAAATACTCAAGAGTCCAAACAGTGAATTTCTTCCTCAGATGCTGGGGTCTTTCCCCATGTGTTCTCAGAGATTCTGGAGGAATGGCAAGTGCCATGACGTTGTGTTCTGGCGCCTCCACTCTTCCATCTGGAAGAGAGCCTGCTATCTCCTTGACCCTGAGCACAGAGGGGATGGGTGGGTCAGCTGTTGTGCTCAGTGGATGATAGTCCCTGGTCAGGGAAGGAGGAGGACACCACTCCACAGGCCCTCTGGGGATACCCGGGGCTTTCACCGCGGAATCTCAGTACAGTTCCAAGACAGGGAGGTGGTTCCGGACCCCCTGATCCCTGTCTCTTTCCACCTGTAGGTGTGAAGAAATACTGGCACTTTGCGGTCATCCTGACGGCCTACAAGAGCATCGGCCTGAGCCCATCTAGCATGCCGTGGAGGTGTTTGTGGGTGAGACTGGTATGCTCCGGGTGCCCCTGGCCTCTGGGAGTCCTGGCCTGCCTCTCTCAGGGGACTAGCAGCATGCTGCTGTTGAAGAGCATGGTTCCAGGGCACTTCGGGGTCGGGGCGAGACTGCGGGTTCCAAGTCACTGCTGGGAGAGAGGAGATCTGTGGAGGGCTGGGCAAACCCAATGGACAGAGACACGCTTCCAGTCTTGTAGTCAGACCTGAGGGATTATTTCACACCTGGAGGCATCATCCTGCTTCCCAGGACCTGCTCCCGGAGAGAGGTGCTGCCTCCTCGGGAATCCAGGCACGTGTGGACCTTCGCCTCTGCCGAGAAGTTTGTGCTCAGTGGCCCATGGTGCCAGGTGGGCCCACAACAGCCTGGCATCCACGTCAGCCTGACCTGCTGGTCACAGCCCCTTCTCAGGTCTGAGAAAGCCCCATGGCTCATTGTTTATACCCCTTTTAGATAAGATGAAGCCCCTGAGTTTGTTGTCAGAGCTGCCCCTTCTTCGGAGGCCCCCAGAGGGATGTCAGGTCTCATTGAGCACCATGTGGGCTTGTCTCTGACCCAAGGGTCCTGCCCCTTCTCCCCTCCTCTGCTGGCGCTCCTGCTCGGGTCAGCTGGGGCAGCTAGAGGGTCATGCCTCTGGCCAGCAATGATGGGAATTCCCTCTGAGGACAGAGTCCCAGGCTGGCAGGAGATGTCGGTATGGTGCTGGGCCAGCCCTCAGAAATGGGTCAGGTGACCTTTCAAAATCTGGGGAGGTTTCGGTTTGAAACATAACAAGAGCATCCAGGCCATAACTTAGGGTATTTCTGGAGCCATCAGACAACTTTTGCAAACGTAAGGATGAGTGAAATGCACTGCCTGGAGCGTAGGTTGTGTAGGTTGTGTTGGCATCTCGGTACCTCTGTCCCCAGGGTTATTTGGCTCGGTGGGTTGGGGGCTGAGGGGCAGGTTATTTGGGGCCGATATGCCTTGCTTCAGAGGAGCCCCTGTGTTGGAGCAGGAAGGCGGGGTTGCAGTCCTCTATCTGGCACCTGGGTGCACGTTGTCACCACGGTGTTTGAATGGAGGGGAGCGCGGGGTCGGCCAGCTGGAGTCTGTGGCTCCTCAACTGCCTGTTGGCAGCCTGTACCCAGACCCCGGGGAACCAGAGGCAGATCCAGAGTTGCAGGGCTCAGGCAGTTGCTCATAGGAAAGGACTGGAGCCAGGGAGGGAGACAGGGAGGCTCAGGCAGCCACATCAGCCAGCCAGGTTGCTGGGGGGCTGAAGCCCGGATCCGTGCTCTGTGCACAGGTTGGCATGTCTCGGGGCAAAAAGCATACAGTGTGAAGTCTGCCATAGCCACAGCCCTGAAGCAGATGGTGTGGGGTGAAGCACACTCAGGCACATGGGTGCAGTGGGCATGTCTCCTCATCCAGTCTCCTTTTGGATGCCTAGGTCAGCACCTGGGCGTTGGATGGAGGGCAGCTAGCTAGGGTGCAGGAGTGCGTTCTGAGGATGCTGGCAGGTGGAATGCTGCCCCATGGCTGGGGTGGAGACCAAAGGAGCCTGCTAGGTGCTAAGGGTCAAGCTGTGTGCAAGGGGATTCTTGGAAGGACCGCACAGGAAGAACCCAATGGGTGTGTTCCTGCAGCTCTGCTCCCCTTGCACAAACCTCAGATGGGTGCAAGGAGGGAGAAAATGTGGGAAGGTGTACATTGCCTCCTTCCACCCTTCTGCGGGTTACAGCCTTCCAAAGAGATCCATCGAGGACATGGAACACAGAGGCTAAGCGGCCTGGTGGATACCAGGAGAGGGTGTTGTGGGGCACCCGGGGAGAAGGGACACGGCCTGCCTGACCATGGTGGATGCAAAGGCCGTGGACTGCAGGACCTTGCCATCATCCATGAAACCTCCGTGAACACTGTTGCAAATCCTTTATATCCTCTCTGGTTCTCTTCTTGGGAAAAAATGCTAGAAGTAGAATCCTTGGCTCAAAAGACATGAGCGTCTGTGGCTTGGAGGAATGGAAACTCATGGACATGCCGTGCCCCGGGGACCAGGATGCAGGTCTTGTGGCCTCTGTGCTTCCATGTTGACATCTTGCCTTCTATGTTCAGTAAAAATAAATCTCATTAAGCGTGTGTCCAAAGGCCTTTCATCCCTACTCTGCCATTGAATGCCTGTGACTGTACATGGTGATGTGTCTCGTGGGGTCTTAGTGTCCGATCGTGAAAATCCTCAAACTCAGCTGGGTACAGATTTGCAGAACTCATGGGAAAGCTGTATTCAAGCCTAACAAGAATTAATAAAGGGGGACTGAGTGAGTTGAGGAAGATGAGTCTACCTTTGTGACTCTTGTTTGAAGCATTGCTGGTTCTTTAATGTTTCTTCTTCCAGATTGAGGGAAACTGTATCTGAAAATATCCATGATCTACAGAAATGTGATGAAATATTTCTGTGTGAATAAGTGGGAGCATTTAACTTGTCTCCCTCCCTGAACCCTCCAGCATTCAGAAACTCTCGGTGAGTATTCTGTCTTCTCAGGTACTTAGGATTATTGACGTAAGTTCAGCACAAGTGCCTTTTTCTTGTAACAGGACACCGCTGGACACATGGGTTATTTTACCAAGGGATTGAGTGAAATGTCCAACTTGAAAGTAACGTGCATAGACTCCGATAATGACCAGACGATTTTCAGGAATTAAGGGTGACTTTGTGGAGCCCCTTGGCAGTAGCAGCTTGACACCTTGATGACACCATGCCCAGGTGCCTTGCCAGATGATTAGGGAATGTTATTTGTTGGCAGGTATAGGAACCTCAGGATATTTGGGGGACCTCGAGAAGAGGAATCCATCCAAATCAACAGGTATTGCAGACAAGTCTGATGTGAGTATTGGTATTGGCTTTGGCCTGGACACACTACTGAAAGTTCACTCTAGAGATTGCTCATGAAAAGTTCCAGCAAAGCAAGGTTTCAAAATCTGAATGGTATGCTTAGTTACTATGCCTGCTAGGCTTAGTTAGAATAGATGCTATGAAACCAAGTGTGATTGCTGCTGACTTCTTGCAGCTAAGAAACCATCCCAAATCCGTTGAACTGAAATCCGTCACCCATCTGGGCTGGCACTCGCTGCCACCACCGCCAGGCATTTCTGTGCCTCACGATGGGTCCCATGAAGCTCTGAAACTCTTTAGTTTGTGATTAGGTTTGGGGACCTCACCTTGTAGGGTGACAGTGTCTTCTGATTGAGAACATCCTATCAGAATGCAGCCACAAATGGTTCTGGAATGCTCTAGAAGCTGGTTGTTGGAGGGCTTGCACTTTGGGTCAGTATCATAATTGGGGGTTAGGAGTGAAACTCCTTCAGTCTCCACAGTAAAGGTTACATTTTCATTTTGTGGTGATTAGGTTTTGTGTTTTTGTTTTTGTTTTTGTTTGTTTATTTGAGTTTCACTGTCTGTGAGAGGCATCTCTTAACAAGGAAAGACCCCAGAGGCCCATTTCTGACAAATAGAGATTTTCCAGGTGGCGTAGCTTAGAGCTTCCTTTCAGTATGTGTTAATGCAGTTTGCCAGTTGAATCTCACAGAATTCCATTTAAGAATGTAATACTACTTTACTGTGTTACTCATCTCAAGCTATCCTTTTTCACTATTTTAGAATTGCTTACTTAACCTGTGACTAAAATATAAGCCAAAAATTAAGAAAAATAGTTAATGACTGATAATATGCTTTTGAATAGAGAGTTGTGAAAGAAGAAAGGAAGCAAGAGTAAGAGGGTCACTTGTGTAGAGTAGAAAAGAGGAGGTAGATTGTATGCACATCTCCTGTAGGAGTTCCCTATCACTGAAGTTATGGGGTAGATGAATGAGAACGCATTTCAGATGTGAAAGAAGATTCAAGGAGAAATAGGCATCCCAGGACGGTCATGCAAAAATGCCTTTGAAACAGGGTTTCTGCAGGTCTTCTGGTTTCGTTCTGGGAGCAGCAGGAACTTTGTTTAGACTCTCGTCTCTAGTTACAAATGGTGATTGACCTCTGGGCGACCTTCTGGCCCACATCCTCTTGTGCTTTGGTCTGGCATAGACATCTTAGAACTCCTGGTAGCCAAATTGCCAGTCACGTATTATTTGAAGGTCTGCCAGCAGCAATGCTAAGTCTTTCAAACAACGCGGGGCCCTGTGGTTTTGGCCTCTTTGAGCCTGCACTCCCTGCTGGGAGGGAGGAGCATACTTTCAGTTTTGGGTGACTCTGTGTATCCCCGAGTGCAGGTCCTGAGACCTCCACTAAATGCTCTACTTGTTTTTACAGATGGTGCTTCGAGGCTCAGGTGACATGGCCTTGTGGGCAGCATCTAAAGTGTCTGGTCTCTGTTTCTTCATTCACTGCAGATTTGATCAAGTGCAACACGTATAGGAGTGTGACCCCTGTCGTCTCCCTGGTGGTTCGTGCATCACAGTGGTAAGTTGTCTTGGTTCTGAACCTCCCGCCTGGGTTGAGGTTCAGGCCTTGACTTAGGTGTCTTCTTTTGCTGGCTTCTGTCTTTCTTTTGGAGGGAAAGATACCCTCTTCATGTCGATTAAATTTGGAGATGTGCCCTTAACCAGAACATCTAGAGTTTGATGCTTGGGGAAAATTACTTAGTAGTACATATGGAGAAGGTTCTGCAAGTCCCTGCCCCACACAAAACATCTGAACTACAGGTTGCCTCTGTTGACAGAATCCTGAGTTATTACAGGTTTACGTCATAAGCAGACATTCTCTCTATGATAGTCTTTCTGCGAACACTTTCTTTTTAGGGCCATTCATTTAGAGCAACAAATATTGGGCATCCTTACAAATGGATCTCTGAGTGGACATGCTTTGTCTTTTTTTTTTTTTCCCTTTTGTTTTTGGCGGGGGGTGGTGCAGAGGTAGAGACTCTTAAGCCGCTCCACATAGTTTGCAGAGTGTGACATGGGGCTTGATTCCACAATCCTGAGATCATAACCTCAGCCAAAATCAAGAGTTGTTCCCTTAACTGATAGAACCACACAGGCATTCCTGGACGTGATTTGTCATTATGGAAAGCAGCATAAGTATCCCCTCCTGTTCTAAAATCTTCTGAATCAGGGGGCTATTTCCATGTCTTCAGTGGTCTTACCCCTTCTTAGGCCCAGAGATACATATCTATTCTTGGTGGTCCAGGAAACCACTTGGCTACCACGTTCTCATAGATGGGGAGGAAGCCCTCACTGCCTGATGCTGAACTGCAGAGGTTTTCCTGTCCTGGTACCTACAGTTCTTCCAGAAGAGCACCTTTGTAAAAGATGAAATTAATTTTCAAGCCCCTGGGTGGCACAGTTGGGTAAACATCTACCCCCTTTGGCTGAGGACAGGATCCCTGGATCCTAGGGGATCAAGCCCTGCATTGGGTAGCCTTCTCAGTGGGAAACCTGTTTCCTCTCCCTCTTCCCCCCTCCAACCCACTGTCCTTGATCTCTCTCTCTAGCTACCTTGCTCTCAAATAAGTAAAGAAAATACAAATATTTCTAAGAGTGAAGTAAATTTGTAAGTCCTTTGTATTTTATGAGCAGAATATCAGTAGAATTTAGGATACATGAGGTAGATCACAAATCGTGTGTTTGTTGAAGCCTGTTGCCATTCATCCTTGCTATCTACATACATCAGAAGCTTAATGTTTTCATGAACATGCATCATCTTGTGTTCTACATTTCTGAGTTAATACTCCAAGCTATGTTCTCAGGGATCATCGGCAGTGTATTTATGTGGAAAACTTCCTACCAAGAGACAGTACCAGTGTCAATTGTGAGAGCTAGTAAAAGAAAAGTCCCCCATTCTTACTTTGCACAGTGTGCACGGTTGTGAGACCCCGCCTGTTCAGTGATACTGGCCTTTCTGCAAGTACTGATGGAAGGGAGCAGATCTGCTTTATTTCTAGCTATTGGTTACTGAATTCTGCATTCAACATCCCTCAGAATGTTACCCAATTGTGTTTGCAGTGAAAAATTGTCAGTATCTGAGTTTGTATGTCAGTTTTACACTAAGAAATTCCTTGGGAGGTATTTGCTCAGTGATTTTCTGATGTGAGTGTCAGGGGAAGAATTTCCCTCCTTGCGTTGGGATCAGTGTTTCCTCAGTGTGAGGATGTCCTTGCTGGCTGAGGAATAAGGGATACCTGAGGACATTGCTTTCCTTATCACACTGGGAGGATTTTCTTCTGTGTGAATCCTCCCCAGTCCTTCATGTGTTGGCTCCATGAGGAATGGGATTCCCACATGGATTTCATCGGCATTCAGCAGCAGCGATGATGCAGGGGTCCCAGGAGGTCCCTGCACCTTCGCTTCTGTGTGAGGGATGACGTGCACTCCAAATGTGAGAGTTGTATCTGACAGCTCTTCCACATTGACCCCATTTGTCAGGGTTCCCTCTGGTGTGGATTCTCAGATGCTGGCTAAGGGTGTGGCTGGACTAAATGCTATCCCTTCTAGATGGCATTCAACCAGTTTCTGTCTGTGGGAACATGCCCGTGGCCTTGAAGGGATGCATGTTGCTGAGACCCTTGTACAGCAATCCCACCACATGGCTTCTACCCCGTGTGAGGTCATTGGCATGAGTAAGAGTAGAGCTCTCTGAATGAAGGGTCTCCCACCTTCTTTACATTCCTAAGACACTGCTCTGGTGGTTTTGCTATGTACAGAGGTGTGCACTTCCCTAGAATTGTTTACCCCATGCGTATCATGTCTACTTTCCTTGGAAGGGTGAGTTCTCTCATGTCTCCAGAGGTTAGAGCCCCAACTAAAGGTTCTCTCACACTGGGGAGATGTGTCTGGTGCGATTCAGTATGAAAGAGCTCTGATGTCACTTGAACGGGGACTCACAGCTGAATGCTCTTCCACTTTGGCTGTAAACATAAGGTTCCTCTTCCCTGTGAGTTCACACACATGCGGTGAGGTGAGGGACATGAGAAATCTTCCACCTGTGCCCCAGCATTGGCTGAGTTCCTGTGCAGTGTGAACCCTCTGCTAATGGCCAGGACAGGAGAGGCTGTGGAAGGATTGCTCACTCATGTTCCTTCCTTCCTGACTCGACAGGAATTCCAGCCTCCTTCAGGTTTAATCTCTGCATAAAACTCTGCATTCCACATCTAGTCAGGTGCAGTGTTACTTTCCTGAATTCAGATAGATCTTTCTACATGGTAGCCTCACACCCACGTCATCTTCTGATTAAATTTTAGATGTCTAAGTTTCAAAGACTATATCGGTGAGCTGTGTTGAAGCCAGTGACTTTTACAGACACTCAGGCGATAGCTTGACTTGAGGCCCATTTCAGCCGAGAAATGAAACTATTCAGATTTTTGGTGGGACAACCCGAATGCTCAGTGTTTTGGAAGACAGGAGATTGTGGTGAATTCTTAGCGTATCCTGTGTCCAGCTGTTGTGTGGAAGGTCAGTGTTCATTACCTTGAAGCTTACCATTGAGTTGCAGAGAAGCAGATCCTTTGAGATGCACCCATGTGGGTATCATTTTATCCTTTTTAATAGGGAACATATTGTCGTGAGCACTTGGATCTTATAGGCAAAGAATGAGTCATGGAACACTACATGAAAAACTAATGAAGTACTGTATGTTGACTAACATAACAGAACAAAAGAAAGATGGGGAAGGAGGAAGGAATGCAAAGAACAAAAAGACAATGATGGAAAGGAAGGGAAGAAAGGAAGAAAAGATGGAAGGAAGGGTAGGTTTGAGAACAAGGGAGAAGAGAAACTGGTAGAGAGGCCTTAGGGGAAAGAAAATTTTTGAAAGTTGTGAGACAAACATCAGAGAGTTAAAATTTGAGATTGATGACAAAGGAAAGAAATGGAGTCATTTACTAAGGAGCAGAAACATGAATTGGTGATTAGAACTTATTGACCAGATAAACAGTTGATAGAAAGAACGTGAGGTTGGGATGCTGGGGAGATTAAGATGGGGAAACTCATCAAAGGTGAGGTGAAATAAGTGCCATGTCACAGTTCAGTCAAGAATCACAGAAGTGTCCTGTCCTCAGAGGACATGGAATGTGCAGTAGGTTAGGTGGATGGAGATGGATGAGTTGACAGAAATGGGACAGTGTTGCAGGGTTGTTTCCACATGGGCCTTACAAGAGACAGGACTGATGTAGAAAAGATGTTAGGGTTCAAGGCTGATGATCAAGAAAGAAGTCTTGAGACACCTTTGTTGGCAAAAGGTGATTTTATTAAAGCATAGGGACATGACCTATGGGTAGAAATACTTGCTATGCTGGGGTCGTGATGGGTGGCTGACTCTCTGTGATGGCATTGGAGGAGGTCAGGAAAAAGGGAGGTTTTGCAAGAATGTTCATATTTGAGAGAAGACACACAGGATACAGGAGCCTTTGTTCTTGTCAAGTGAAGGTGGTTTTTCCTTCTAGTAAGGTATTAAAAGAAAGATAGTTGGGAGCTTCCTGGAGGAATGTTACCTTCCTCCTCTCACAAGTTGTATGCTTAGCTAAAGCCTTTGTTTGCCATTGTACCTCAATAGGAGTGGCTTCTTGGATCAATATGACTGTGAGGGAAGAAACCATTCCAAGAATTCCTTTTATTTGAGGTCTCACCTGAATATCCTCATTACAAGGAGTCACTGGCAAATGGGAGGAACCTTGTCAAAGAGTTAAGGGACTCCCCAGTGCATCATCTACTCCAGTCATAGAGAGAGTGGGGTCCTTCATTATCTCCATAAGTCCCTAGAGAACCTGTGTAGTGGTGTATGTTCTCTGGGTTTGAGGAAATGATTTCCTCATCCCAGCCACATCCAAAAGCATCCAAAGGTGCTAGTTGAGTTCTACAGTCATGGGGGAATCAGTCCCATTTTCCAGTTTTTGAATATTCCCTGTGCCCATGGGTTCCTGGTATTATCCCCACAGAATAACAAGCAAGGGGACTGCCTATCCATGAACAATGCGGAAATGTTTCTGAAGATGACTTCAAGTTGTCTAGCTTATGTAAGCAATACATATGGAAAGACCACCAGCGTTAGACTTGAATGTCCACAAAGGTGGGTTCTTGAAACCTGCTTTTCCTCTTCAAAAGAATGCTCCTCTCCAGAGATTCCCTGCCCCCTTTTCCTGCCCAACTCACCCCATTCCCAAGTCCTTCTGTTCTTCTGCTTCCCTTGTTGTTTCTGTCAAGACCACAGAAGGGAAGCTCCTTGAGAGCTGAAAGCAAGAGCAGAATGGGGCATGAGCACAGAATCCCAGGCAGCAGCAACCAAGGAAAGAGAGGAGATATCCTGGCTCCCATGGAATCAACCCCCTGATCCCTCTGTGTTGGGAGCAGCTGTCATGGGTCTGGGATTGCTGGGTAACTGCAGGGAGAGCTGGCCAACCACCTCCCCATAGCCCATGTCGGCCCAGTGACTGAGATGACCTTCCCAGGGACATGTTTCAGGCTAACACAATGCCCTTTGTTTCCAGAAGTGTTACAGAGGTTGAATAGAAATGGGAGCACAGGAAATTCTCCAGGTGCCCTCAGCTGTTCAGTGCAGCCCTGGGAAATATCCAATGATTTGGTCACTGAAACACAACATTCCTGCCAGTGCTTCTGCTGAGGCTTGAAGGGAATGGACGGGGCAGGGGTGTGTGTAGGGCCCTGGGAAAGCCTGAGGAATGTTTGCAGGCTGGGCATGACTGGGGAGTGGGGAGCATGGCCAGGGCTGTGTGCCAGAGAGGTGGGTTTGTGAGAGGAGCTGTGACTCCCTGGCCCTGCTCCCAAGAGGCTCTGTGCTATCTCTAGACGACAGCTGGTGAGAGGTAGAGTGGACCTGGGATGGCAAGTGTGTGAAGCAGGTCCACAAGCCCCTGTCATGGGCCAGGCCTAGAGGACCCTGGCCCGTGACAGGGGAATCTCCTGGGCAGCTGCATGGGCGCATCCTTCCCTTGGAAACACGTCTACAGGTCAGATTCGGCTGGGGTGTGAAGGCTGGCAGAAACTAAGGGACATGGGAACCTATGTATTGAACCCAGAGTTTTCCAGCTCTGGGAGTCCCCTTGAAGGCACAGCAGCTTGGAAAGAACCAGGAAGGTTTGGTAGTAGATGTTATGAGGGAGAGAGTTTACCTGTCTTCCACCTCCTGGCTCACACCAGAATGTAGTGTCCTGGTTGTCCTGCACAGGAGAGGGTGGTTGGGGTCACCAAGTCATGACAATGACCAAGTCTAGGCCCATCCCAAGAAAGATCAGGAATCTCTTGTGCACCGCTCCCAAGAGGCCATGAGCAAAGAGACCAAGCTTTCACATGTGGCGGCCCCAAAGGGAGGCAAGAGCAGGTTTGATGGGAAAGAACCTTAAAATAGATGCCCAAGGAGTAGAATGGTGATTACAAACCCAGCATATCCTAAAGGCCGGTGGACACAGTGTTCTTTTCATTCAACAACTATGAAATGCACATCATGGCTGTTGCCAACGCATCCCTTTTTGTTTGTGGTTTTTTACCCACTTTCTTCATTCTCCAGAGCAGCAGGGGCAACCACATGTTCCCAAGAGCCCTGTCCCACTGTTCCCTTCCTCTGTGTCGTTCCCTACCTGAAGAGACTTCATCGTTGCTGCTGGAGTCATGGATGCTCTCTACACGCAGATCTGTAGGAACTGAAACAGAAGCAATGCTGTTATTAGAGACACTGACTCACCCATTCATCCCAGTTCATTTGAGATGTCTATGGGCCATGCAGCATCTGCCTGACCTTTTTGATCTACTGTCAGATGTTCACGAGGCTGGTGGAGTCAGAGCCCTTCAAGGAGACAGGGATTGGAGTTTCATCCCTTCTGATGAGACCAGGATGCTGCAGCTGTCACCTCAGTGTCAGTTCTACATGCCCATATCTGCTCTCCCCACCCAATGCAACTCTAAAATTCCAGTCATTATGGGACTCCACATGTGGCTAGTGGGAGTGAGCAACTAGATGTTTTCTTTTCCTTGATGATTTTCATATAGTTCATTGAGATAATAAATAACTGTGTAAAATGGATTGTAGACAGACTCTTTTCCTGGCAAGCTCAGCACTAGAAGCCAACCAGGAGCGAGAGACAAGCCCTATTCTCCTGCGTATTTCTCAGGCATTAGTGGCTGGCCTGACAGGGACATTGATACGTAAGATGTTCCCAGGCTCACACACACCCACCAGGCACTGTTAGAGGCCTTTGGACCCTAAGAGATTAAGGTGAACCCCTAGTTCCTAGAATAAATGGGGAACAGATTCAGTGCAGTACTGACGAAAAGCACAATGTGATGTTCTCGAAACAGAGAAACTGCTAATATAGATATGGAACCACAAAGGACACAGTGAGCCAAAACGTTTCTGAATATGAAAAAGTAGGTGGTGGCTCCATAGAAACTGACCTTCAAATACCTTGGATCACTTCCCTGAGCAAACAAGAAGGTGCTGGCACAAAAATAGGCAGGGGCATGTGGGAGCAAAATAGAGACACCCAAAGAAATGCACTCATGTTGGCATCACGATGCTTGACAAGACAGCCAACTAGAAAAGCATCCTCTTCTGAAACAGCTAACTGAATGAAAAGGCAGCCCACATATTGGAGACACTATTTGCAATCCTTATTGCAGAAAAGGTGTGTTCACTGACAAAAATGAAAAACAAAAAACAAAAACAAATAAGAATGGGATTTCACCAAATGAGAGAATAAAGAAAAAGACTTGAATAGACTGTGCTGCAAAGGAAACGAATGACTGGAAAACAGACCTGTGGAAAGATGATCAACGTAAGGCATTGTGAGGGCAATGTAAATCCAAAGGACGATAAGCTGTGGCATTGTCTGTTAGGGTAACGAGGACCCATACCAGGAATTTAAGCCCAAAACCCATGTTGGAAGGATGCAAAAAATTTGAGACTTTGTATGCAAGTAGTGGAATGCAGAATGGTGCAACTACCCTGGAAAAGCCTGTTGAGTGTCTTCAGAGAGTAGCAAAAGGAACTCCCATGGATCCAACACATGCAAGTGAGGAAAATAGATGTCGAAAAATCAGATTCTGTTCAAATACATGTTTCTCATGAGAGAAAGTCTTGTTTGCTACAAAAGAACCCTGAAACCTTAATTTGGCTCTGTTTCCATTCCCAGGCACTGAACTACCTTGACTTGTCTATTGGCCCAAACCTTCTGAATAAAACAGGCCCCTCTTGCACTGGCAGATGACCAGGGAAATGCATGGTGATTGTCCTTACACACTTGTTGAGGTTGGAGGTTCTCTTTCGCCACCTTACAATGCACAGAGCATTCTTCATTCCTGCATGGAGGAAGCCCAGGTCCCAATGGTGATGCTCAGTCCCTGAAGAAGACCTCATTTCTCCTTTGACAGGACACCTTTTGGGCCCACCTCAGAGAGAGAGCCCAAGCTCTAGGACCAGTGGTGGGTGTGTGATTTCCCACGGGAGAAGGCCGGTTTAATTCTTAGACACAATATCTGAACGGAAATGGTAGATCTCCATGGAGAAACGTGGAGTGAATTGGCCCCAGCTGTTCCTGGCCACTGCTCCTTTGTCAGGATCCTCCCCGAACGGGCTGTTGCACGAGGCTGCACCAGAAGCCTCCTGCAGAAGGAAGGAGTCTGTCTCAGCACACAGTGCTTCCAATGAGGTTGGGAAGATGCATCGTGGGGCCTCTGATGCAGGATGTGTGTGTGAGTGAAGTGGCAAGAGTGAGATATTGTGACCATTCATGCCCGAGACGTACCATGACGTGAGACACTCATGGACACTGACTCAGTAGCAGGGATTGGAAAAGATACACTTGTGTCTTTGGGGCACAGTTTTCTCCATCCTAGTTAGTGACAGGATTTGTTTTCTAGGGGAATTGATATGTATTTGCAAGGAAAGAACACCTATTTAAATTGTAGGTGTTGAAGAGTTTTCACATGCATGGACATTCATGACGTCATGGTGATGGGAAACTTCCTTGAGAAAGTGGACACCATTAATCGCCATGTTGAAGGGAACAAACACGTACGAGAACACACCACTCACCCAACTGACACACGCATCAACCCTGAGAATCACAGCACATGGATTCCCATGTAAACATACCTCCTGCCTAGCACCCAATCCTACAATGCTTAAGAACAGCACAGTAGCTTCCAGGGACAGGGTCATGAAGCCTCAGGTCTTGGTCCAGCACATGACCCTTAGTCTCATTGCAGCAGGATCTGGATTCTGGGTGGCTCTCAAGATGGAGCCTGCAAGGAAGCCCCAGCTTGCCCATTGTCCAGGTTGCTCCAAACCAGTGAGTGACTCTAGAGTACAGCATACTTACCACTCTCCCTTTCCAGCAGGGCCACCTGTGATTTCAGAAAAGAAAACATTATGAACATCAAATCATGCCTAGTCCTGCGTGCACAGCTCTTTTGTTCTCTTGGTGATGGGCAGGGTCATGGGCAGGGACATGGAATCTACCTAGAGGTTGCATGCTCTGGATCCATTTGAAAAAACAGGTGGCGAGGTGGTGTAAGTAGTACCTGTGAAAAAGCTCACTACCCTGTGGACTGTAACTGAACCTGCTGCAGGGTCTTTGGAATCGGGTATCCATGGGTAACAGATTCTCACTCAATAATTTCCCCATCAAGTACATTGTATGTGCTGAGGTGTTTGGATCTGATTTCATAGGAGAAACAAAGGATGCTGTGCCTCACATGAAGGAAGGCTAACTTACCACCTTGGTGAAAAATGGGGTCTCTCCCTCTGTGCTTGTCCATGGCAAGGCCATTGAACAGGCTAGCCAGGGGATCTAGGTAGATACTCAGAGAGAGTGTCGGGACATTGACAGGGCTCTTCGGGAATCGCTCAGGGAGGTTTTCTTGGCGTGCACATGTGGACAAAGTGTGGAGGTGGGGAGCTACTCAGTATGGACTGACCTGCAGTTGGCCCTTCCTTGATGGAGGAAGAAAGGTCCTGGAGAGGAGCAGCGAAGTGAATAGAAACTCTGCCTCCTACTGGAGCTACAGGGCATGGAGTAGCTGTGAAATAGTCCATCTCAAAGGCACACCTACTCCCTGCACCCAAACCTGCACCACCTAAGGGCAGCAGAGTAGTTTTTGGGGACAGGGCCATGAGGCCATGGGTCTTTACCCAGAAAATACCTTGCTATTACTAGGACCCTTATTCTCAATCCTGCAGGACCTGGGATCAGGGTGGTTCTCATCATGGAGCCTGTGAGGAAGCCCCACCTTTCCCCCTTTCCAGGTTGTTGCAAGCAAGTGAGTAACTCTAGAGTACAGAATACTTACCACTCTTCCTTTCCAGCAGGGACACATGGGATTTCAGAAAAGAAAACAGTATGAACATCAAATCATGCTTTGTCCTGTTTGCATGGCTCTTTTGTTCCCTGGGGGATGGGAGAAAACCAGATGGAGAAGTGTGATAGAGGCTAGTGAACCCCAGAGTATGAAGAGAATTAAATGAGTCATGCACAAATGCACCCAATCTTCCTACAGGTTCCACGTTCTGGGTCCCACTGGCCAAAATAGGTGGCAAGGAGGAATAGCTGCTACCCGTACCAAAGCTCACTGCCCTACCGATTGTAGGCGATCCTACTGTGGTTGTCCCTGCCCCCCTGCAATGTCTTTGGGATTAGGTAGCATTTGGTAACAAATTCTCACTAAAACATCTCCATACCCTGTAAATTGTGCATGCTGAGATTTTTGTATGTGACTTTGATTAAAAAGGTCAAAAGAATTTTGTATCTCCCACAAAGAAAGGCCAATCTACCACCCTGGTGAGAAATAGGGCGTCTTCCTCTGTAGTTCCTGTGGAACGTTCACCCGCTTGTCCATCCAGCAAAGCTAGGGAGCGATACACAGAAATGTTCAGTACACTGGTGGGGCTTGGCAGGAAGAGCTCAGGGAGTTTAGCTTGGTGTGGGCATGTACAGGAGTGTATCAAGATGTTGATTAAATGGGTATGGACTGAGCAAGCTGCTGCTGCATCAAGAATGGTCAGGGGAAGGATCAGGAAAGGAAAGAGAAACACTGACTCTGAACTTTAGCTACAGGGAATTGAATCGTCTTCAATCTGGAAGAGGGTAAACACTAATATGCACGCTATGTTTTACTGACAGGCAAGTTTCTCAAACCAGCCACTGTGTCGTGGTTATTTTCAAGACCGTTTCTTTGCCAGGATCAACCTATGCCGCTCCTCCCTATCTCTCACCTCTTCTAGAAGATTGTATTTCTTCAGAAGAATGCTGTGTAGCAGGGTTGCATTCAGTACTAGCACAACTACCCTAAAGTTTTATATTCGTTCCTGAGTCATTCATGATAAGGAAAACCAAAGACACAGGATTTCAAAATACTGACATCTCTGCAATCAAAAGAGTCCCCATCCACAAAGTGCCGATTCTTCCAAGTCTTCCTTTCCTGTGGCATGGGCGTGTGTCCTTCGATTCAGCGAGACCCAGTTTCCCAGGAGCCCCCCTGCCCCCGGAACCTGCAAGTTCATTAGAGAGCTGAGGCCAGGCAAGAGAAGGGCACTCTATAACCTGGCCGTGTAGCAGATTGTCAGGAAGTTTGATTGGGCACCAAGCTAATGATGAAGCTTTCCTGGCAGTTGCCATTTGCCAGTGAGCCTTCACTGTGTGCATTCAAGATGTGAGCATTTTTTTAAGGCTGATGATGATGTTTTGATAGACTAAACTAGTTTCCTGATTCTTTTCTCTCTCCCTCTCTCCCACTCTCTTTCTTTCATCTAAATAAAATCTTGTAGAAAAATTAGTTTACCTGAGGGAGAGTCGGAGTTTCTTCCTCTGTCCTCACAATGGGTAGCTCTTCCATCAGGTCCTTGGGGGTAGCTAAGAGGATACAGAATCACTGTGAGGACACTGGTGTGGCTGCTCAGGAAGTAGGCAGGGAGTTTGGATGGATGAGGATGGGGGCAAGTGTGTGGGTGCTTAGGAGGTACGGACTGCACTGCTGTTGGGTCTTCTCCTTGGTGGACAGAGGAAGGGATGGGAAAGGAGCAGGAAGAAAATGAGAAGAGGATTTTTGTCTTTCTAGCTAAAGCGAGCCCGATCATAGCCAAATAGTCAATCCAATACATGTCAATCCTGACATGGCTTCTGCGTGAGGACCAAGTCCCATAACCTCTCCTGACTAACGTGCCACTAAGCTGTCACAGGCTTCTTCTTTGGAAATCAGTTCTGGGCCCAGGATCCCCATATTTTGTGACTGTATGCCTCATGTCTTCATAAGATTTTGCACTGGATGAAAAGCAGCCTTTCTTGCAGGGCTGAATTCAGTCCACAGAAAAGTATTCTAGTAGTTCTCTTCACTAATCACTTGTCATCAGAAAATCCTTTGTACAACACTTGAAAAGGCCAATATCATAGTTTGTGTAAATAGCTGCCACCGTCAATGAGTTTCATGTATTCCTGCCAGTTTCCCTGGGCTGTATCGTGTGTGTGTGTGTGTGTGTGTGTGTGTGTGTGTGTGTGTGTTTCCCATGAAGACAGTGGCTGTCCAAACTGGCCCAGGTCTTTTGACCAATGGGAAGTTCCTTACACAGAGGAGTGCTGGAGTGTGCGCTGACATCTCTAAGCCAGCTTTTCAGGAGATTTGCCACAAGGTTGTTGGGTCCAAAGCTTCCAACCAAGCTTCACCTTGAGTTCCTATTTGCCAGTGGTGCCTGAGTGTGTGCTTAGAGAATCTGAACTTTCCTAAGGCTTATGGAAATCTTATTAAGTACACTAAATTCCCTCTGCGGTGCTTTTCTGGCATTGGTTGTGTGTACACGTTGAGCCCAGCTATGTCAGATGTTGCCCTGTTCTGTCCTCCATGGGTCCACACCGTTTCCCGCATTATGGGCTTGACCATGAGGATGTGGTCTTTCTCTGCACATTTGACTCCAGTGATCAGGCTGTAATCTTTAGCATGGGCTTCTATCTTTGCCCTGGCTTCTGCGACCATGGAGGCCATTGTGTCATGTTGTGTCATGTAGGGGACCTTCGTAGAATCTAGGCTTTTGGCTGTATACAGAGGTGCTGGTGCCCCTTTGCTAGCTAGCTCCTATTTCATGACGTCCTGTCTGAGGGACTAAGGCAGGTGTGTAGTGCAGAGCAACTTTCAGATTGAAATCTGGGTTCAAAGCTTGGCTCTTCATGTAGGAGGCCATGGGTATGGATCATTCATCTCTGCACCATCCCTGTCTCAGAAAAACAAACGGAAACCTCCTCTGGGTTCATTGCGGTAAGGGGGATATGAGGATGTAAAGTGTGCCAGGGTGATGAGAGTGTTTTGGAAGGGTGACACTTTGATTGTGATGGAATTGTGAGAAAGATCTCCTGAGAAAGGCACACATTCGTGTTCACAATCATAATGCCTAGACACCCACACATATGCACACAGCACACAGGGCCTTCATCCCATATGCACACAAATCACACCTTCTATATGTCCTAGTTCCTTCAGGCCCTGTACAACGTGGTCACTGTGCCTTACTGAAGAGTCTTGGTCTGTATCCCCTAACCGTCATTCCCTGTTGGAACCCAGAATCAGGGGGCAGACTTCTTTGTACTTTAGATTTCCTCCCAAAGCAAGATACTCTTTATATATATATATTTTTTTCTTTTTTATATATATTTTTTGCCTAATAAAACACTTTTGTTCAGAATCTCAGTCTTCTTTCCTTTCATTACAAGGTTATTTGCATGCTTTTGGGGCCTCCTGAACAATTCGACCACCTCTACTTCCTCAATCTCTATGAAAGTTATTGTTACCTAAAGTCATCTGCCATTTTTTAAAAAACAGTTGGCATCTTTTTGGAGTTTACAGTTTTTTTGGTATTGAGTATCTGTTTATGGGCTGATGAAGGTGACTTTCATCCTACTCTTTCCTTCTGAATTTGTTTCTTTTTGGGAAAGGAAATTCTCTAGTCTTTTAAAAGAAGCAAGATACTCTTAAATATGTACAGCTGTCATTACTCCCAGCGTCTACCTGTGGTTGAAGGAAAGGAAGCACGGTGAGGATCATAGCATCCTGTATGCTGTTGGGCCAGCTCTTTTGTTTGGGGAGGACTTCAGGTAATTGGATGAGGTATCGTGGTTGAGTCAATGTCCCTCCACCAGAGTTAATGAGAGCACTTTGAATGATGCTCGAGCTTTTCATGTCAGATCTCTGAAGTCCATTCTGATCAACAGATAGAACATTCTTTTTCAAGGAGAAACCTTTTCTGCTGAAGGTGTTGGATCCCATCAAGTTCATAACTGAGGCTGTCCTGTCTCATCACCCTTTTTGGGTCCACTGTTTGTAACAGGTTTGACCAAGCATTCCTTCTAGAGGGGAGTAAGCAGTTATAAACTGCTTTATAATACAGTTATAAATCCGATGGGATCAAACCCCTCCCTTGGGAGGTAAATTGCCAGATTTTCATCCTCCATTGTTGGAAGAAATCAAGGAAGGAATATTTGTATCTCAGAGAAAGAGAAACAAGCTTACCTCAGGGAGAGATGGGACGCCTTCCTCTGTGCTGTCCCCGGGAAGGTCGTTGGACGGGCAATGACCAGGGTCTAGGAGAACACAGGGGAGTTGTCAGGAGGTTGGCTGCACTGCTCAGGAATGACTCGGGAGTTCTATTTGATGTGGACACAGGGCCAGAGTGAATGGATGTGAAAGGTGACCAAGCAAGGTCTGACCTGTTGCTGGGCCAATGTCCTTGGTGTACTTAGAAACACAGAGAAGGGGGGGTAGGATGGAAAAGGGAAATGGGGCCTTGGCTTTCAAATGGAGGGGATATAATCAGTGGGCACTCATCAGCGTCCATCCAGGAAGCACTCAAGGCACACTGGGTTTCAGGACGCAGTCCCCTGAGCCCTCCTGGTCAGTGTGAAGCTGAAGCTAAGCCAGCTTCCCACTTCTTCATCTGGTCACAGGACCTGTTCAACTGTCATCCCTGCATCTCTGCTGTGACCGTATCCATCCTCTATTGCCTTGGAGTATTGGGTTTTTAGGTGATGGAATCTAAGTAATATTGATGGTTGTATTCATTAGTATGTGTATGTTCAGTGACACTGCTCACATCCCTGATGCTTTGTAGATAGCACTGCCGTCTATGTCGAAAACACTCCCATTCTATCTCATGTAACCTCTGTACACATGAAGACAGGCCTGCCCCTCGCCCTTCCTCCTTCCACTATACTTTCCACTTTTTGGGTCTATGAATGTCCCTAATCTAGTGTCCTCAAAACCTGGGATCATGTAACGTATGTCTTTCCTTGCGTCCTTGCTTTCAAAACGTGTGTTAGATTTCAGGTCCATCTATTTCCTAAAATACTGAAAAATTTTGTTTCTTCTTATGGCTTTTAACAGCATTCCATGATGTGTATGTAGCCATTTAATGTGTCCTTTCCTCCCATGATGGATTTGGGGGCTGTGCCTATCTATGGCTATTGGGAATCCTGCTGTCTTGGACCATTGGTGCACAGATATCTGTCTCTTTCCAGTATAGGAAGACATCACAGAATACATTTGCCCAATTCATAGAATGGTAAATGCAAAGAATGTGCAGTTTGAATAAGAATTACATCTTGACTTCTGTACTTAATAGTGACAGACCCAATAGAGTGAAACTTCTACCAATGAAATCACAGGAAAATGTGTCTCAGCATTTTAAATTCTTTGGTTATGTCTGTGTTACTGAATAAAAGAATTTTTCCCCAATCAACATAATGAGTTAATATCCAAGGTACCTTCCTTGGTGTCCCCTATGGGGTACACTTGATTATGGAGGAAGAAACAGACTTTCTTCATGGGTGGTAGGGGAGGGGCTGGCATGGTTGTGGGTGGCTCCACATCCTCGGGGATGCTCCATACAGATTCCTGGGAGACACATAGAAATAGAGAGCAGTGTCAGCATCTTGTTGTCAGAAGACCATATGGGGATTCGACATTCTTTACTTCTAGTCCAACCGTCTCCTCCCCCTACTCGCCAGCTGCCCAGCAGGCATTCCTCTCTCCAGGTCAGACTTAAGAAGATGTCTCTGTGTGCTGTGCTCTGAATTCCTCCCCCACCACACACACAGGTTTTATTGGCAACTGCTTGTATTTAGCAGAGACATTACAGAAATGCAGCAAAGAGCAGTGAGCATGGCTGATGGCCTGGATTCACATCCCATTTAGCAGCCACACCTACCTGAGAGCGTTCCTGAGAGCCCGCTGTGCCCTGTCTCACTGCCCTACAGCCTAGACGTTAGTGTGCCATTACAGTGTCCCAAGTGATTGATTACAAGAAGCGCCTTGGACATAGGAAAGGACGGATGCTTTCCAATTGCTCTGTAGGTGCTGAGGTACTGAATGCCTACAGAATAAGCCAGACATCTGGCTGTGGGTGAATCCAGACATGGGACTTGGATGGCTCCACTGCACAGGAAGTTGGAAGCTCCATCTTTATCCTTCACATGGGAATGATGCTTTACAGATGACAGAGAATACATGTCCCTTTCTCCTGTCATCCCCACAGCAGCACCCATGGGAGGGGAAACAGGGGCTGGAAGCCACACTTGACAGTGGAGGGCGCTGAAATGTAGGGAGCTGAAGGGACTGTCCAGAGTTGCCATGCTGATGAGTGATGGATCTGGGACAGGAATGTCATTGTTTCCCTGTGGATGGAGATCCCCGAACCACTGACACCAGCCCAGGGCCCCTGAGAAAATGCCTGAACCCCTGAACCAAGAGCTGCTATCACAATCTCAAATCCGCCTGTGCTAGTGTTTCTGTAGGGAAGAGCGGGTGCATTGCAGGAGGTGTCTGTGCCACAAGAACAGACTCAATCCTCACTGACCTCTGTTTTTGAGGCAGTTTCTTCCAAATGGAGCCCTTTTGAATGGCCAGGAAAGTGTGACATTGGCCACCTTCCCCTACCTCTTTGCAATGTCAGCACAGTCACAGAGGGCCCTCCTGAAGGCCAGTTGAACCTCACTGCTAATGGTGTTCTGCTTGGCTCCCAAATTGATTCAAACTCCAAGCCATTCCAATCCCAACTGTCACACTATGACCCCACCAAGAATTCACTTGCCTTCAGCTGGCCAATCCTGAGGAGCAGTTCATAGTAAGAATTAACATGGAAGTGGCCATCTGGGATGGTTGGTTTCAGGAAGGAAATCTATGATGCTGAATGCCCTACTCTTGATCTGAGGACTGGTCTGAGGAACCTGGATGGAAGTGAGGCTACCCTGGCTGGAGCGAGTTCCTCCCTACTCTTTCATTTCTCCCCAACATCCCCTCTCTACTCTCAGGTCTCTTGATCCTCTCTGGAGACTGTAGGGTTAGCAGACAGTGTCCTGTCTCTCTCCATAGGCCCGGCCTTGAGAACCTACCCCAGCAGTATCTTTGAGACCAACAGACAGTCCACTGCACAGCTATTGATTGTTCATTCCACCCATCTGGTGGCACAGTCTGTTCCCATCCACTCCCAGGCATCACGCAGACAGCCAGTGAAACCCTCCACATCAATCCATGAAAACATCCCAATATCTTCCAGTGTGTCTCCTTCTAAACACAGCTGCATTTCGACTGCTCACAGTCCCTTTCCGATTTTGTCATCTCCATTGAGAAGAATTGATTGGCAATTCCTTTCACTCAAATGTGTTGCTGGGGTCGCACCAAGATTCCCTTGATCCAGGGACAACTGTGTGGTGTGTGACCTGTGTGCGTTCGCTGTATGACTATGTCCTAAATTGGCATTCAGAAATAGCATGGTTTTCTGAACATAGAACCTCTTTAAGGAAGGCAGCTTCACTGAGAAATCAAAATAAAGTAACACTGAAAAACACAGAAGTAACACAAAAAAGCATATACATCCATCTAACCAGAAGGAGAAATCAGAGGGTGGAAATGAAAAACCAAAGAAAAGAATCCAGTCTCTCTAAAAGTGAGGCAGCCAACTTGAGAGAAGAGAATTGAGAAAATCAATAGGAACATACTCGTAGAACAACAGTTGAGATTTCCCTTCGTGGGGACCTTTACACCTGTTCACCAAACAGCAAGGGGCTCAGTGACAGTTGAAACGGAAGGAAGGGTGTATGTCATCAGGTCACCATGGCGATGGGTCATGAGAGAACTCTCAGAGGGAAGGCATCCCTGCACACTGTGGAGTAATGGAGGGAAGTGGGTTGGGGATGGGTAGATGGATGATGGGCATTGAAGAAGGCACTTGTGATCAGCTCTGAATGGTGTATATAAGTAATGAATCACTGAATTCTACTGCAGAACCCAATACTGCACTGTAAGTTAACTAACTAAATTTTTTTTTTATTAAAGAAAGATACTCCTAAGGGCACATAGGAGACTTAAATTTTCATTTTTTATCTGCTACTCTGTAAAACTCCTATTTATAAGACATTGTTTCACAAAGTCTCTCCAGGAGTTCTTGGATGGCTCAGTGGGTTAAGTATTGGCCATCGGCTCAGGTCCTGCTCCTAGAGTCCAGGGATCAAACCCAGCATCAGGCTCCCTGCTCAGGGAGAAGCCTGCTTCTCCTTCTGTCCCTCACCCAAGTAATGCCTGATGTGTTGAATAAGTAAAATCTTTAAAAAAAAAAAGTGCTTCCTAGAGGGCCCCTCTCCCCAGGAAGAGCCTGTTTTCTTTCCAGAAGCCCCTTGGAGTGAAGGATAATAATTATTTGTATTGTCTCAGGGGCAGACTGCCTGATCCACAAGCTAAGGATGCAAACATATTTCCATCATTTTCTAATAAGTTGCATTAATTTGAAATCCAAGGTGCCCTTTCTGCAGGGGACAGAAAGATAATTCGTCAAAAACACTGGATTCCCCTTGTGTGTCCAATTTGAAAGGCCCTTAGTGCATTGACCTCCCCCTTCCCTGCCCTCCATCCTCAATTTCCGGTCTGCAGGGAGGGTTGCTCCTTATGGACAGTGGGCCGTCCACACCACTGGACGGTGCCTCCATGGCCTGCATACATGGCATGCATATATGGTGTCATTACATGGACACAGAGGATAAGGCAGGTCACAGCTGGGCAGGACCCTCTTGGCTGCTAAGGTCAGTCTGTTCACTCTTGAGTATTTAGACCCCAAATCTCTCTGCTGGTTTCACTCCTTGTCCATCCATTCCCTCGAGCTGGCATGTAGGGGGCCACATCCATTGGAACCAGCTGTAGGCCAGGCCACATGCTCTTTGTGGTCCCTTGCAAACTGAAAATTCAGAACCCCTTCAAGTACTTTACCGGGGGTAATAGGCACTTCCAGGCAGTAATTTAAAGTGTTTTTTTTTTTTAATATTTAAAACCATTAATGTGATTTAACTTTATAAATAATGGGCACCATAATGTTAATAGATTAAATTAATTTAAAATAAATTATGCAATTGAGTGTTATCCTGACAACTGGAAAAAGCCTAAGTAAATACTTCAAATAGGAGAAAAAATTAGCACAAACTGTATCTTTCATAATTCTGTAATTTTGAGTTGAAATTTGTTTCATCTTGCTTTTTAAAATTATTCATCTCAACATTTGATTTAAAACATTATACAATCTCTCAGTTAATCATTTAAATTCATATATTTGTATACATAGACTGTATGACAAACTCAGCCTCAAATTTTCTCCAGTTGCATCCTAAATGTCTGTTAATTACACATCCTATAAAGTCAAATCAGTATAACAAATTCAGCTATCCCAAATTCCAATTAAATCCTATTATTATTATTGATTGTTAAAAATCATTCTGATTTGTTATTTTAATGTTACACTTAATTTTATTTAAATTAGATTGCCTACATTTATAAACAATAACCTATGTAATCATCTCCAGAAATGCCATAGTTGCTGTTAATTCTGAACCTAGTTTTTCAAGTTTTAATGTTGTTTATGAGTTCTTTCAAACTTTACAATAAGTTCATATTTTGCTTATGTTAAGCAAAATAAAATAAAATAAAATATTTTAGGACATGTAAAACATAATAGGATTGGGATAAAACATGTGTAACAGCAAAAATTTTACACATTAGAATACAATCTTTTTGTTTCTTTAGGTAATGTATTCATACTATTTTATCCAATTGATATATAAACTGATCATTTTACTGACAGTTGATAAAGCCTTATTATGTCATGGAAATGTATACTTTACTAACTTAATTTTTAAAAAATTTTTTATTTATTAATTTTTAAATTAACATATAATGTATTATTAGCCCCAGGGGTATAGGTCTGTGAATCATCAGGTTTACACACTTCACAGCACTCACCATAGCACATACCCTCCCCAATGTCCATAATGCCACCACCCTCTCCCTACACCCCTCCCCCCAGCAACCCTCAGTTTCTTTTGTGAGATTAAGAGGCTCTTATGGTTTGTCCCCCTCCCGATCCCATCTTGTTTCATTTTTTCTTTTCCTACCCCACAAACCCCCCACTTTGCATCTCCACTTCCTCATATCAGGGAGATCATATGATACTTGTCTTTCTCTGATTGACTTATTTTGCTAAGCACAATACCCTCTAGTTCTATCCATATTGTTGCAAATGG
This sequence comes from Lontra canadensis, assembly GCF_010015895.1. Classification (NCBI taxonomy): domain Eukaryota; kingdom Metazoa; phylum Chordata; class Mammalia; order Carnivora; family Mustelidae; genus Lontra; species Lontra canadensis. Next base: position 6,291,698 of record NW_022631081.1, read on the forward strand.
CAAGATTTCATTTCTTTTGATGGCTGCATAGTATTCCATTGTAGATATATACCACTTCTTCTTTATCCATTCATCTGTTGATGGACATCTAGTTTCTTTCCATAGTTTGGCTATTGTGGACACTGTTGCTATAAATATACGGGTGCACGTGCCCCTTTGGATCACTACATTTGTACCTTTAGGGTAAATACCCAGTAGTGCAATTGCTGGGTTGTAGGGTATTTTCAACTTTTTGAGGAACCTCCATGCTGTTTTCCAGTGTGGTTGCACCAGTTTGCATTCCCGCCAACAGTGTAGGAGGGTTCCCGTTTCTCCACATCATTGCTAGCATCTGTCATTTCCTGACTTGTTAATTTTAGCCATTCTGACTGGTGTGAGGTGGCATCTCATTGTGGTTTTCATTTGTATTTCCATGATGCGGAGTGATATGGAGCACTTTTTCATGTGTCTGTTGGCCATCTGGATGTCTTCTTTGCAGAAATGTCTGTTCATGTCCCCTGCCCATTTCTTGATTGGATTATTTGTTCTTTGGGTGTTGAGTTTGATAAGTTCTTTATAGATTTTGGATACTAGCCCTTTATCTGATATGTTATTTACAAATATCTTCTCCCATTCTGTCAGTTGTCTTTTGGTTTTGCTAACTCTTTCCTTTGCTGTGCAAAAGCTTTTGATCTTGATGAAGTCTCAATAGTTCATTTTTGCACTTGCTTCCCTGGCTTTGGTGATGTTCCTAGGAAGAATTTGCTGCAGCTGAATGCGAAGAGGTTGCTGCCTGTGTTCTCCTCAAGGATTTTGATGGATTCCATTCTCACATTGAGGTCCTTCATCCGTTTTGAGTCTATTTTCGTGTGTGCTGTAAGGTGATGGTCCAATTTCATTTTCCTACATGTGGCTGTCCAATTTTCCCAACAGCATTTGTTGACGAGGCTGTCTTTTTTCCATTGGACATTCTTTCCTGCTTTGTCGAAGATTAGTTGACCATAGAGTTGAGGGTCTATTTCTGGGCTCTCTATTCTGTTCCATTGATCTATGTGTCTGTTTTTGTGCCAGTACCATGCTGTCTTGATGATGACAGCTTCGTAATAGAGCTCGAAGTCTTGAATTGTGATGCCACCAACTTTGGCTTTCTTTTTCAATTTTCTTCTGGCTATTTGAGGTCTTTTCTGGTTCCATATAAATTTTAGGATTCTTTGTTCCATTTCTTTGAAAAAAAAAAAAGGATGGGATTTTGATAGGGATTGCATTAAATGTGTAGATTGCTTTAGGTAGCATAGACATTTTCACAATGTTTGTTCTTCCAATCTATGAATATGGAACATTTTTCCATTTATTTGTATCTTCCTCAATTTCTTTCATGAGTACTTTATAGTTTTCTGTGTATAGATTCTTAGCCTCTTTGGTTAGGTTTATTCCTAGGTATCATAGTTTTGGGTGCAATTGTGAATGGGATTGACTCCTTAATTTCTCTTTCTTCTGTCTTGTTGTTGGCGTAGAGAAATGCAACTGATTTCTGTGCATTGATTTTATATCCTGACACTTTACTGAATTCCTGTACAAGTTCTAGCAGTTTTGGAGTGGAGTCTTTTGGGTTTTCCACATATAGTATCATATCATCTGTGAAGAGTGATAGTTTGACTTCTTTGCCGATTTGGATGCCTTTAATTTCCTTTTGTTGTCTGATTGCTGAGGCTAGCGCTTCTAGTACTATGTTGAATAGCAGTGGTGATAATGGACATCCGTGTCGTGTTCCTGACCTTAGCGGAAAAGCTTTAAGTTTTTCTCCATTGAGAATGATATTTGCGGTGGATTTTTCATAGATGGCTTTGATAATATTGAGGTATGTGCCCTCTATCCCTACACTTTGAAGAGTTTCGATCAGGAAGGGATGATATACTTTGTCAAATGCTTTTTCAGCATCTATTGAGAGTATCATATGGTTCTTGTTCTTTCTTTTATTAATGAGTTGTATCACATTGATTGATTTGCGGATGTTGAACCAACCTTGCAGCCCTGGAATAAATCCCACTTGGTCGTGATGAATAATCCATTTAATGTACTGTTGAATCCTATTGGCTAGTATTTTGGTGAGAATTTTTGCATCTGTGTTCATCAAGGATATTGGTGTGTAGTTCTCTTTTTTGATGGGATCCTTGTCTGGTTTGGGATCAAGGTAATGCTGGCCTCATAAAATGAATTTGGAAGTTTTCCTTCCATTTCTATTTTTTGGAACAGTTTCAGGAGGATAGGAATTAGTTCTTCTTTAAATGTTTGGTAGAATTCCCCCAGGAAGCCATCTGGCCCTGGGCTTTTGTTTGTTTGGAGATTTTTGATGGCTGTTTCAATCTCCTTACTGGTTATGGGTCTGTTCAGGTTTTCTGTTTCTTCCTGGTTCAGTTGTGGTAGTTTATATGTCTGTCTCTAGGAATGGATCCATTTCTTCCAGATTGTCAAATTTGCTGGCATATGGTTGCTCATAGTATGTTCTTATAAGTGTTTGTATTTTTTTGGTGTTGGTTGTGATCTCTCCTCTTTCATTCATGATTTTATTAATTTGGGTCCTTTCTCTTTTCTTTCTGATAAGTCTGGCCAGTGGTTTATCAGTCTTATTAATTCTTTCAAAGAACCAGCTCGTAGTTTCGTTGATTTGTTCTATTTTTTTTTTGTTTCTGTTTCATTGATTTCTCCTCTGATCTTTATTTCCTTTCTCCTGCTGCATTTAGGCTTTCTTTGTTGTTCTTTCTCCAGCTCCTTTAAGTGTAGGGTTAGGTTGTCTATTTGAGACCTTTCTTGTTTCTTGAGAAAGGCTTGTACTGGTATATATTTTTTCCTCTCAGGACTGCCTTTGCTGTGTCCCACAGACTTCGAACCGTTGTGTTTTCATTATCATTTGTTTCCATGAATTTTTTCAATTTTTCTTTAATTTCCTAGTTGACCCATTCATTCTTTAGAAGGATGCTGTTTAGTCTCCATGTATTTGGGTTCTTTCCAAATTTCCTCTTGTGACTGAGTTCTAGCTTCAGAGCATTGTGGTCTGAAAATATGCAGGGAATGATCCCAATCTTTTGATACCAGTTGAGACCTGATTTAAGACCCAGGATGTGATCTATTCTGGAGAACATTCCATGTGCACTAGAGAAGAATGTGTATTCTGTTGCTTTGGGATGGAATGTTCTGAATAGATCTGTGATGTCCTTCTGGTCCAGTGTGTCATTTAAGGCCTTTATTTCCTTGTTGATCTTTTGCTTGGATGATTTGTCCATTCTAGTGAGGGTAGTGTTAAAGTCCCCTACTATTATTGTATTATTGTTGATTTGTTTCTTTGATTTTTGTTATTAATTGGTTTATATAGTTGGCTGCTCCCATGTTAGGGAAAAAGATATTTAAAATTGTTAGATCTTCTTGTTGGACAGACTCTTTGAGTATGATCTAGTGTCCTTCCTCACCTCTTATTATAGTCTTTGGCTTAAAATCTAATTGATCTGATATAAGGATTGCCACCCCAGCTTTCTTTTGATGTCCATTAGCATGGTAAATTGTTTTCACCCCCTCACTTTAAATCTGGAGGTGTCATTGGTCTAAAATGAGTTTCTTGTAGACAGCATATTGATCGTTTTGTTTTTTTTTAATCCATTCTGATACCCTGTGTCTTTTTTTTTTAAATTTTTAAAAGATTTTATTTATTTATTTGGTAGACAGAGATCATAAATACGCAGAGAGGCAGGCAGAGAGAGAGAGAGGAGGAAGCAGGCTCCCTGCTAAGCAGAGAGCCCAATGTGGGGCTCGATCCCAGGACCCTGGGATCATGACCTGAGCTGAAGGCAGAGGCTTTAACCCACCTAGCTGCCCAGAGTCTCTACCCTGTGTCTTTTGATTGGGGCATTTAGCCCATTTACATTCAGGGCAACTATTGAGAGATATAAATCTAGTGCCATTGTATTGCCTGCAAGGTGACTGTTACTGTATATTGTCTCTGTTCCTTTCTGATCTACTTCTTTTAGGCTTTCTCTTTGCTTAGAGGACCTCTTTTAATATTTCCTATAGCGCTCGTTTGGTGTTTACAAATTCTTTTAGTTTTTGTTTGTCCTGGAAGCTTTTTATTTCTCTATTTTCAATGATAGCCTAGCTGGATATAGTATTCTTGGCTGCATATTTATCTTGTTTAGTGCTCTGAATATATCATGCCACTTCTTTCTGGCCTGCCAGGCCTCTGTGGATAAGTCTGTTTCAAATCTAATATTTTTACCATTGCATGTTACAGACTTCTTGTCCTGGGCTGATTTCAGGATTTTCTCTTTGTCACTAAGACTTGTAAATTTTACTATTGGATGACGGGGCATGGACCTTTTGTTACTGATTTTGAGGGGGATTCTCTGTGACTCCTAGATTTTGATGCTTGTTCCCTTTGCCATATTAGGGAAATTCGCTACAATAATTGTCTCCAATATAACTTCTGCTCTCCTCTCTCTTTCTTCTTCTTCTGGAATCCCAATTATTCTAATGTTGTTTCATCATATGATATCACTTATCTCTCAAATTCTCCCTTCATGCTCCAGTAGTTCTTTGTCTCTCTTTTGCTCAGCTTCTTTATTCCCCATCATTTTGTTTTCTATATCACTAATTCTCTCTTCTGCCTCATTTATCCTAGCAGTAAGAGCCTCCATTTTTTATTGCACTCATTAATAGCTTTTTTTAATTTCAACTTCATTAGATTTTAGTTCTTTTATTTCCCCAGAAAGGGCTTTTATTTCTCCAGACAGGTTTCTCTAATATCTTCCATGCCTTTTTCAAGCTCAGCCAGCACCTTGAGAATTGTCATTCTGAACTCTAGATCTGACATATTACCAATGTCCATATTGATTAGGTCCCTAGTCTCTTGTTCTTTTTTTGTGGTGAGTTTTTCTGCCTTGTCATTTTATCCAGATAAGAATATACAAAGGAACAAATAAAATACTAAAAGGGTGGCAAAGACCCCAGTAACATGTGCTTTAACCAAATCAGAAGAGAACCCAAATCATGGGGGGAAGAATGGGGATTAGAAGATGTTCAGAAAAAAAAATTAAAAAAGAAAAAATAAATAAGGAAAAAGTATATAAAAAGAAAAAAATATATATATATATATTAGACTGGTGAATAAAACAGGGTCATTCACTTAATTTTGGGAGTATTTTGGTCTCTTAGAAGAAACAACCTCCCCAAATTTTAAAGAATGAAAAATATATATAAGGGTAAACACGATGAAGGGATGGAATATGACTATAAAGATGAATTTTTTTTTTAAATTTCTAAAAAAGGAGTTGATAAGTTGGTTGGGAGAATAAAGATAAAGAAAGTGGAGAGAATTTGCTCAGGCTGGAGACTAGAACAAAGCCCTGTGCTAGATTTAGGATGTATTTTGATCTATTAGAAGAGGTTTTATCCCCAATTTTTTTAGAAGAAACAACCCTATGTGTATACAAAAAATAAAGTAGATACAATGAAGGATAAAATATGACTATAATAATGAAGGTTCAAAAAAGATTTTTTTGAAAGGTATTGTTAAGATAAACTAGTTAAAAAATGTTAAAAGAGGAAAGGGTAAAAGTTAAAAAAAATTAGCGTAAGAAAAAATAAAATTAAAAAATATTAATTAACTTTGCAAGTCTAAGGAATCAAGGGGAGAAAGCCATGACTTCCATGCTTTGCTTTCTCCTCCTCTGGAATTCTGCTGTTCTCCTTGTTAAGTGAACTTGGTTGTGGCTGGATTTCTTGCTGATCTTCTTGGGGAGGGGCCTATTGTGGTGATTCTCAAATGTCTTTGCCTGAGGTGGAATTGCACCACCCTTACCAGGGACCAGGCTAAATAATCCGCTCCGGTTCACTTTTGGGAGCTTTTTTCCCCTGAATGCTTTCCATAGAGTTCTGGAGGACAGGAATGAAAATGGCAGCTTCCCAATCTCCAGCCCAGAGGAGCCAAGAGCTCGGGTCCCTACTCCTCAGTGCACCCTTGGAGAAAAGCGCTCAATCACTCCCATTTCCCTGGCCTCCGGCTGTGCTCCGAGCTCACTCAACCTGTGGCCAAGTGTCTCTGTGTCTGGCACACAGCCCTGCCTGGAGTATCTGAACCCTACAGATCCCTGAACTCTCAGGGAAGTCTCCCCAGGTCTTGTGGTGTCCCCACTCACAGAGCAGTGGCCTGTTTCAACGATCATGATTTAAGGTAACCCCGAGTTGGGAGCTCACTCCTTGGCTCCATCTCCGTAGTCAGCTTCCCTGCTCTAATACCTGTGAGCTCTGCAACACTCAGACACCCCCAATCCTTCTGTGACCCGAGGGGACCTGAGACCATGCTGCCGCGCATGGGCTTCACCCTGGTTTAGCCTCTGGAGTGATGTCCCTCAGTGGAGCAGACTTTTAAAAGTTCTGATTTTGTGCTCCATTGTTCTGCTGCTTGCCGGGGCCGCGCCCCCCCACACCCCTTCGGTCTATCTTCCCGTTGCTTTGATTTCACTTCTCTGCTGGTCCTACCTTTCAGAAGGTGGTTGATTTTCTGTTTCTAGAATTGCTGCTCTTCTTCTCTTTGATCTCCTGTTGGATTTGTAGGCATTTGGAATGGTTTGATAAGCTATCTAGCTGATCTCCTGCTATCTGATGTCATCTCAGCCTGCTATTTCTCCGCCATCTTGACTCCTCCTCCCTAACTTAATTTTTGAATAATATCAAGTAATATATGTCACTTTGGCAAATGTTAGATAATAGCTAATTTTTGCTTATGACTTGGCAAGAGTTTTGGTGGTGGTGGTGGTGTGAAGACAAGTATAGCTCTTTAGAGTACCTTATAGACTATGATGGAGGACATTGGATTCTGATGTTCTGTCAACATAGTTATTTATTTAGGACACCCAGGACTGCTTCTTTTGAAATAAATTTTCCATAAGGATTTAACTCTAAACAAATCAATTTCAGGAATCTTAATTTAATGTGAAGTGTACTTTGGCATTTTAGTATTTCCTCTGATGTTTGCCATAAGCTGATGTTGTATAAATAGCCTAACGTGGTCCTTTGCATTGGTACATCATTGTGGCAGTCAAGAAGTTGGTGCTGGAAAACACCTGAAACTTCAATTTGGTTTCTTGGGGACTGACATCTGGATGAAGTAGAGTGGAGAGAAATGAGGTGTTCTTCTGATTTTTGAGCAGAGTGTGCAGGTTTATGAAGGAAAAACACATGCCCTTGTTTTGAAAGAAATCTGGTGACTGCTGGCAGCTAAAATAATCTTCGACAAAGCAGGAAAAAATACACAGTGTAAAAAAGACAGTCTCTTCAATAAATGGTGCTGGGAAAACTGGACAGCTATATGTAGAAGAATGAAACTCGACCATTCTCTTACATCGTACACAAAGATAAACTCAAAATGGATAAAAGACCTCAACATGAGACAGGAATCCATCAGAATCCTAGAGGAGAACATAGGCAGTAACCTCTTCGATATCAGCCACAGCAACTTCTTTCAAGATATGTCTCCAAAGGCAACGGAAACAAAAGTGAAAATGAACTTTTGGGACTTCAAGATCAAAAGCTTCTGCACAGCAAAGGAAACAGTCAAGAAAACAAAGAGGCAACCCACAGAGTGGGAGAAGATATTTGCAAATGACAGTACAGACAAAAGGTTGATATCCAGGATCTATAAAGAACTCCTCAAACTCAACACACACAAAACAGACAATCATATCAAAAAATGGGCAGAAGATATGAACAGACACTTCTCCAATGAAAACACATGAAAAAATGTTCATCATCACTAGCCATCAGGGAGATTCAAATCAAAACCACATTGAGATACCACCTTACACCAGTTAGAATGGCCAAAATTAGCAAGACAAGAAACGTGTGTTAGAGAGGATGTGGAGAAAGTGGGCCCCTCTTCCACTGTTGGTGGGAATGCAAGTTGGTGCAGCCACTTTGGAAAACAGTGTGGAGATTCCTCAAGAAATTAAAAATAGAGCTTCCCTATGACCCTGCCATTGCACTCCTGGGTATTTACCCCAAAGATACAGAGGTAGTGAAAAGAAGGGCCATCTGTACCCTAATGTCTATAGCAGCAATGGCCATGGTCGCCAAACCGTGGAAAGAACCAAGATGTCCTTCAACAGACGAATGGATAAGGAAGATGTGGTCCATATACACTGTGGAGTATTATGCCTCCATCAGAAAGGATGAATACCCAACTTTTGTATCAACATGGATGGGACTGGAAGAGATTATGCTGAGTAAAATAAGTCAAGCATCATATGGTTTCACTTATTTGTGGAGCATAACAAATAACATGGAGGACATAGGGAGTTGGAGAGGAGAAGGGAGTTGAGTGAAATTGGAAGGGGAGGTGAACCATGAGAGACTATGGACTCTGAAAAAGAACCTGAGGGTTTTGAAGGGGTTGGGGGTGAGAGGTTGGGGGAGTCAGGTGGTGGGTATTAAGGAGGGCACATATTGCATGGAGCACTGGGTGTGGTGCAAAAACAATGAATTCTGTTACGCTGAAAAGAAATTTAAAAAATGTAAAAAAAATTGGTTACATTGTGTCTGTCTCAGTCCAGCATAAAAGGATGTGCTTATGAGGGGGTCTAGTTGTACCTGAGCAGCTCCATGTGCCTAAAGTCAGAAGTTCATCATGCTCTGGAGAGTGAAACGGAAGAAGTGCACGTGTGTTACCTCCTTATTTACTTTGCACTCTAGTTTGAGTGGTTGTCTTAGCAAAACCTACTTCATTTTGAATCTGCTTTCATAATTCCAGCCCATCTTCTTTCTGACATCTTTCTGACAGGAAAATATCAGTGGTCAAATTGTGTTTTCTTACCATCCCATCTCATTGCTTGGGTGGTTGGCAACCTCCTCCAGGTCAGTCCTGTCCCTGGACGGTCAGAGTTTCATGATTTATGGATAATCCATCCTTGGTGAATCTTTGTGGAAATCACATGTGGCTCTTACTTCTGGTCCCATTTCTGGGTAGATCTGATGAATGACTTCTGTTCTTGGATCAAGAATAATTTTGATATTTTCAGTAGTACTCCAAGGAGAAAGGCAAAGTATAAGCAATTGGGTAATTGAAAATAGTTCAGAATTAATATATTCAACAGTAAAACCTAAAAATCTTGATGCAAGAGAATCACAAGTCCTGAAGCAGCCAGCTTAAGTACCAGAAAACAACATCCAACCCCTCTGGGGTGACGGTCTCATGTCTTTTAAAGGATTTATCTAGTCAGTGTAACTTAGTGGTTTTTAGTTTTTAATTTAAAAATATCCCGCTTTTGAATATAGGTAAAGGCAGGGAGGGAATAAGAGTAGGGATCCAGAAACCTTGGAGACTATGTTTACCAGCAGAGCAGTAGCCCTGCTCAGTGTCAGAGAGCAAGAATCACAATTCATACACAGAGAAAAATAGGCCAGCAATTTTAGCTCCTTTATTAATTTCCATCAGAATTTTGTGTTTTGAATGTACTGTGGTACAGGCCTGGCCCTGTCTTGGGAGAGCAACTTGGCCCAGTTGTCATGTGATTCCTTTTCTGGGTTACAGTCAGAGGAGGTCTGGCATTGGTTTGGTTGTCCAGTTGGAGGTTACAGCCATTTTATTTTATTATTTTTTAAATTTTTTAAAATTATGTTTGTTAATATTTAATGTATTATTTGCCCCAGGAGTACAGGTCTGTGAATCGTCAAGCTTATATATTTCAAAACACTCACCATAGCACGTACTGTCCCCAGTGTCTGTAACACAACTACCCTCTCCCTATCTCCCCACCCCTCAGCAACCCTCAGTTTGTTTTGTGAGATTAAGAGTCTCTTATGGTGTTTCTCCCTCCTGATACCCTCTTGTTTCATTTTTTCCTTCACTATCCCTCCAAACCCCCACCCTGCTGCTCAAATTACTTATAAAAGGGAGATCATATGATAATTCTCTTTCTCTGGTTGACTTATTTCACTCAGCATAATACCCTATATTCCCATTCATTTCAGTTGCAAATGGCAAGATGTCATTTCTTTGGATGGCTACATAGTATTCCTCTGTGTGTGTGTGTATACATATATACATTTGGGTGCACATGCCCCTGTGGATCCCTACATTTGTATCTTTAGAGTAAAGGGTTGCAGCCATTTTAAAGAAATTGTTGACCTGAACCATGAGTCAGTGCCTTCTAGTTTGGTGATGAGAAATAGCTGGTATGAATCCTTCCAGAGGGACCAAAGGGAGTCTTTGTGGACTCATTTCTAGGTCGAAGGCCATGTTGATGTCTCTGTCTCCCAGGTGCATGATGTGGACAGACTGTTCCAGTAATGACTCATTTCTTTAAAGGGCCTATTTAGAGCTGTCATTTCTTACTAAGTCATCACATCACTTTTACTTTGCTTATTTCACATGCTCCTTGATCACATCTCCCTGATCTTCCAGCAATAATTGCAAGGTATGAATGTTTATGTCTACCATGCAGAGTGGATCTAAGAATCAGCAGTATTAAAGGAAGATCTTTGGGCCTTGGCAAATGGAAAGATGCAGTGGGTTTTGCCAGTTGGGTTTTGATGATGCCATTTGTTTCTTCCACAAGGTGGAATGTTTGGGAATGATAGGCCCAGTGGAAATGTTGCACAATTGGCTGAATGTAGCAAATGGCCCAGTATGTGTCCTGTGAAGTGGGTCCCTCAGTCATTGTGTATTCTCCAATTTGGAAGTGTTTTCTTCAATAACCTTTATCTCTTCCTGAGGTTGTAGCTCTTAGAACAGGGAAGGCTTCTACCCAGTGAGTACACTTAAAAACCATTAGTAAAACACATTGTATCCTGAGATGATGGCATCCAGATTCCAGTCATCAGATCTGTGCTTCATTTATTCCTGCTGTGAGCTTTATTATTTTCTTCCTTATACTAACCTTGGTCTTCATCATTCTCTAGGCCTTGTAGGCATAAGGTTAAAGTGTTTGAATTTGTTTCCTTGTTCCTTTATGCAGGCCTGTATTGGTATAAAATTCCCTCTTAGAACTGCTGTTGCTGTGTCTGAAATACTTGGGACTGATATATATTAATCTCAATGTGATTTGTGGTTTCCCCTTTTTTCATTAACCTATAGATTGTTTTATAGCATGGTGTTTAGACTCCATGCCTTATTGTTTTTTTCCAGTTTCTTTTTTCCTGTGATGGTTTTTAGTTTTATACGGTTGTCATTGGAAAAGTTGTATAAGATTTTAACCTTCTGAAATCTATTGAGATTTGTTTTGTGGCTTAACATGTGAATGTGAAGGTGCCATTTGCACTAGATTGAATGAGGTTTCCGTTGTTTTTGAATTGAATGTTTTGTTTATACCTCTGAAGTCCACCTGGTCAGAACCGTCATTCAAAAAGAGACTATGGACTCTGAAAAACAACATGAGGGTTTTGAAGGGGCGTGGGGTTGAGAGGTTGGGGGAGCCAGGTGGTGGGTATTATGGAGGACACACATTGCATGGAGCACTGGGTGTGGTGCAAAAATAATGAATTCTGTTAACGCTGAAAAGAAATAAAAAACAAAACAACAAAACAAAACAAAATAAAAAAAACAGGTTTCTTATTGCTTTTCTGCCAAGTTGGCCTATCCATTAATACACATGGGGTGGTAAGCCTCTGCTATTATTGTATTAATGTCCATATTTCCTTTATGTCTGTTAATATTTGCTTTATGTAGTTAGGTGCTCCAGTGCTGGGTGCTTAGACATTTATACTCTTGTATCTTCTTGTTGAATTGATTGACCTGCACCATTATGTATGCCCCTCTTTGTCTCTTGTTGCAGCCTTTGTTTCAAAGTCTGTTTTGTCTGATACAAGTATGGCTACCCCAGCATTTTTCCACTTCCCTGCGCATAAATGTTCTTTTTCCAACCTTTCACTTTCAGTTTTTGTGTATCCTGAGGACTAAAGGGAGTCTCCTGTAAGCAGCACATAGATGGGTCATATTTTGTTTGTTTGTTCATGTGAATTCATTCTGTTATTTTCCATCTTTCCATTGGCATATTTAGGTCATTTACATTTAGAGTACCTATTGGAAGGTTTGTACTTATTGCCATTTTGTTAATTGTTTTCTGCTTGTTTTTATGGTCCTTCTCTTTGTTGTTGTCTTTGTTTTGCGATCAATGACTTTCTGTAGTGTTATGTTTGGCTTTCTTTCTCTTTATTTATTTATCTATTTTTCATTTATTAGAGGTTTTGGGTTTGTGGTTACCATGAGGTTCATATATGACATCTAAAGTATAAGGTAGTCTATAATAAGTTGATGTTCATTTAAGTTTGAACACATTTTAGAACTTTTTACTCCTTCCTCCACACTTGATGTGTATGTTTTCCTATGTTCCACAATTGTACTCATGCCTTTCTCAATCTGTTTATGAGCTTTTCTTTTCCACTTTAAAGAAGTCTCTTCCCGTTTCTTGTAATGTCTTGTTAGGGGTGAATCAATTCCTTTGAGTTATTATTTGCCATTCCTTCAGTTCTGAATGAATCACCCTGCTGGTTAGAATATTCTTTTTTCTTAAGATTTTATTTATTTGTTTGACAGAGATCACAAGTAGGCAGAGAGGCAGGCAGAGAGTTGGGGGGGGGGGAAGCAGGCTCCCTGCTGAGTAGAGAGCCTGATGCGGGGCTGGATCCCAAGACCCTGAGATCGTGACCTGAGCTGAAGGCAGAGGCTTAACCTGCTGAGCCACCCAGGTGCCCTGAGGGTAGAGTATGTTTGGTTATAGGATTATTCCTTTCAGAAAGTTGACTAGATCATCCCATTGTCTTTTGGGCTGCAAGTTTTCTGCTGAAAATTCATCTGATGACTTTATGGAGTTTCCTCTACACAGAACTTGTTTCTCTCGTGATGTTTCTATAACTCTTTACCTTTAAACTTTGACATTTGAGTTATTGTGTCATCCTGTGGGCCTCATTATGTTTCTCTTGTTTTGGAATTTCTGTGCTTCCTGAATTTGGTTCCTGATGTCTGTTTCATTCTCCAGTTGAAGGAAGATTTCATCCAATATGTCTTCCAACTATGGTTTCTGACCTTTCACTTTTCCTCTCTCTTCTCTATTTTCTCTAGTATCTCTACAATGTTAATGTTTCCTTGCATCATGGTATCCAAGTAATCCTTTGACTGAGCCTCATCTTCTTTACTTTTTTTCTTCTTCTTTACTGTTCAGCTTCCAAGCTCTCCATCACCTGGTCTTCCAGATGACAGAGCCCTTGTTCAGAATCCCCTAATCTAGATTATCTACATTGTATTTTTCATTTCAGTTATTATATTCCTTAACTCTGTTTTTTTTTTAAATTTCTGTCTTCTATCTATATCTTCTTGAAGTTCTGAGTACTTCCACTTTTTTCTCCAGCCCAGTGAACATCTTTAATGATCATTACTTTAAACATTTTACCAAGCATATTGTTTATCTCTGTTTCATTTAGTTCCTTTTCTGAGGTTTTATATTGTTCATCTATTTGGAGCATATTTCTCTTTCACCTCATTTTGTTTGACTTTCTGTGTTGTTGTCATTGCTTTTGTTCTATTTAATGTATGAGGCAGAAAAGCTGCTTGTCCAAACAAGCAATGGTCTTGTGTATGGTCATCCTCTCTGTAGACTGTGTGTGCCTGGTGATTGAACAGCTGGCCAGAGTTGTGGGTGGCACGTGCTAGGGGGACTAGGTCACTTTGCATGGGCTGCCTGGTGGGATAGTTAGAACTGAAGTAGGTGTGAGCCAGGGTGGTCCCCGGGCTTTCTGAGCAGAGAATGCCCTAACAGGATATCTTAAGTGAGAATGAATGGGGGCGAGGGTGGTCCTGGGCTCCCTGTTCAGAGGGCTCCCTAGTAAGGCAACTTTAGGTGAACTGGGTGCAAGGTGGGGCCTCCCAGTATGCTCAGTATCAGGTGAACATTGGTCCAGCAGTTAGAGCTAGGAAGTAGGCCTGTGGGTCCTAGGGTGCTCCCTAGAGAGCATGCACTGATAGGGTGGCTGGAGTTGAGATGGGAATCACGCAAGGAAACTGGGGTGCTGGGGGAAGAAGGCACCCTGCCAGGGAGGTTGAAGGCAGAGCAGACATGAGTCAGGAGGCCCTAGAGCACTCTGCCCCAGGGGTGCCCTAGTAAGCCCTCTGGAGATAAATTTTTGTGGACATGGACAGTCCCAGGCTTCTTTATACCCGTGGCACATGGGCAAGACAGCTGGAAATGCAGTGAGTGCTGACCAGTGTTTCTTAGTGTGTGCTGCTTTGGGGCTGCCTCAGTGGGATGGCTGGGAGTGGTGTGGGCTAGGGGCCTGGGGCTGAGATGATAGGCAAGCTAGGACTCCCAGTGTCCTGTGCTCCTGTGTCCATTATCAATCTGGAGGGATCGTGGAAACCATAGTACTTGCCAGCTTCTCCAATGGGGGGAGAGATTTCCAGCTACTTCTCTGCCATTTGGCAGGGTTGTAGGGCTCATCGATTTATATTCTAGTTGCCCTTTTAAAACCTGCTTTTCTACTGTGCCCCAGGGCTGACAAGTCTGCCTCCATCCTATTCTTCCCCACTCCAGTTTGCAGTGTCAGGAGTGGGCATTGCCTTCATGACCTTGTCTCTGTCTCCCTTGCTGTCAATGTAGATAAGGTGTGAACACAGTCAACAGGAGTGAATTTAGGAACTTTCTACATCACCTTTCTTGGATCAGCTGAGTTTCTAATTTTAATCATGTTTCTAGTCGTTCGTGAAAGAATCCCAGGAAGCGACTCTAAGTCTTCTGTCGCCCTGGGAAGTAGTCTGCATCTGTTTTGGCACCTCCGCTTTCATGAGAGTGAGAGTCCTGCTCTGGCCCCTTGTAAATACTGTGCTTGTCTCTGGCTGGCTCTCTGGCTTGGATGACTCAGTCTCTATTTCCCTGTGGACACATGCTCTGAGGTGCCTCCACCTAAGTCAACACAGGTGTCAGTGTGCACAGGGCTTAAGCTTTGCTCACATTTGGGGTTTCCTTTTCATTTTGATGCCTGTAAATATTTACATATTTGTATTCCCATCTATGTCTTCTCATTTCAAAAACTATTTTATTAACCATTTATGTTTCAATGCTTTGGGAGAAGAGGGCCTCACTACATAACAGTGCAGTTCCAACCTGACTGACCTTTCTCATTCAATTTCCACTGTCTGGATTGAGAGTGGTGGTCTGAACTCCAAGATGATGGCTACGATGAAAGTGGTGGTAGTGGACAGAAGCACCTCAGCTCAAAATATATATTTTGTAATGAATTTTATAAAATGTCTTAGTTGAATGTGGGTGGTGAGGCATGGGAGTTTTACAATATCTGCCAGTCTTCTGGACTGATCACTGGGTAAATTTGGAGTCATTTAGTGAAGTGGGAGAGACTGGAAAAGAAAGCTCGTTTCCTAAGTGGTTGCAATCCAGTTTCCTTCTGGTCACGGGGAGATGAGACACTGATGAGACCTAGAAGTAGACCTATCATGCAGCTTGATGGATACCCAAGGGGACCTGAAGAAAAGTCTGGATAGAGGAAAAATAGGAAGTTGTCAGCTTACTGATGCTCCTGAAAGCCTGTCTCTGCGTTTATATCTTCTGTTCTAGGGCATTCAGGTTGATTGTCCAGAGCTACACATGTTGACTAATTCTGATCTGACACATTCAGCTGCCAGATCTCTCTATTCAGATTTGGCAACTCTTCCTCCTTCAGATCACCGGATGCCCGAGTTTTCTCTTACACAAATAATCCTTTACATTTGCATGGCAAGGGAACACAAGTGGCTCCTAACTCAATCCTGTGAATATGGGTAGACTTAACATGAACACGTGGCTATAGGACAGAAAAAGTGGTTATCTAGATATTAGGTGAGAACTTTTGTCTGATTTGTTAGGATGTTTCTACCAGCACTGAGGTTTTCATGTCACAGGCATTTTCCCCCTCCACATAGAAAGCCATAATTTATGGAAATCCTTTGTTCATAATGAAAAGTTCTGCCAAGAGAAGAGCCATCACAAATATAAAGAGCCACATTCCCCAGAACAACAGTGATACCTTAATTTGTTAAAATGAAGAAAATTAAAATTCATCGGTTGGTTCTAAAGAGGTTTAGGTCCTCCTTAGTGTAAATTGCTACAATTCATCTGATCAATAGAAAGTCAGTTTTAAAGGCAATATTTAAAGAATATGCTTATAGCTGTAGAAGTAGAGCAATTTCAGAATGTACAACTTTCAATCTCAACATTACTAGTGCAATCCTATTCTCAACACATGAAGCAAAATCATGTGGGACTCTATAGTTATATGTAAATGTATTTGTCACTTTCAGCAGCTATCTACCAAATAAAAAGAGAATGAAGAGAGAAAATGAAGGTCCGTCCTGGAACATAAATCTGAATATCTGAGAACAAAATTGCATCTGGTTCCACAGAGTTGAATAAAAGCTCTTTTATTCCATTAAGATAATCCATAAAGTGCAGCTTCCAACCCCAGACCTTTCTGTTACTGATATCACGAGGTACAGTGATTATTCCTGAATAAATCAGAATAAGGGTAGTGGCATATCAGGAGACCTTCTGTTCTTTTAATACAATGAAATGAAATAAAAAATCAGAGGAATCTTAATAGGAAACTTAACAGGCCACGTTTTCTCTGGTTAACTTCCTGACATCCATGTCCATTTCTGATGGGAAGTGCTGCTCCTTGTTCGTGGGAGCTGCCCACACCCACCACCACACTTCAGCCCCCCCATCCCCAGCTCAGGCTGTAGCTGGGTGAATGAGTTCCTGCAGGAGAGCCCCTTGGTGCAGTCCATGCACCATGGCCACTTGTTCATGGCCAAATACTCCTTTGTATTCTATTTAATGCCTTTACTTGCATCTCAGTGACACATTTTGCATTTTTTGTGGTTGCTCTTGGGAGCACAGTATACAATTTAATGTATCAGAATCCACTGAGAGTTAAGAGTGTGCTAGTTTAATAAACATCCAATTGTCAGGTCCTTACCACAGGATAGTTCTGTGTTCCTTTTTCTATCCATTGTGCTCTTCTCATGGATTTTATATCTCCCCATGTTACAACCCTCACAATGTAGTGGGAATTTTTGCCATAAGCAGTCCCAGTTCTTAGAAACAGATGATGAGGGAAAAGTTGTTAGTATATATTTGGGGACAGAGGCTTGGAGGCTCTGAAGAGTCACTGATTCTCCTTTGAGTTCACTGCACTTCTTGCTTCCACCCATGAATCTGGGAGAGATAGGCCACTGACTTATTTTATAGGTCAGCATTGCTCCAGGTATTTAAAAATATCATATGAGGTGGTCTACCCTGAATTAAAAAAGAATTACCTTCCATCAACTGTTAATGAGTTGCTTAGTAGGCACACAGTTGTTAAAGAAACAACCTTCAGCTGAGTCTTTGGACAGTGCCTGGGATTCAGTGTACCTGGAGCAGCACTCCAGTGGCCAGAACCTCCCACTGAAGTAGAAGAGCACCATTCTGGAAAGATGCATTCTGACATTGCAGCCCCAACAGTCTCAGGAGGGACTTCCCCCATATTAACTTTTCAGCCAGAGCACTGCCTCTGTTCAAGGCCAAGAGGAGTGTGTCTCACCATGGCTGCTGTCTAGCACAAGTTGGCTGACAAGATTTATAAGGTCTTGTCTGGGGCAGTAATGTAGAAAAAAAGGTCTTTAGCAAAGAACTGGGCACATCAGCTGAAAGTCCACGTCATTTTTGATAGTCTTAGTGTCCAACTGAAGGTTCTGGGTCCCTGGGTTGCAGTGCAAAAATTTTGCCAGAAGGAAGATTGAAGTCATTCCTACTCTAATTTCTTGAAAGCCAACTGGGATTAAGTAAGAGGCCCCAGGACACCATAGATGGTTCAGAACTACAATATTACAGTATTGAAAACATGTAGACTGAGTATATTTCAGAGGTGTGATGGACCAGAAGGATCCACTGGTGACATTGGGGTTGGAGACTGTCTACGGTCATGCAGGACCTCTTGGGAGAGAACCACACACGGAAGCTCAGTCTTCTGAATCTCAAGCTGTTCTCCTTCATTGCATAACATTGTCAGTAAAGAAACTGATTCAAGGACTCTAATTGGCCGTATTAAATAGAGAGAAAGGTGGCCTCCTTTGATTCAAGGACTCTAATTGGTCGTATTAAATAGAGAGAAAGGTGGCCTTCTTTGTTTATATCATTTATGCTCAGAGCTCATGGTTCTGAAGAATTGCTCTGCACAGCCACACTGTTATTCTCTGGACTGTCATTCTCTAGTAGCAATGCCCAGAGAAGGTTGGGGAAAGGAGAGAGAGGAAAGAAGACTGAGCAGTCTCCTGTGAAAATAATATAATTTCCTATATCATTAAGCATGATAGAATCTTCCCCATTGGGTTCTCTCTCAATTTGGGTGAAGTGGGCACCAGTTCACACTGGCCAATGCTTGTTATATAAACTGATGTCCAATTGAACAGCGACAAAAATAGAAGTTATGTACATGCAGTTGGAGACCTTTTAAGGTCAGTTGGTTAAGGTGACATATGAAGAGTAGGCTGAATTTCAAACCTTTTTTCTCTTTGAGAAGTGATCCTTCCTCTCCACTGTCTGATCATCAAAGGGGTGAAATCTCTGTAAATGCTGGGACGGGTGTGTGTACAAACCAGGAGGTGGTGTGTGATGTCAGGAATGCCCAGGATACCATCCTTGCCCAAAGGATCCCGGAACATCGGGATTCACCCTGTTGAGTGGCCGTGAGAGTTTAGTGGTCTCTCCTCTTCAGACTCAGTGAGGTGGGCTGTGGTCAGTCCCTCCAGGGTCAAGGGTAAGAAAGGAGAAAAGGAGGAAGTGGCTGACTCAGAGCTGCCCGTGCAGTGATGTGGTTGTGCCCTGCTAGGCCCTTGGGCCATCCGCATCATCTCCATTGTTAAGCAATGAAGGCAGAAATGCCTTTCTGTGCATTTTTTCTCTTCATCAACTGGCTTTGCCAACTAGGTAGTGCTCTCATTAAGTGAAAGAATAAATGTAGAATAACAGCTCTGGACGCATGAGCACAGTGTGAGTTAAATGAAAGGACACAAAAGTGAGGTTCTTTTCCTAACTCGCTTTTCGTGGGCCTGGGCATGAACTCCACCCACTGTGACAAGGGCACAGTTGCACTGGAACATGTGGCTTGAGATGTGGCTGTGGCAGGAGAGGCAAGGCTGAGGGCAGCTCTGGCCAGCTGCATCTGTGAGCAGCTGGGGCTTCGTTTCCCTGACCCTGATCATGCTTTTCTGAATCCATTCCCATGTTTTGTATGCAGAATTCCCTGAACACAGGGTTTGGCTACACCATGGTTAGCTGCAGTAATTAGTTGAATTCTTAGAAGAGCATTTGGTTGGGATACCCGTGTGGCTCAGTCGTTAAGTGACTGTCTTTGGCTCAGGTCATGATGCCATGGTCCTGGGATCGAGCCCCACATTGGGCTCCCTGATCAGTGGGAGCCTGCTTTACCCTCTCCCATTCCATTGCTTGTTCTCTCTCTCTCTCTCTCTGTCAAATAAATACATAAAATCTTAAAAAAAAAGTAGAAGAGCATTTGATTGGTTACCCATGACAAGTATACATAGTTTCTAAACCCCAATGACTCTTAACACAAGTCCACACCAGGTCTCCTCTGTACCCTGTGTTCATGGCTCTGAGCTTCTTGGGACACCTGCAGTTGGAGAAAAATGGATGCTGCTGCTGTGAGCACTCTCTCTGAGCCTCCCAGGTGACTGATTCTAAGGAGAGAGGAGGGATGGGGGTGTTTGTTTTTCCTGAAACACAGAGCCTTAACACTGATGGGGAGGAGAGAGAGTCATCAGTCTGGCCATTTCCTGGACCTCCCTAGGCCAGTGCAGTGTTGACACCGCTGGTGGCAGTCAGAGTGGGGGCAGAGGCCCTGGGCACCATGTTAATTATTTACTTGTAGGAAATGGAAAGTGGATCCTCTTAAAAGCCTGTCTGTCTTGCTCTAGAATTTGTGAGACTTCATCCAGAGCAAATGTCATTTCCATCACTGCAAGGTAACTTGGGCCCTCCCAGGGGCCAAGTGTCCATTCGCCAGAGGGAACAGATCAGGAGCAGCTCTCCAATGACCATCACACAAAATAAAAGATCCTGCATTAACAGGACCTGGCACTCTCCTTTGGGCTTCGCCCTTTCTTCTTAGCAGGAGGCAGGAGGCAGGGAAAGTCTGTGTGCATCTTCTGAACTGTCACAGTATACTGAGAAACAGCCTGACAGAAATGTCATCCCAGTGAATATCATGTGACAGATAGTGAAATGTAGTCTTCTGTTGCCTCCCTGACACTGGCTGTTGGCAGGATTTTCATCTCCACCAGTTGGATGCTTAATGGATGCTTTATATTCCCTTCCATAATCACCAGTGGCTTTGAAAATCCCTGCATATTTTGATTAGATGTTTAGATTTTTTTTAAACTGTGTCTTCTTGACATTTTACTACTGCAGTGTTGATTATCCCCTTACTTATTACCAACACATTGAGTACAAATATTTTTTTTTTCCTTTCATCTTTACGGTGCTTCATCCTTAAGAAAAGCAACATTGAAATAGTTTCAGCTAAAGCACTAATGTTGGTTCCTTCCTAAATAAGTGGACAGTTTTCCCTGAAAAGCCTGAAAATGTAAGCACCAAGTCTTCCTACTAGTTGGTCTGTAGGATCCTGTTGTTTGAACTCTAAGAAGGTCAATACAAGCCGGGATCACCCATCAGAAAATTCCTGTGGTTTCTCCTTCTCAGAACCCCAGGGATCCCCACAATCACAAAACTGGAGGGTGCTCGCAGCTGAAGGTGGCCCCTATGCAGGGAAGCAGGCAAAGCAGGGGGGATCTTGGCAGTCCCTGTCACCAGACGGCAGGGGGTGGCTCTCAGCTATCTCCTTGGATGCACTTGGCCTCAGGGAACAAGAGATGAATAACACACTAGTCTGAAGTTTTCTCAGCTGTGAGATTCAAGTTGGAAAGAGTATTGCTTCAGGACATATGGCGCATAGTAGGTCAGGAATCGCTCTCCCTTCTGCCCTCAGGGGGAAAAGAAAAAGAAAGAAATCACAAAGGTATGAGGTGCCACAAATCAGCGACTCTACTCTGTGTCTTTGGAGTAGCCAAGCGATATATACTGACAGTCCTTCTCAAACCCAAAGGACTAACCCAAACCAAAAAGAAAAGGCCAAAGCCATTTTTGGTGTGTGCTCCATCTTCCTAAGGTCTGTAATGGTGAGATATATGGGAGTAAAAGGAAGCAGATGACTCCAGTGCTCACTGACTCCTTCCCGTGGCAAGTCTCTTACTCAACATAACCATTTCAGGAGGCAGGGATGCGACAAAAGGATCAATCATGTGATCTGATCTCGTAGGAGAACTGGTCTGCCTACACTTTAGCTGAGCCCAGGAACCCTAGTGGTACAGTCCCAGATGGGGGGACCCTCTCAGGGTTATCAGCCAAGCCTAGAAGGGCAAGGGAGAAGCTTGGGTCTAATCATCCATGTCATGGACTTACTGTGACAGTGGCTAGACTTCCCCAAAGTGGTCTGTACACAGTTTATCATAGACCAGTGTTTTGGGGCCTTGAGTGTATCCTCCTCATATGGCAAATAGAAATTAATCATTTCAGAGAATGACTCAACAGCTTATTCTTCAGTGTGGTCAATATACTTTCCAAGAAGTATAGCAAGAGTTCAGTAAGTGCAGGCACCCTGCCTGAGAGATGGCAGACCCCATTTTCACACGGGAGAATGGAATTGTAGCAGAGGCTTTGGTGCAAAATCCTAGTATCTTCCAGGCAACCATCCCTACAGAAAGTAGTGATTAATTGATCCACAAAGAGGCAGGTGGGACAGATTATAAATTCTTTGGTAAAGAGAAAAAAAAAGAAATCCCACCAGAAAATGGTCCGCCATTTCCAAATATCTTTGCACTTGCCCTGCTTTTTCCTGAATAATTTCACAGCCATGTCCAACCGTAGTAGCAGCTATCCCTGTGAGCCAGGACAGGTGTGAAAAGCCTTTGGTAGAGCTAGTTTTCTGTGAGCTCTTCCCCCAAGGCCAGTAATGGTGAATCCAGTGGGTCATTCTGCCTGTCCCCCCACGGCTGGCAGGAGGTTACCTTTATCCTTGATAAGATTTGGGGGACAGATACTTTCCTTCCTGGATGTTCATATTATAACCCAAACTCAAGATGAAATGTGTTCAAGACTAAAATCTTCTGTCCTTAATTATGTAACATGGGGGATAAGGAAGCAGTGGGCAGTCTTTTCAGAACCTCACAAATCTTCATGCAAAGTAGCCTCCTGTCAAAGGCCAAGCCTGGGGATCTCTGTTGTACACAGTGGGGTCCGTCCCAGTTGGCCTGGAGGACAGGTGGCTGGCAGCATCGTCAGCAGAATGTGACCCTTTGCTGACCCACTGTGCTCTGACATGAGTGACAAAACATAAAGAAGATAAATGTTTTGAGAGGGAAAATGTTACAGATCAGAGGGAAAATTTTGTCACCTTTTTAGCAAGAAAACCTCTGTTCAGTGTGGCAAATAATCAATATTCATCCACTTAGGTAAAAGTGTTTTCGATGGTTGAAAATAGAGATTATACTTTATACCTTCCATTCCCAGTTTTTCACTACCCTGTGTTAATGTCATCATGTTCCAAATATTTGAAACAATTGAAAATGCATAAGTTTTAATCAAAGGGCATATCGTAATGTATTTCACCATTTCCCTATAGGACATTCAGGTTAATACTCATGTAAATGTCTATTTTTGTATTTATTTCATGTACATTGGCTTGCCCCATGAGATGTGGTGTAGAGGGTGGGAATGGCTTCGTGCACACTTCCCCTTGTATTCCAGAGGGCCAGTGTAGGGAGAAAACTGCACTACAGTTTGGGTCAGGGAATGAAATATAGAGACAGGAGGCAGAGATAGGACAGACCGTTCTCATGGCACAGCACCTCCTGCTGGGCACCCGCTCTTCCCTACAGAAATTTTGGCACAGGTGGATTTGAGATTGTGAGGGAAACTCTTGGTTCAGGGGTTCAGGCATTTTCTGAGGGGCCCTGGGTTGGTGTCGGGGGTTCGGGGATCTCCATCCACAGGGAAACAATGACATTCCTGTCCCAGATCCATCACTCATCAGCATGGCAACTCTGGACAGTCCCTTCAGCTCCCTACATTTCAGTGCCCTCCACTGTCAGGTGTGGCTTCCAGCCCCGTTTCCCCTCTCATTGGTGCTGCAGTGGGGATGACAGGAGGAAGGGACACAGATTCTCTGTTGGCTGTAAAGCATCATTCCCATGTGAAAGATAAAGAGGGGGCTTCCATCCTCCCATGCAGGGGAGCCATCCAAGTCCCATATCTGGATTCACCCACAACCAGCTGTTCAGCTGATTCGATAGGCATTCAGTACCTCAACACCTACAGAGCAATTGGAAAGCATCAGTCCTTTCCTATGTCTGAGGCACTCACTTGGGACACTGTAATGGCACACTAACGTCTAGGCCGTAGAGCAGGGAACCAGGGCACAGTGATCTCAGGAATGCTTTCGGGTAGGTGTGGCTGCTAAATGGGGTGTGAATCCAGGCCATCAGTCATGCTCACTGTGCTTTGCTGCATTTCTGTAATGTCTCTGCTAAATACAAGCAGTTGCCCACAAAACCTGTGGGTGTGGGAGGGGGGCGGAATTCAGAGCACAGCACACAGGGACATCTTCCTAAGTCTGCCCTGGAGGGAGGAATGCCCCTGGGAAGCTGGTGAGTAGGGAGAGGGGAAGGTTGGACTAGAAGTAAAGGATGTCTAATCCCCCTGACAATCCATCTAATCCATCTGACAACAAGATGCTGACACTGGTCTCTATTTCTATGTGTCTCCCAGCAATCTGTGTAGAGCATCCCCCTGAGGATGTGAAGCGGGCCACAACCACGCCAGCCTCTCTACCACCACCTGTGAAGAAAGTCCATTTCTTCCTCCATAATCGGATGTACCCCACTGGGGGCACTGTGTAGGGTACCTTGGATATTGACTCATTACCTCAAGAAAAATTTTTATAATTTCTTCAGTGCTGTACACTTAAGAGAAACTATAAAGATGTTGTGTGATGTTTTTCCATTTCATAAAAGCACAGTTAAATGTATCAAGTGCATCATTAGTGTAACTGCAGAAGTTAAGATGCATTTCTAACTCAACATCAGAGGAGGACTCACTAGGAAGCAAAGGCTCAGGGCTCCTGGGACAGTGGGGTGGACCCTGCCCCTAGTTAGAGGTCAGCCTCTGTCCTGCCAGTGGTGAAGTGGCTGAGCACCCACTTCAGTTCTGACTGTCCTTGTTGTTTCCCAGACCTACCCGGACCCCCTGCAATTGTCCGCACACAGGATTCCTTCGCAGAGTTCAAAGGCTCAGGCACAGGGAGCATCATTGTTCCTTTCACTCATTTTTTCCTCCCAGCTTTTTCACTTCCTCTTTCTGCCACCAGTGAGCACCTCTTCTTAGCTTTTCCGCATCTCCTCCTTTTCCAATGTCCACCTGGAAGGACCTGGTCTCCTGCAGGCACTGAGGCCTTGCATTTGCTGTGTTCCTGAAACTTCCCTGAAGCCCTCCTCAACCCTTTTTAGCTGGTGTAGCTCTGGCTCCTGACCCCTGGGCTGGCCCACTGAGGCTGGGAAGCAGCCCTGAACAGCCCAACGGGGAGTGGGATTAGGAGTCAGCAGGGGTGAGTCTGCCCTGCTGGACGAGGGGCTCCAGGAACTGAGGATTTGCCTGGGTGTCCCCACTTGGCTGTTTCCTGCCTGGGTGGCTGTCATGCTCAGGGCAGCTCTTGCTTTCAATTCTCAGGAAGCTTCCTTTAAACAGACTTAAGAGAAAAGTAGAGGAAGCAGTTTGGAAGTCAGAACAAGAGGAGAAAATACAAATGTTGTGAGCTGGGCATGAAAAGGGGGAAGACAGCCACGTGCTCATGCTCTCCATCACTTTCCTGATGTACTTACTGTCACTTCAAGAAAAGTTTCCAAATAGTGGGGTGTCTGCTATTGTGTATGAGCACAATGTGGTGACAGGGGGGTGGTCATGAGTAGACCATGGGTCAGACCCTCAGGAGCTCAATCTGGCATGTAAAGATGCTGGGGAAGAGGGATACAGATTGGCCTCCCAGTCCTTCCTTGCATTTCCTTTCAGGAAAATGTCATGGCTTTTGATTCAGGCAGGAATTAACTCATTGGGGTGGAGGCTGGTTCAGGCATGTGCTGTTATCTGGGTGAGGAATTGGGGAAAGGAGGGAGGGGAGCACTCTATTCAGAAATCCTGGATGTAACCTAAAGGACTCAGGGTTCAGGGTTCTCTGTCCTAAGAAAACCAACTACTTTCCTATCCCTGAGCTTTCTCTGTCCCTGTCATTGCACTGTGATTCTGAGCAAACCATTTAACATCTCCACATTTCAGTGCCAAGAACCCCAGAACAGGGGTCATAGCTCCTGGCCCCTGCCTCCCACAGGGAGGATGGCAGATGACAGGAGACGATGACACAACTTCTCCATGGGCAGAAAAGCCTCATGTCCCTGTGAATGCTGAAAGGCCACCTTCTACCCTTCCCTGCCCTCCAGGCATCAACATTTCCTCTCTGGGGGAAGTCACCCCTTTATTTCTTGCTTATTCCTGCAGACATGCCATATTGGAACACTCATGCAGCACTTATGAGGGACCACTCATTGTCTTTGAGGGTTACCTGGATTTTTCTAGGATGCTTCATAACAGAATACCAGTAAGGAGGACCCTTGGGCAGAACAGGGAGCCGGGAACAGAAAGGTCAAGTAACTTGCCCAGTTACATGTGGCTTCTAGTAAGATTTGATACCAGCCACCAACAGCAGCCTCTGTGTTCTCTGCTCACTGTGAGCACTGCATTTTGAGATCATCTCATCCAAATGCTTATGTTCCCACCCAGTCCCTGGGGTGTCAGGTACACACCACATCCAACAACCCTCTCTAGGCCCAGCTCAGACTCAGTTGGCTCCCCAGGTCCTCGTGAATAGGAATGTGTGACCAGGGAATGAATGATGAGTTCCCAGGGTCTTTTTCAGCTTCACCTCAACAGTTCTGGTTTTGGTGTATTTTCCAAGATTGTGGCTCAGGTTAGAAGAAGGAAAAATCATAAGGGGTTCAAACACTGGAGTCAGAGCATCATTGGCAACCAAGAAATTCTCCTGGCTGTCCCCAGCCGTGGTTCACCAGCACCCACATGGGCATCTGTTGAAACAACAGGGGAGTCGCATACATTACTTCCACTGACTACAACTTTGAGGTGCTGTGGATGTAAATCAGTTATTTAGATTCAAGAGAAGAAACTGCAGTTTGCGCAGCAGAGTGTGGATGCTGGGAGGAAGGAAGGAGCAGGAAAGGTCACACACAGAGCAAGTACAGCTACTTCCCGCTCTCACAAGGCCTTAGTCCCGGCTGCACAGATAGTGGTTCAGATCTTAGTCTAGAAGACACGGGGGCTGGTAGACTTCATGCATTAAGGCACTGAAGGGCCAGCCTGAGCAGCCCTTTCCTTGTTCATTAACTGTTCCACAGTGAGGTGTGGTCATTTGAGCAACTTTCATGTAGGCAGTTGGTTTGGAATGTGCTGCGTTCTGAGGCAGTTGGGAGTTAAGAAGCCTACTGGTCATTCAGGGTGTTCACAAGACCTGGGACTTCTCACTGCAAGGCAGTTGATACAGTCAAATTCTGGTTGTGGAAAGGCAAGTGAGGAAGAGTTGGGGACATGTTTGGATCCCCTCAATCCATCAGCGGGTATGCATTTGGGGGAAAGAACCAAAATGTAGACTGAAAGGTAGGGACTGAATGTAGAGCCAGAAGATGGCTCAGGATTTGAGCCATCTTCTTGGGCCAGCACACCCCTGGGGCACCAGTGACTCCTTGTAAGAGTGTTGGGGAGGAAGGTGTGGACCTGGGCCTGAGGACAGTGCTTGGTTCAGTGTGCAGTGCATGATCTCGTATCCCTGGGTGACCAGGGAACCATGTGTGTCCTCTGTCCCAGAGCCAACCCTCATCAGTGCTGCGACCCTGAGCACATCACTTAATCTCTCCCAATTTCCATGCCCTCAGCCCCTCCCCTGCTCACCTCATGGTGCTGATGTGAGCAGAACCAGAACTAACAGTTTCTGCACTGTCAGAAGTCGAGTATGGAAATATCCAGCCATTACTGTTGAGGATCTGTACCTCTCCTCAGTTCTTTTCTTCTGGGCCATGTCCTTTGGAGCCTTCTCATTAAGTATGAAATGATCATAATCATCTCTGTGAAAAGTGGCCACTTTTCTTAGTATTAATTGTCTTTCCTTGTGTAAAAAAATGTCATACTCTTTGTCTTAAGATTTACAAAGCTGGCCTAATTTTCTTTAATATCTGCTTAATATCTGCCTATATGATTAATATCTGCCTCTTTTCCCATTTTTATTATGTTAGTCATCATACAGTACATCATCAGTTTTTAAGGTAGTGTGCCATTACTCATTGTATAACACTCAGTGCTCCATGAATCTATGCCCTCCTTAATACCCATCATGGGGACCCAGCGCTTAGAGGCTCCATCCATCACTGTGGCTGTGCCATCCCTCTCAAATGCAGGCAGAAAAGGAAGCACCTGGGGGAAACAAGGCAGAGTGGTGGTGGAAGGGTGGCAGAATGTGGGGTCCATGAGCGGGTGACATGACTGACACGGGGCCTCTTGTCCCACCCACAGAGTACCAGATTGCCTACTTCCTGGCCAGCAGCCCCCCAACATTTTCATCAGGATGGAGATGGGCACCACGGTGAGGTAGTCATTGGCCACTGAGCTGGCCCCGGAGTTGATATGCACCTTCAGGCTATTGGCTAAGAGGAGACAGGGCTGGGGAGCAGCCACTGAAGACCACTGTTAACACCAGTGAGAAGAGAGGTAAGACCCGAGGCCTAAGTCCACTGTTGTGGTGCTACAGGGATGAGAGCTGGGCCCACATGGGAGCTGTGAACTTGCTGGGTCCACAGCTTGCCGAGTTCAGGCCATGCACCCTATTGTGTCTACAGAGCCCGACATTTACCAGATAAGCAGGACTGTCTTAGGTTTAAAGCTGGAGACGTGGCTCAGGTCGTGTAACTGGCCCAGAATGGCTCTGAGGCAAATGTTTGAGGGCAGCTCCTTGAAGCCAGGCACTTGGTTTCTGATGTTCAAAACCACATGCCCAGCTGAGCAGGTGCTCAATAAAATATTCTACTGAGCAGTCTTAGGGAGATCTGTCTTCACAGATGCCATTTCTGTTCCAAGCACTGGTGTGGTGCTTATTGTTCATTGGTTTATTCTCACCAAATCCTGGGGGACAAAGTGCTATGAAGGTCTAATTCTACAGAAGTTGTAGGGTCCAGACAGATTCAGGCATTTGCTGGCGACACAGCTGTGGGGTGCTGATGTGAACACCTTCCACGGACTCCAGGGCCCCTCTTCCTACAGTGATCTGATGTGGGTTCCCATCTCAGCGACCCCTACCATGCCCTCCAGCCTCACCCGGGGATCTGTCTCAGCAGGTTCCCTCCCCAGGGCCACCCTAGCTTTAGATGCAGAGGTTAGGGCCAGTCCCAGAGGTCTTGGGGAAGAGGACAACAGGAAGGCACTTGCACATACAGCTGACAGGTGTGCTTAGAGGGATGACCTGTGCTACCTCCCATCTGAGATTTCCAAACAGGCTCTGGAGCTGTGAGAACTTAGACAAGGCCCTTTCCCTCTCTGTGCCCTGACTTCCACCTGTGGCCTCTTGGGAAGCACCCGAGGGCCAGCACGGTCTGCAGAACTCCAGCAGCTGACCTGGTGCTATGTCCATGCTCAGAGTATGGGCAAGTGTCCATGCGGGCTGTGTGTTCACTCTGACGAGATCTAGAGCAGTCTGAGGGAGGCATGGGTTGAAACCAGAGTGCTTGAAAATAATCCGAAGGGCCAATCAGAAAACCTACAAAAGGTAGAAGGCAAAGGAGGATGGCATGCCCTGAGGCCTTGCCATGGTCTGGCCATGTTCCAGGCATTGCAGCTCAATGCTGTCTCTACTTCCCACACAAGCGGGCCATACCCCACCTGCTAGAGTTTTTATGGAGACTTCATTCCACAGGCTAGACTGATGAAAGCATTTGCCATTGGCCTTTGATTGAACCTGCAGGCTCTTTACTCTTCCCAGAAGTCAGGGTTGGGACAGAATGTTCCAATCCTCTGATCAGAAGGTTGATTCTCCTGGTGAGCTGCCCACCTCTGCATTAACACGACAAGACACTCTGGCACTCTGCACAAATACAAACACGTATATGAGGGAAACATTTTCTCATTGGAATGACTCAATAGATTTTCTTCTTATAAGTAACAACATTGTAAGGCATCACTCCATTCTCTGCTTCCATGCTCACATGAAGATCTCCCAGGAGTGTGTCCAAATTTCTCTTCTCTTCTAAGGACCTTTGGAACTTCTAATTGCCTCAGTATTTGTCAAATGATGGTGGGATCCTAAATTGCTTCTCCATATGTGCTTTGTCTTCATCTTCAACAACTGATAATGTAGAACACTTGGGCTCCCCATGTGAATTTTCTATTATCTATTATAATACCTTGCTCATGGTCGTCTGTCCAATGCTTGTCATTACATCTGGACACAGCTTTGCTGTTAATGACCTTCAAACTTGAAGGTAGTCTGCTTGTCTTTGGGTGTCATTAAAAAGGCCTGTGGTTACTTTGTTTTGGGGTGTTGCAGAGTTTGGTAGCGTGAACTTATATTTTCAGAACTCAGAAGTCTGCATGTGCAATTATGTGTAATTGCTGGATTAAATGGCAAGTGAACTGAAGACCTTGATAAATAAAACCAAATTGTTCTCCAAAAAAGAAATCAGTCATTGGATTAGGGCCCTCCCTACCCAGTGTGATCTCCTCCTAACTGCAAGTTCTACAAAATCCTATGTCCATGTAAGGTAGCATCTACAGAAATGTGGGTTAGGACACCAAGGTATCTTTATGGAAGGCACAGTTCAAACCACAAGAAAGGAGTTTTCCTATAACAAAGCTGTGGCCTCTACTGTGGGACCAGGACAGTGTTTATTAAGGTGCTGGTGGCATGCCATAGGCTGCAGCTGTGTTGGTGTTGTGGAGAATTGCGCATGTATCCCTGTCCCTGGAGAAGCTTCACAACACTGCTGTAGCCAGTGGTCCTGCGCATGCCGTTTGTCCATCTGGTCACAGCTTGTGCTGTTTTTGTCCTTATTTTCTGAGTGTTCCAGAGGAGACATGAGACCCAGAGCCCCTGGGCCCCTGGTCAGCACTCTGGCTGCTGCAGCCCTCCCCAGACGCATTGACCAACAGACATTGATGGGAGGGAGAATGGTGGCTGGGCATCCCAGGGTGATCCAGGGTGGGTTAGATTCAGAGCTTCAGAGCCTGTCTACTACCATTCATGTTCCACAGAGTCTCTAAACATCGAAAGAGCACCTATACTACACTGGGCCCTTTGTATGCCACCTGACCTTGGAGGGACCACGGAGGTCCAGCTTAGGTCTGAGTCAGAGTAGAGTATGGGTGATATGGAATGTAGAACAATCACTGGGAGCCCCCTATGAGGATGCTACGAGCCTGGGTGGCTGTCAAAGATGGCATGGGGCCTGCCAGTGTCTGATGCACAACCAGCCCACATGTATAGTTCCCTTCAGTTCTGGCTTCAGAATGTGTGGCTCAGGGGCTATGTCCCTACTCTCTCCACCTCTAGGGAGCAAGCTGTGCCTTGGCCCTGCTGAGGTCACAGGGTAGCAGATGGGCAGTAGCTTGATCCGGCCTATCCCAG
The DNA here is from genome assembly GCF_010015895.1 of Lontra canadensis. Lineage (NCBI taxonomy): Eukaryota > Metazoa > Chordata > Mammalia > Carnivora > Mustelidae > Lontra > Lontra canadensis. The sequence continues at coordinate 6,322,541 of NW_022631081.1, forward strand.
GAGTGGTGCTGAGCAGAACATGTGGCTCATTTCCCTCTGTGTTTTTGAACACGCACTCCCATCCACGCCCCAGATGTATCTCCCTTGGCTTTGGAACAAAATCAAAACAACAAAATGAAAGGATCCAGAATGCATTTGGGCCCTTTTACCTGCACAGGTGCTCTTGGTCTGTGGCTTGCTTGTCCCTGTCAGAGTAGGGCTCCCACTTGAGCACAGGTAGGCCGATAGCCGTGCCTGGGGCAAGGTATCTGGAAAAGTTGCTGCCCTGGGGAGAATCCCATTTCCTGTCTTCCCGATTGTTATTTGTGCTATTTCCTGGTTACTCCTCATTTTTGCTATTTCCTGGTTACTCCTCTGACCCACTCATTAAAGGGTAAGCACAGACCCCAATATTGTGGGCTGGGGTGCCTGGCTGTCTAAGAATCAGAAAGCAGTGCAGGAACCCCCAGGGAGCTAACGGTAAGTGTGGGGACTGTAGTGTGCACGGGCTGCGGCTTCCTAGTGAGGCACCAGCCCGCCGTGTTGGCAGACCTCATTTGCAGTAACTGTTCCCTGCCTGCTAGAAGCCTTCCTGCTTTTCTTTCCCCTAATAGCCCAGAGCAGCTTCAAGACCAGAAAAACAGTTTCAAGACCACGAATAGTGGCTCCACGTTAACATAAATTAACATGTAAGTGCGCACTGCCTTCAGCAGGAGCAACCATGACCCTGGGGCAGGCCTGGGCCAAAAGCCATCACTGCCCTCCTCTAGGGCCCCATTCCTTTTCCCTGGCTGAGCCTCCGTCCCCATGAAACACTCACCCCTTCCCCTCCCGGGCCCAGGCCCCCACCCTCTACTTTCTCTGCCTTTGAGTCCGCCAGGGACCATACACTACTGTTATGGGTTCGTCCCCTTTGAGAAGGGGAAGTCTGGCTTTTTCTCTATCCAGCTTCATCCCTGCTGGGGCACATTTAGGATGCCCTTACTGTTCAGAGCTGAGTAGCACCCCACTGCATGCACTCACCCCATTTTGGCTGCCAATTTATTGCCCCTTGCCTTTGGTGCACTATGTTGCTTGACCTCGTGCTCCTGGTCCTCCTATGGTTTCAAGGTCCAAATATAGGGCAAAGGGGGCCCTATATTGTGACTCTCCTCTGTGCGGGAAACTAACCATGATTTTGTTCATGTACCCCCCTGGCTTGTTCCGGTTGACTACAAGGAGACAGAAGGTCCCTGGAGGTCGGGGTGGGGACTAACAGGCCAGGCAGGTATACCTGCCCCATAAGGCAGCACAGCTTTGGCAAGACTGAGAGAAGGAAAGGGTGGGTCCCTGTGTGTGCTTGAGGCCAGCATGGGCAGGAACCTTGTGTTCTGATTCTGAACCTCTGTAGGCCAGCGCTTCCCGAGAAGGTGAGATCTGAACCCTGGCATGCATCTCCATTCACTTAGGGGTCAGACTTGCACATAGGCCTCAGGAAAACCCAGTGATGATGAAGCAATATTAACTCATGAGAGAACCTTCCAGAATATACTGGTAAACAGGTCAGCTCTTTTCAACCTGTCATTCAGGCTCTGCCTGTATAACCTTAAGTATGTGGCTTCATGTGCCCTTGTCTTGCAATGATATGGTTGTTAAAAACTCAGACAACTTTGCATTGCCAGTATATTTCTTCCTTAAACACTGGGGTCTTTCCTTACCAGTTTATGGAGAGATTTGGGACCAAAGGCAAGCCCACATCAATTTCTGCCACCTCCACTCTTCCCTCTGGAAGAGGGCCTGCTGCTGCATTGACCCTGAGCACAGAGTGGATGGGTCTGCTGAAGCGCTTGGTGATTGTTAGTCAGACCTAGTCTGACCTCCCCAGTGAAGGAGGAGGAATCCACTCCATAGACCCTCTGGGGACACACATGGACTGGCCCGTGGGCCCTTGGTGTGATCCCAAGGCAGGGAGGTGGTCACGGGCCGGCTGACTCCTGTCCCAATCCATCTGTAGGTCTGAAGAAACACCGGTGCTATGCGGTCATTCTGCCGGCCTAAAACATAATCTGCAAGATTCTTGCTGGCTTGCCCATGGAGGTGTTTGTCAGCGAGACCGGTAAGCTCCGGGTGCCCCTGACCTCTGAGAGGCCTGGCCTGCTGCTCTCAGGGGTCTAGCAGTGTGCCTGTGTTGAAGAACATGTTTGCAGGGCCCCGTGGTGTGGGGGGCAGCGGGTTCAAGGTCACTGCTGGGAAAGATCTGCGGAGGGCTGGGCAAACCCAATGGACAGAGAGATGCTTCCAGTCTTGTAGTCAGATCTGAGGGATGATTTCACACCTGGAGGCATCCTCCTGCTTTCCAGGACCTGCTCTAAGAGAGAGGCTGCTTCCTCCTTGGGAAGCCAGGTGGGTGCGGACCTCGGCCTCTGCCGAGAAGTTTGTGCTTGGTCACTCCCGGTCCCAAGTGGGACGCATAGCAGCCCAGCACCCATGTCAGCCTGACCTCCTGGTCACAGCCCTTTCTCAGGTCTCAGAAACCCATGTGGCTCATTGATTGTACCCCTTTTAGATACGATGAAGCCCCTGAGTTTGTTTTCAGAGCTGCCCCTTCTTTGGAGTCTCCCAGAGGGATGTCCTGTCTCGTTGAGAGCCAGTTGGGCTTGTCTCTGACCCGAGGTCCCTGCCCCTTCCCCCCTCCTCTGCTGGTCTCCTGCTTAGGTCAGCTGAAGCAGTTAGAGGGCCATGCCTCTGGCCAGCAATGATGGCAGTTCCCTGTGAGGACCGAGCCCCAGGCTGGCAGGAGAAGTCGGCTTGGCTGCTGGGCCAGCCCTCAGAAATGGGTCACGTGACCTTTCAAAATCTGGTGAGATTACTGTTCTGAACCTAACAGCAGCACTGAGGCCATAACTTAGCAGGATTTTTCTTGAAGCATCAGTCAAGTGTGCAGCATGTGAGGATGACTGAAATGCATTGCCTGGAGTGTAGGTTGTGCTGGCGTCTTGGTATTTCTGTCCCCAGGGGTTATTCGGGTTGGTGGGGTGGGGGGTGGGAGGCCAGTATTTGGGACATATGTGCCTTGCTTCAGAGGTGCCCCTGAGGCTGAGCAGGAAGGCAGGGGCTTCAGTCCTATCTGGCACCGGGGACCACCTTGGTCACCATGGTGGTTGGGTTGAGGGGAGCACAGGGCTGGCCATCTAGAGTCCGTGGCACCTGAACTGCTTGTTGGCAGTCTGCACCCAGGGCCCAGGGACCTGGAGTCAGGGCCTGAGTCACAGGGCCCAGAGCAGATGCTCATAGGAAGGGACTGGAGCCAAGGAGGCAGGCAGGCCCAGGCAGCTTATTCAGCCAGCCAGGTTGCGGGGGCCTGAAGCCCAGCTCTATGCTCTGTGCCCCACTGGAGGGTTGGCATGTCTCAGAGCAAAATGCACACAGCATGAAGTCTGCCATCCCCACCACCCTGAAGCAGAAGGTGTGGCATGGAGCTCACTCATGTTGTGGGGCAGCTGTCACCCATGTGTGGGCAGAGCCCCCTGTCCCAGAAAGAAGCCACCTTCCATCCAGCTGTCCCTCCCTCCCCTGCCCCACTTCCCCTGCCCAATGGCCTGGAATGTCAACTGTTGGTCTCTATGAGTCTGCCTGTGCTACATGTCTCACAGTATCTGTGCTCTCCAGCTGGCTTCTTTCTCTGCACATGTTTTGAATGTTCATAGCATTAGTCAGCACCTTGTTCCCTATCACAGCTGGGGAATATTCTGATATGTGAACACAAACATTTATTTTCTCCCCATCTATTGATGGACCCTTGGCTTAGCCCTACCACTCAGGTTCTGTGAGGAGAGATGCTGTGAACAGTGATGCACTGGTATTTTCCAGCGGTGTTGAGCTGATGCTGCTCCTGAGTGGCAGGGGAAGCCACAGAGGCTACAGTGGGGGACCAGGCCCTGAGGGAGGGTGTGAGCTCTTCCTCCACCCTGGGCTCCTCATCTCCCTCCACTCTCTGGGAGGGGTCCTGCTCTGACCCATCTCCTCCACCTACCTACTCCCCATGCTATCTCCACAAAACTTGGAAGTCAGCCCCCTGGACCCCTTGACCCCCCAGAAGGGAAAGGGGAGCCCTACCCATCAAGCCTAGTCTCCAGGGCCATCTGAAACACCACACATACTCTGAGGAGCCAGTGGTTTTGCTGAGGGTACTGGCATGGGATGCTAGGAAGGGCTTTTAAACTGTCCCTAGAGGTTCTGTACTCAAAGCGTGTGGAGCACTGCCCAGCCTCTTAGTTCTGATCTCTCGCCCTCATGCCCAGGACCCACCTCTGGGGGCCTCCTCTCCAGAAAGTTGTCTCTGGCCCCTTCCCAGGTACAGGTCAAGCTTTCTCCCTCTGTGCCCAGGTCCACAGGCACTGTGTGGACACCTCTGCCTTTGTTATCAGATGGGACTGTTCTTTCTTCCTCCACATGGAGCCATGACCACTCATCTCAAAATGTGCCTCATCCTGAGCTTAGAACCAAAGGGGACCTGAGTGCCTTTGCTGTCCTGTAAATAAAGGTCCCCAAACTCCCATGAGCATGAGGTAGGAGAACAGCTCTGGGAATCCTGAGCACTGGGAAACGCTAGGTAGGGTGAGAGGATGTGGGTGGACTTCCATTTTTCAGAGCAGGTGGGAATAAGTGGGGGGACAGGGCTAATCAGAGATGCTGCATACTGAAGCAAGGTAACATGTGGCAGTGGCATCTTCCTCGTGACTACTGTGACCCTAATACTCTTGTTGCCATAGGCACACACATGCAGTTCACATGTTTCTTCATCAAGTCTCCTTTTCAACACCTCCTACAGCACCTGGGCAGGGGAAGGGAAGGCAGCTAGCCAGAGTGCATGACTGTGCTCTGAGGAGGCAGGCAGCCAGGATGCTGACCTGTGGGTGGGGTGGCCTGGCAGTAAGGCAGGAACCAGAGAAGGCTGCTAAGTGCTAAGGGCCAGGCTCTGTGCAAGGGGATTCATGGAAGTACCCCAAAGGAAGAACCCCGTGTGTGTGTCCCTGCAGCTCTGCTCCCTCTGCACAAATCTCAGATGGGTGCAGGGAGCAAGATAGGGAAGTGAGTTTATGTTGCTCTTTCCACCATAATTTGGGTTACAGCCTTCCAAAGGAACTAGTCAAGAACAAGGAACATGGAGGCAGAGTGGCCTGGCAGATACCAGGAGAGGGTGTGCTGTGCACCCTGGGTAGAAAGGGCTAGACCTGCCTGCCCTAGTGGGATGTACTTTCAAGCAGATGAACTGTCGCCCCAGGGAAAGGAAGGACTAGACTGGTTCTCCCTCCAAAAGAGGGAGTCGGAATTTCTCCTACACCTGGGGGGAAGCACCCATGGGAGGTCAGGTCAGCAACCTGACCTTTGTTCTTTGACACAATAACTGTTGCTGAAAAGGAAAAATGGACAGTCATGAACTGTTGTCATTAGTTACTTCTGGGGCCATGTCGGTGACATTGGGCCTGAGTGTTGCTTCAGGAGACCACAAAGCATCTTGGAATGATTTTTTGGCTCTTTTTGTAAAGAATGAGAAATTTACTGTAATCTGTGACTCTTCCTTTCTTGTAAGAGGGCAAATTTTTAATTGTGGCTATTCTGAAGGAGAGAGAATTGGCAATGCTTCTCACTATTTTAGCTCCCCTTAGGGACACATAGAGATGAGCTCCAGCCTCAGAGGACAAGAGAAGGCTTTGGAGCTTTGCTGGTCTGAGTCTGGTGTGTGGGCAGGCGTCCAGGGCACTTGGCCTATGGCCTTTCCCCAGCATCATGCACCACAGTCTCCAGGTAATTACCAAAGGATACAGGTCGTAACAGAATGAAAGCCAGGGGCAACTTCTGCGGCAGGTCTGGTCTTTCGGTGGGCCTTGCTGTGTGTAGGTGGAGAAGTGGGTTTTCAGCCAGATGAACACCAGTGGTGGAGTTGGTGTCTGTTGGGATGTGATAGCCTGCTGTGGGCCAGATGTGATTGCTCTATCTGACTCTCAGAGGCCATCACCCAGGCTCGAGGTGGTCAGGGGCTCCTGGGGCTCTTTCTCAAATTGGGCCATTCGCTAGGCCCACCCTAAGGGAGGGGGGGTGCATCAAGTAAAACTATGAAAATGTGGTTTATAAAATACATTTGCCCTCCAGAGCCTCTTCCCTCCATCAGGACACCCGCTGTAATACCCCCACGTGAATTCCTGTAGGGTGGCATTTTCCTAGGACAAAGATGTTTGTTCTCACTCCTGAAGATCGCGACCTCAGACCAGAGCTAACACAAATATTGGTGCTGAAGTGGGGGTTCTGAGGTTTGCTCTGCCCATGACACCCCCCCATAAGGAGCCCTGTGTGACATGTGAGCCATAGCCAACTGGCCATATGAGGGTCAGCAGAGACTGGCTATGAGCCTCAACTGCCTTGTTTTCTGTCCACCATGTCCATAGTCTGTCCATCCCCAAAGGCCTTGGCAGGAGACACTTCAATGGGACCAGAGCTCCCGCCATGGAAACTCTATTCAGTATGTCCCCTGCTCTCTGTTCTTTCCAAAGGGGCCACAAACCCTGCAGGTTAGCAGTAACCTGAAGCTGTGGGACTCATAAAGTTGGGGAAGGTCACTGAGGTTCAGTATTGTACTCGGTCTTCTTGGCTTTGCTGTCAAAGGGCCACAGGAATATCGAGGAAGAAATAAACATGCTCCCAGGACAATTGTTGGCTTTGAGAATTTATGGAGAGGATGTAAGAACCCAGTTTCTATGCCATGCAGTAGTCCAGGTCCAACTGTTCTCATGAGAGGTCACCCCTACACAGAAGACAGTGTCAGCAGTGCCCATGGAGTTCAACACCAGAACAGCCCTAAAATGTTATCTGTTGCAACATGGACGGGACTGGAAGAGATTATGCTGAGTGAAATAAGTCAAGCAGAGAGAATAAATTATCATATGGTTTCACTTATTTGTGAAGCATAACAAATAGCATGGAGGACATGGGGAGTTAGGAGAAAGGAGCTGGGGGAAATTGGAAGGGGAGGTGAACCATGAGAGACTATGGACTCTGGAAATACAATCTGAAGGGTTTTTTTTTTTTTAATTTATTTTCAGCATATCAGTATTCATTGTTTTTGTACCACACCCAGTGCTCCATGCAATCCGTGCCCTCTCTAATACCCACCACCTGGTTCCTCCAACCTTCCAGCCCCCCACCTCTTCAAACCCTTCAGATTGTTTTTCAGAGTCCACAGTCTCTCATTGTTCACCTTCCCTTCCAATTTCCCCCAACTCCCTTCTCCTAACTCCCCATGTCCTCCATGCTATTTGTTATGCTCCACAAATAAGTGAAACCATATGATAATTGACTCTGCTTGACTTATTTCACTCAGCATAATCTCTTCCAGTCCCATCCATGTTGCTACAAAAGTTGGGTATTCATCCTTTCTGAAGGGTTTGAAGAGGTGGGCGGATGGGAGGTTGGGGGAACCAGGTGGTGGGTATTAGAGAGGGCACGGATTGCATGGAGCACTGGGTGTGGTACAAAAACAATGAATACTGTTACGCTGAAAATAAATTAAAAAAATGATTAAAAAATGTGATTTCTGCCTTGAAACTGACTTATCCCATGGTTGTCTGCAGAGGTGTGGTTTGGGGTTGATTAGGGCCTGACAACATGCATCATAGACCTGCTGGATCTCACCCAAATTAACGGAGACTTCCATCGTGATGGGTGGGGCCCAAAGCACAGTGCCCTTAACCCTGCCAAACAAGGAGCCGATCAGTAAGTCCTTAGCCCTGAATATTGGGATAGCTTAACGCTCACAAACTCTGATGTCAGTGGTAAAGAGGTCCTAAGACTCAGAATTGTGTGCTGACTCTTTAAATATATACATAAGCATATGGAGAGAGAGAGTTCATATGTCATACAATTCACTAAAGTTTACAATTAGATGGATTTTAGTACATTCACTAGATGCCGTTTTAGTATATTTATTTTCTATGTTTTATATTTCTTATACATAACATACTTTAGTAAGTTTAGTATATCCATCTCAAATCATATTTTAGAACAGTTTCATCACCACCCCCAACAGAGACCCTGTACCTCAGGATTCACCACCTACGTCACTGCACCTCCTGCCCCAGGCAAACACTAATTTACTTTCTCTCTATAGACCCACCTTGTGGGCACTTGAGACAGAGCACCTTGTCTCTGTCTCGCCTCTTTTGCGACTGCCTCTTTCTTTTCATGTACTGGGTTCATTCACACGGTACCATGTTTCAGTAATTTGGTCCATGGAACTGTTAAAAAGGATTCCACTTCATGGGTAGAGAAGTGACTACAGTTTCTTCAGTAGGTGCACACTTGGCTGCTTCTACTTGGGAGGGTTGAACAGTAATGCTGCCGCGGCCACTTACCTGCAGAGTTTCTGTGTTTTCTACTGGGGAGAAACCCAGGAGCCCAACGCCCAGGCTAGATGATAGCTCTGTGTCTAGCGTTTGGAGGAACTGCCAAAGGGCTTTCCAAAGTGGCTGGCCCATCTCATGTTTCTACCAGTACTGCATCAAGGTTCCAATTTCTCCCTGTCTTTGCCAACATTCTGTGTCCTCTGTCAGGGTGACCACAGCCATCTTGAAGTATGGGGGCTGCTTGGTCATGTAGGTTTTGATTCCCATTTCCCCAGTGGTTATTGTTTAGGCATCTTTTTGTGTGCTTTTTGGCCATTTACCTGTCTTCTTCAGAGAAAAATATGTGATCAGATCCTTTGCTCACAGTTTTAAAATTGGGTTACTTTTTAAAAGTTTTTATTTATTTGATAGAGAGAGATCACAAGTAGGCAGAGAGGCAGGCAGAGAGAGAGAGGAGGAAGCAGACTCCCTGCTGAGCAGAGAGCCCAATGCGGGGCCTTGACCCCAGGACCCTGAGATCACGACTTGAGCCAAGGGCAGAGGCTTAACCCACTGAGCCACCCAGGAGCCCCAATTGGGTTACTTTTTAAAAGCCAATTTTGTAAGTGGTATTATGTTCCTTTTCAGATATAAATCTGCAAACATTTTTTTCCCGGTCTGTGGTTTGTCTTGTACCTTTCTTGATGTTTTCATTTAAAGCTCCAACATTTTGTATTTTGATGAAATATTTACCTCTTTTTTGCTTGCTTGTGTTTTTGGTGTCATATCTAAGGAACACTCGGCTAATCCCAGATCATGAAGATTTGCTCCTGTGTTTTCTTCTAGTTGTGGATTTAGTTCTCACACTTCAGTTTGTAATGCCTTTGGATCAATACCTGTGGATCATGTGAGGAGGGGGTTCCACTTTGTTCATTTGCATGTGGTTATTTACTTGTTCCCACACCATTCCTTGAAAAGACTGTTGTTTCTGAATCAGTTGTCTTGGCTGCCTTTTCTAAATCATTCAACCTTAAATATAAGGGTTTATTTCAGAGCTCTCAATTCCATTACCTTGATCCACATGTTAGTCTTTATACCAGTACAACATTATCTTGATTATTATAGCATTGTTGTAAGCTTTCAAATGAGGAAGTCTTAGTACTCATTTTTATTCTTCTTTTTCAAGAGTGTTTTGCTATTTTAGGTCCCTTGCATGTCCACGTACATTTTAGGATGAGTATTTTTATTTCTGGTGGTGGGGGGAAGCGGCTGGGATTTGATAGGGATTTCCTGAATATGTAGAAAATTTGGGAAGCATTGCCATCATAACAGCAAGTCTTCTAATCCATGAATATTGGATGTCTTTCCATTTCTTTCCATTTCTTTAGGTCTTTGATCTTTGTCCTCCATAGTATTTCATATCTTAATGTGTTGAGTTTTGAACTTCCTTTATGAAGTGTACTCCTAATTATTTGACTCTTACGATGCTATTATAAAAGGAATTGTTTTCCTAATTTTTTTTAAAAGATTTTATTTTATTTATTTGACAGAGATCACAAGTAGGCAGAGAGGCAGGCAGAGAGAGAGAGAGAGAGAGAGAGAGAGAGGAGGAAGCAGGCTCCCTGCTGAACAGAGAGCCTGATGTGGGGCTCAAGCCCAAGACTCTGGGATCATGACCTGAGCCAAAGGCAGAGGCTTTAACCCACTGAGCCACCCAGGCGCCCCTTTTTTCCTAATTTTATTTTAGGATTGTTCATTGCTACTGTAGAGAGGTACATGTGATTTCTGTGTGTCAATCATTCATCTGAAACTTTGCTTAACTTCATCAATTGACTGAATAGGTTTTTTTTTCGACTGGTAAGTTTATGCAAGGTTTGTCAAATTTATCCCTCTATTCAGGACACCATTTTCATTGATACTCTGTTTTGATTTGGAATTCTCGTTTTTATATTTCTTCTCTATTCTTTATGATTTCCTACTACTTGCTATGGGTTTTGCTTACTTTTCTTTTTCTTACTTGTTAATGTGGAAAGGCTGGATTGGTTTGAATTATTCCTCTTCTTTCTTTGTTTTTTGAGTACTATACATTTCCCTTAATCACTCTTTAGCTGGACTCTTTAAGTTCTGGTATGTTGCATTTTCTTCTCATTCATGGTAAAATGCTCTTGATTTTGTTTGTGACTTCCTCTTTTGCCCTATGTGTTTTTGAGTCCATGTCTCTCTGAGTTTCCCCAGTTTTCTTTTCTCATCAATCACCCATTGAATTCTGCTGTTGTTAGAATATGTACTTGGTATGGTTTCCTCCTTAAATGTATTAAGGCATTCCACTTCTCTGATGCCCCCGTTTAGGTTCCTCTGGCCAAAGCTTGAGGCTCTCATCGCTGTGGTCTGCTGGCTACCTGTGAACTCAGGATGGGATGTGGGCCCTTGTTGAAAGAGCCCAGGGAGAGGAATATCTCCAAGGCTGGTACCCTTTAGAGGGCCAAAGTTCCACTGAATGTAGAAGGAAGTTCCCCTCTCTGAGTTTGGGCTCCTAGTGGCCCTTGACCAGCCACCACCTCTGGGATTGTCCGAGGGCCAGGGTACAAGAGAATGGGGGGGCGGGAGGAAGAAAGAAGAAGGCAAAGGAAGCCTAGGGCACTGCTGCACTTCCTGAGGATTAGGAGTTCCAAATTTTTTTGACTTTGAGCCAGAGCCAGCAGCTTCCCTGAGAGCTCTATGCTTGTGCTCCCACATGTCACATGTGGGTTTCCAGCTACACTGTGTCCAGGCTGGGACCCTGGAAGGAAAATGGTAAACTCTGCACCACTGGAGGTCCTTTAAATCCTGGTCTTCTTCCCCAATCTGTCCAGCACTATTTTCTTCTGAGTGTCCTCCAGATTTTATAATTAGACGTAGTGGGAAAGAGAGGTGAAATGTTATTCCATCTTATCCAGAACTGGTACTTGAAGTGGATTTTAGAAACCAGAAATATAAGAGAAACACAGATTAGTGTGAATCCACTCTTTGTACTGGAAAGTTAATTAAAACCATTGCTGCTAGTGGGGTAGCCATGTTATCTCATCTACAAAGGATGGCGTCATTACCCTCCTCTAAATTGTATGTCAGGGCCTATCTTTATCTAATTGTGCTTTATTTCAAAGAAATTATTCATGTTCATTGAAATTTCCAGGTGCTTTAAGACTAGGTTGCATAAATAAACAAATGATTCTCTGGGATGTGCTCCCCTTTTAAAGATGTTTAATAACTCGAATATTCCAGGGTCCTGCTAATTCTATAGCTGAGGTCCTTCAGGGATTATCTGAAACCCACAGTCTTGGATGTTAACTTGCATTTTTGACAAGGCAGTTGATGTAAATGCCAAGTCCAAAAAAGTTAATTAAAAGATGCATGATTGCATCATTAGATGGACACGTATTGATATTCCTTACTAATTTCTTTTTTTTTCAAAGATTTTATTTATTTATTTGACAGAGAGAGAGATCACAAGTAGGTAAAGAGGAAGGCAGAGAGAGGGGGGAGGCAGGCTCCCTACTGAGCAGAGAGCCCAGTGTGGGGCTCGATTCCAGGACCCTGAGATCATGACGGGAGCCAAAGTCAGAGGCTTAACCCAGTGAGCCACCCAGGTGCCCCTCCCTATTGATTTCTTTAAGAGGTGCTCTAGCAAGACACAGAAAGTGTTAAGAGAACAGAGAATCTCTGTTCACTGAAATGCAGAGTTTATGCAAATGGTCATGTTGATTCCATCAGCATGAGGCATTTGGTTGCAGGAAGGGATCAGGAAGTGCTTGCCAGATATCTTTTTCCCAACATGATTTAGTTTCAGTTGCTTAAGCTCATTGGGGATAGAGAGTTCAAAGAGAGAAGTTAGGCCTTGGGGGAAATGTGGAGACAGAAAGGGAGTTTCAGATTAAAAAAAAAAAGAAGAGGAAAAAAAAGAACACCTGGCTTGGTTGGGAGGGGGAGAGGCTACATGGCAGGCAAAAATGCTTCAAACTGTGCCCCAACCTCAGAGACAGTGGTTATGTGATGTCCCATGGATGTAGACCCCACCCCAAACCTAGTTCAGAAGCAGCAAGAGGGCTTTAGATCTGAAGGTTCCATGGCAGCTGGCAGGTGGTGTCTCTGCTCTAGCTATCTCTGTCCCCCCGCCTCAATACCACAGGTGAAACTTGACTTCTAGAAAAAGCTACAGTGGGAGTGTGCCATAAAAATGCCTTTTGTATTCCCCCAACGAAGTGGAGATAAAATTAAATTGATTTAAAGATTCTGAAGACATAAAATATTTCTGGCACACCCAAGTTTCCATTGTCAGAAGAGAAATGTTCACTGTTCTAGCCCTGGAACCAGCAGCCTCCTTCAGAGTGAAAACGGGAAAAATCTGCTTGCTGTGGAGAAAATTTTGGGCTGAAATCCACAGCCACGTGGAGCTATAGTGGACAAGGAGACATCAGACAGGAATCATTGCAGCTCCAAGAGTACATCTCCCAGACATCTGTTCTCTGCCTCTCTCTGACCCGAGTCCAGCATAGGTTACTGGAGTCTGTCTGCATTAACTCGATGCCACTTGCACATTCCCTTCCTGATGTTTTTTTGTTTTACTTCTTCTTTTTCTTTAAATCTTTTTGTAGGATTGTTACCTGTGCTCCTGCAAAAGGTGTGTCTGGACCAATTCCATGCTAGAAAACCAGTTCACATTTTGCCCAGAGCAATGTAATCAAGGTTGTTCCACTTCCAGCCCTAAGTGAGATGCATTTTCCTCTTCTTGGAAATGTTTTTGTCATTATTCAAGCCAATTTTCTGCCATCAGCCTAAACTACTACTTGCCGCAGTCTCTTCACCCCACAGAGAAATCCCTTTTACCACCTTCTCCCGATAACCTAGAGTCCTTGACTCCTAACAAGAATAAGGTGACTCATTAAAATAATCCATTGCCTTTCAGAATGAATGTGACCACATCAGACAATTTTTCTGTCTCCCTGGAAATCATGCCTAAAGAACAAGGATAACTTTAAAACCCCATAAACTCCATTTTCAGGAAAACCAGAAAACAGATGCAGTCAACAGTCTTCACATCCACAGACTGATAACCAGCCAGGATGGAACAGAACTAACCTGTAGGACGGAGGAAGTGGGAAGTGAGGGTGGCTGGTAGTGGCTGAGGAGTGCACCAGCTAGCCTACACATCCCAAGATGAGGGGTTCACCCTGAAAAGGGGCAGACACAGGCACATGCAAGGAAGAGTGCTGTTCTTGTGTGAGCCACAAAATCACAGGAGGCAGGTCTGTAAAGAATGCAGCTGATGTTTATGAGAAGGAGCCCAACTCTGGCAGGGGAGAAGGAAAACCCATCCCAGTTGATGAATTAATTCTGCCATCTCTCAAGGACTTCCTGCTGACTGTCCTCCCAAATTCTTCCTTTCCTTTTCCAGGTTAATGGAGTTTCAGCCAGGGTAGGGCCTCCAACGTGATGACTATACTCCTAGGAACAATTTCACTTTCATGTTTTCATGTGACTATTAGAAGCCAATTAGGTTGTAAGCAGAAGTGACTCTCCCAGCTCCTTTGCAGCACCTTGTGGGCATGTGACTCTTAGGGGCCAATGGAAAGTGAGCAGAAGGGAAATCCCATATGTGGTCATGTGGCTAAGAGGGGCCAATGGAAAATGATCAGAGGAGAAGTTCCTCTGGTCTGGTGTGAAAGCAAACTGCTTATCCGGGATACCTGCACGTTCCCCGTGTTTTCCAGAGTCTGGGATGCAGGTGCGGTAGCAATGGTGTTTCTAGTGTGTTCGTTGTAGGTAGGAGGGAAGGAACCTAGGTCTGGGGGCAACTTCAGGTAGTATGGGGTGCCCCGTCACTGCCCGAAGGGTGAACCGTGGGACTGTGGTGTGGGAGATGAGGGTCTGAGTCTTGTGCAAGCTGTCGGGTCTCTACATTCTTAACCTGCAGGCTCTATTCACACCCTTACATAAATGTACCTACAGAAGTCAGGAGTGGCTATCAAGGAGGATGAGGGAATGACAGTGAGGGCACCCGTGGGAATCCTCCTCTAGCCCTCTGGGTGTCAGTCAGACCCTCCCAGTGCACCCACAGGAAGCTCAGTGTCCCAAGTCCAGGCCCCTCCTCACTCTTCACCCCAGAATTCGGTGACTCTCTCTGGAATCCTCACACTATACAGTTGTCAGTTAACTTCTAAAGTTTGTCTCAGCAACAACCCCACAGTGAGCTTATCGGACATGTCCCCTGCCTCTAATCTTTTCCTTGTATTTCACAGGGCTCACGGAGGGCTTATCAGGCTTCCTGGCTTTCTGGGAGACCCATCCTCTCTGAACATGACTGAGTCTAGCTCACTGTGGAAACACAGCAAGGGCTCCTGAACGATGTTCTTTCTCATCTCACCAGTGAGGCCTTGGGCCCCTGCAGGTAGGGTATTGAGGTTTGGGGGAACTTCCAGACTTGTGCTCGATGCGCAGCCAAATCTGTGTTCATGGACTTTCTAAAAATCTCAAACTTACATGACTGTGAAAATGGTTTCTATCTCGTGGGTGCCCTCACTTCAGAGAACAGACCCTCATGTGCTTAACTAAGGTGAGTGGCCTGTGGCCCACAAGTCCTGTTTAAAGCAGGTAATCTTTTTTTGGTCCCGTTACAAAACTTTACCCAAAGCATCGGTATATAAAGACACAAAATCAGGCCTTAATGTGGTAGTTGCAAGGTGGTTCTGAACCTATGGGGACCACTTTCCTCCTCCCTCAGCTAGTCTATGGAATCACAACCAGCCCCATTCAACTGTAAGTAATGGAGGTCCCAGCTACTCTGTGGTCTCCCAGGGCCCACTTCATCCTGTCCCACTGAGCAGAAACCCTAAGCCAACTGCTAACACAATGGTGGGGATGAATCTCACAAACATTTTGCCAGTGAGAGAAGCTGGGCACAAAAAAGTGACAGTGTTTTATTCCATGGATGCAAAATTCTAGAACAGATGTATCTGTAGTGACAGGAAGCAAATCAGTAACTGTTTCTGGGGACTGACTGGGGAGGGGACATGAAATAACAATCTGCATAATAGAAAAGTCTGTATCTCACTAGAGGTTTGGCTGACACAGGAGTTTGCACTCATCAACACTCATCAGATCGTAATGCTTAAGACTGGTACATTTCACTTTATGAAAATAATACCTAAAAAGAAAGAAAGAAAGAAACTAACAAACAGAGAAGATGGGGTGTGTAAGTGGCCTGTTGTAGCCAAGCAGGAGGGTGGGGGGCTCTGCTGAGAGCTAGGAGCCAGCCATGGAGCCAGCCATGGAGCAATGACTAGGTGATCATACTGTTTTGCCAAGAAATGGTTTGCACCGAAAGTCTCAGTATTAGAGTGTGCTGTGACCAAAACTGTGTTTGAAGAGAGTGATTATTTTGTCACCATCTCAGGTGGGCACATCCCAGATTATCAGCCATTTGTGTACCTTCCATGGTAAGGGATTGTTCACATCTGCTCAGTGGGGAGAGATCACCCGGTCCCTGGATATTCAGGGGCTGAGCAAAGATCTAATCTCAGGAGAAAAAGAGAAAGTATATATTGCTGAGATTTTGGAGGTCAGGGGATTCTCAAAAACGACCAGCATGGCACCAGGGGAATTGGAGAGGGATGGGCAGAGGGCTACCTGGTCCTCTCAGGTCACACCTCCTGCACAACTACCCTTCTTGTCATTCCAACACGGTAAATGCAAGAGCAATTTTGCTTCTGGAAACAAAGTAACTATTTTTGCATTGGGAGACAAATACCTGCAAACTGAGATTTTCCATTGACCTTCTGAACTGAAGTCCAAAGATTAAAGTCCTCCGGGTTTAACGGGTATGAAGTATTAGAAGCTGTATTCTAAGCATGTGTTTGTCCCTGGCATGGACAGGGGAGAGGTGAATAAGTCCAGTGCAGAGGTGAAGGGTACATGTTATCACATGTCCCCATGGGACAGGAGCTCTGTATGATATTTTCTTGTATGTCCCTTTACAGCAGTGATGATCAGATTCTCATCAGAGGTTGTATCAACACACCTAGATTGGAGAATCAGGTTTAAACACCTGAATGTTCCCTCTCTACTGTCCAGAGTCACAGTGTAGGGGCTGTGTTTGGAAGCTTTGGTATCATTATCATGGTGACCCCTAAGTTTCTGCTGCTCCTCTTCAGGAGGAGGTGACCTGGGGTCTGGGATCATGAAGAGCTTCCTCCTGGGGGAGTGACACTTGCACATGGCAGTTGCAAGGGGGCGCTTGCAGGGGGTGGGGAGAGGAGAGGATTCTGGCCTCACTGAACCCACCTGCTTCCCACCACCTCCCAGCAGGATGGCAGGACTATCACAAGTTACTCCAGGGCTACTAGGACAGGCTGGCAGGGGGGCACTCCCACATAAGCCCTGAGGAGGTGCTGGGTACCAGAAGTTTCCCAACCAGGTTAGGCACTGGAGAGGTTCTCTGGGCCTGGGGGCTGCCCTTCTAAGTATCTTTTTTGTTTTTTTGTATACCAAAAGCCTTCCCATAACCTTCCTGGACGTAAGTCAAATTAGGATCTCGGGCAGGTTATACCCACGAAGGGATCTCTAACAGGGCATTTTCTTCTTATATATTTTCAGGGCTTTTGTTTATTTTGCTTCAATCCATGCCATCCACAAAATCATGGTTTGTGTACTCATGGAATATTTTGGCATTAGGACAAGGTGCTGTTAATGGTTGTCCATCATACACTGGAATCTTGTGCAATAAAATATCATCTAAATTATTTGAAAGGCAGTGATGATTGTGTTTCATATGATAAATTGTATGGGCAAGATTTGGATCTCCTATTTCTTGGAGTGTTCTTACTAACGTAGCTCCCCTATAATAAATGTAACCCCAAATTAGGCACCAGCCAGGCGGTAAAGGCACATTTGAGTCATTCCACGATGCCCTAAGCTTTTGGTTAAAATTATCTTTAGAATTGGTAAATATGGTGCTGCTGGGTTGGGTGTAAGATCAGTATGATGAGTGGGTAACCATGAAATGTTCTGAGGCTGTAGTAGGAGAGGGTTGGAGATGAACCAGCAGACTTGCAATCATCTACATTACCAGAGTTAAAAAGAGTAATGAGAAATAGAACAGGCCTGGTCCTGAATCATGGACATAGCTGTCTGCTCAGTTGTCATTTACTTCTCATCCTGGGTTGAAGGTGAATGTCATCCTCAGAGGAGCTGGGTGTCAGTGGTAGGAGTTGGAAGTCCATTAGGTGAAGGTACCTTTTTTAACATGAGAAACATGGATCCATTGGTTTATTCCCTCTAATTCGGTGGCACAGGAAGTGATTAACAACAATACCTTGTGAGGTCCTTTCTCTCTTGGTTGTAGGGATTTTTAATTTTGTTTCTCTTCAAATATACGTAATCACCTGGTATTCATTCATCCTCTCTTCTTCTTCATTTGGGCTTTCCTTAAGACAGGAGTCGGGAATTGTTACTCAGCACAGTGTTCATGGTTTTGACAGACACAAATCCACTTAGTAGGGCTGACATGTTTGATAGTACTAATTGATTGAAGTGAGTTTGCATCATTGCTTTGTTACTAAATGTAGTGTTCAGCATTTCTCAGAACCCTTCACCGTGGTATATATTTGTTGTGAACAATGGCCAATGTCCGAACTCCTGTCTCAGTTGCAAAATAAAACGAAAAAATCCTTTTGAGGTATTTACCGAGTTATTTTCTGATGGGAATGTCAGGGTAAGTGTTTTCCACCTTGCTTTGGGATCGGTGTTTCCTCAGTGTTAATATTTTCTTATTCACTAAGGAATAACAGATACCTAAGGACATTCCTTGCCTCATCACACCAAGAGGATATATTCTTCAGTGGGAATCCTCCCAGGTCCTTCATGTGTTGGCTCCATGAGGAATGGGATTCCTATATGGATTTCATTGGCATTCAGCAGCAGCAATGATGCAGGATGTCCCAGGAGGTCCCTGCACCTTCGCTCCTGCGTGAGGGATGACGTGCACTTTGAGACTGTAGTGGGAGCTCAGGCCAGAGACCCACCTGAAGCTTCTATCCAGGTGGTTGAAGAGGGATCAATTCTGGCTGAAGGCTCTGCCTCATTGATTGGAGACACAGGGTTTCTACTGTGTGATTTCTATGGTGGTGAGAAAGATGGGTGCTCTGGGTAAAGGCGGTACCCCAGTGATGACAGATGCAGGTTTCTCTGCTCAGAGTTGTCTGGTGTCTCCAAATGTGAGAGCTGTATCTAAAGGCCCTTCCACATTGACCACATTTTTCAGGGTTTTCACCAGTGTGGATTCTCATATGCTGGCTAAGGGTATGGCTGGACTAAATGCTTTCCCTTATAGATGGCATTCAGTCAGTTTCTTTCCATGTGAATGTGCCCATGGCCTCGAATGGATGCATGTTGCTGAGAGCTCTTGTTCAGCAATCCCACCACATGGCTTCTACCCCGTGTGAGGTCATTGGCGAGAATAGGAGAGGAGCTCTCTGGATGAAGGATCTTCCACCTTTGTTCTGTTGCTAAAGTGTCTCTCCGGTGCATTTGGTGTGTACAAAGGTGAGTGCTGCCCTTGAATTTTGTCCCTGTGTGTATCATGACTAGTTTCCTTGGAAGGGTGAGTTCTCTCATGTCTCCTGAGGTTAGAGCCCCAACTAAAGGCTCTCCCATACTGGGGAGATGTATGTGGTGCGATCCAGTATAAACAAGCTCTGATGTCACTTGAATTGGGACACATGGCAGAAGGCTCTTCCACATTGGCTGTAAATGGAAGGTTCCTCTTCCCTGTGAGTTAACACACATGCAGTGAGGTGAGGGACGTGAGAAATCTTCCTCCTGTGCCCCAGCATTGGCTGGGTTCCTGTGCATGTGAACCCTCTGCCAATGGTCAGGACAGGAGAGGTGGTGGAAGGATTGCTCACTCGTGTTCCTTCCTTCCTGACTCGACAGGAATTCCAGCCTCCTCCTTCAGGTATAGTCTCTGTGCAAAACTCTGCATTCCACTTCTAGTTGGGTGCAGTATTACTTTCCTGAATTCAGATAGGTCTTTCTACATGGTAGTCTCACACCCATGTCAAATTCTGATTAAATTTTGGATGTTTATGTTTGAAAGACTATATAGGTGAGCTGTGCTGACGCCAGTCGCTTTTCTAGAAACTCAGGTGATGGTTTGACTAGAGGTGAATATCAGTCCAATTTTGAAACTATTCAATTTTTTTGGTTGCCCAACCCTTATGCTCACTCTCTTTGAAGACAGGAAATGGTGATGAATTCATAGCCTATCCCATGTCCAACTGTAGTGTGGAAGAACACTGTTCATTGCTGTGAAGCTTACTGTTGACCTGATGAGAAGTGGATCTTTCATGATGCACCATTGTGGATGGTATTTCATCCTTTTTTTTTTTAAAGATTTTATTTATTTATTTGACAGAGATCACAAGTAGACAGAGTGGCAGACAGAGAGAGGGGGAAGCAGTCTCCCTGCTGAGCGGAAAACCCGATGTGGGGCTCAATCCCAGGACCCTGAGATCATGACCTGAGCTGAAAGCAGAGGCTTTAACCCACTAAGCCACCCAGGCACCCCTATTTCATCCTTTTTAATAGGGAACATATTGCAATGAGCACTTGGGTGTTACACGCAAACAATAAGTCATGGAATAAGTAATGAAGTACTGTACAGTGGCTCACATAACATAAAATAAGAAAGAAAGAAAGAAAGAAGAAGAAAGGAAGGAAGGCAGAAATAAAGAAGCAGGCAAGGAAGGAAGAGGCAATGAGGAAGCGTGGGGAGTGAGTCTGGAAAAAAAAAACGGGAGAAGAGAAACAGGTAGAGAGGCATTAGGGGAAGGAAAATGTTGTAAAAGCTGTGAGGCAAATATTTGAGAGTTCAAATTTGACCTTGATCACAAAGAAAAGAAATGGAGTCATCTACCAAGGAGCAAAAACATGTGATAGGACATTGGTGATTAGAACCTATTGACAAGGCAAAATGTGAGAAAAAGAAAGTGAGGATGGGATGCTGGGGGAGATTAAGATGGGGAAACTCAACAAAAGCAAGGGACTGAAAGAGGTGCCATGTCACAGTTTCAGCCAAGAATCACAAAAGTGTCCTGTCCTCAGAGACCACAGAATGTGCAGCAGGTTAGGTGGATAGAGACAGATGATTTGAAAGAAATGGGACGGTGTTGTAGGGGTGTTTCCACAAGGGACTTACAGGAGAGAAGACTGATGTAGAAAAGACATTAGGGTTCAAGGATGATGGCCAAGAATTCTTAAGAAATCTTTGTTGCAAAAATGGGATTTTATTACAGCACAGGGACAGGTCCTGTGGGTAGAAAGACACTAGGGTCCTGAGGGGTGGTGGATTCTCTTCTGGAGTTGGAGGAGGGAAGGAAAATGGAGATTTTGCAACATTGTTCCTGTATGAAAGAAAACACACAGGATACTGGGCGCTTTGTTCTTGTCAAGCGAAGGTGGTTTTCCCTTCTAGGAAGACATTACTAGGAAGATAGTTGGGAGCTTCCTGGAGGAATGTTACCTTCCTCATCTCACAGTTCCTTCTGAATGGGCTGCAGGTTTGAAAAGAAATTCTGTTTTATTGACATTTCCTTCTGCCTCAGCTTCCCTCCGGGTTATGGAGGAGAGGGAGATGTTAGGGCTTCAGGAAATGGAGTTACAGGTCTCTGGAAATTAGCCTATTGATATGCAAGCCTCTTCCTTGGCGATCAATAGGACATTTGTAAACTGAGGGAGACTCAGATCTTGCAGGGTTTGATCTCTGTTTTTTTTTTTTTTTTCTTTCCTTAGCTTTAGGGAAGCCAGGAGTGCCTGAGGAATGTCACCCATATCTCGTTGGGGGACGGTGTGGTGTGCCAGCTCCTGCTTTATTCTCAGCTAGCCTTCTCCTCTCTCCTCATGTCCCCCTGAACAGTTTAGACACTTCAGTCATTAAGATTGTTGAAGGAGGAAGGTCACATCTTCCGTAACTTCTTCCTGCTGAATAGGGGCATAGAGCTGTCCCTATCTGTGGGTCAGTCCTGGTCACCTGGGGGTCTCTCTGTGTAAAAGTTGTGAAATGAAGAGGCCACTGAGTGCAGGGGAGAACTTCTGTTTGGATCTACCTGAGAGGAAAGGACCATCTGTCCTCTGGAAGTTAGTGCAGCAAAGGATTCCCGGCACCAACTGGAGAGACAGAGGAGAAAACAACAAAACAGGGTTAGAAGAAGAAAAAGGAGAAGCCCCATGAAGAGTCCTTTGATAGTGGGTGAGAATCCTCTTCCAAGCCAGTAGTTGAGCCAGTCCTTACAGAGAAGAAACCTTGTAAGACGGATTTGAGCAGTGGCATTTGTTAGGAACTCAGAAATATCTTTGTGTTAATGGGGGATGTACACACAGCATTCTGTCATTAGATTAGCAGAAGCTTAACCTTGTGCATCAGTTACAAAATCTAAAGCCTTTGTGTTT
This sequence comes from Lontra canadensis, assembly GCF_010015895.1. Lineage (NCBI taxonomy): Eukaryota > Metazoa > Chordata > Mammalia > Carnivora > Mustelidae > Lontra > Lontra canadensis. Next base: position 6,344,356 of record NW_022631081.1, read on the forward strand.
TGTAGAACTGCTTTATGCATTGGAGTCATTCCTGTACTTAATAGAGAAATCCTGTTTGGGGTCATGTTCAGGGCCTTGAGTGTGTACTCAGTAAGGACTTCCCCATGCCACACAACATTCTCCAGTCCCAAAGAGGGAACAAAATGGATGCTAGGTGGCCATCAATGAAACAGAGCACACATGCACCATTGCTTGAAATGTGGAAGGTTGGCTGGGTTGGTGATGGCTTTAATAATGCGCCCATGCATCTAGGCCCAACCCAAGAGTTGCATGGCCTCTGGAGCCTGGGGGAAGCCATGGCCACAGGTGAGAGATACATAGCTATTGGGTCAGGAGCCTGCCATGTAATCCTGGGCCTCCTTGAACTGCAGCCAGAATTTCAAGGGCTACTCGTGTTTGGAGGGTCATTCTTTGAAATCTGGTCTACTCAATATCTTCTGAAGAGTTATGCTCCATAGATGTATAGTGGTCAGGTGCAGGCCTAAGGTTAGCTGGGTTTAATGTTGGACAAGTTTTAGGTATTATTTCAGGCATATCTGTAAGCAGAACCTGGTGCTTAATAAGTTGGCCTCCTATCATTTATTGGTGGCCTTTGGTCTGTAAGACAGTCTGTACCTGATGTGAAGTCTGTACAGTCAGGGAGTGTCCCAAAGTGAACACTGAGGTTCCTTTAGCCAGGAGGGCAGCTGTATGATTAGATAAAGCCTTCATTTGGCACTCTACCTCAGTAGGTGTGGCTTCTAGGATCAATATGACTATGAGGGATGAAACCATTAAGAAGCCATTTTTGTTAGAGGATCCAACCCAATATCCTAATTACAAGCAGTCACTGGCAAGTGGGAGAAAACTTGTCAGTAGATAAAGGCATCCCATCTGCCTCCTCCAATCCAGTCACAAAGAGAGTGGGCTCATCCATTATCTCCATAAGTCCATAGTGATCCCTGGGGAGTGGCATATGCTCTGGCTTTGAGGGACTGATTTCATCATCCCAGGCACATAGAATTGGGCAAGGCGTTGGTTGAGTTCTACAGTTGTGGGGGAATCTGTCCCATTTCCCACTTGTCCAACTACTGTACCCATGGCATTCTGTTATTATCCCCAAAGAATAAGAAGCAAGGGGGTTGCATATACATGAGCTTACACTGTAATTTTTCTGAAGTTTCACCTCAAGTTGTCTAGATTAGGTAAGCAACAAATACTGAAAGACAACTAAAATTAGAATATATCATCCACAAACGTGAATTCTTGAAACCTACTTTTTCTCTTTAAAAGAACACTCAGTGGTGCATGGGTGGCTCAGTTGGTTAAGCAGCTCTCTTTGACTCAGGTCTTGATCCCAGGGTCCTGGGATCAAGCCCCACATCTAGCTCCCTGCTCAGCAGAAAGCCTGCTTTCTGGCTCCCTCTGCCTGCTGCCTTGCCTACTTGTGCTATCTCTCTGTCAAATAAATAAGTAAATTCTTTAAAAAAATAAAAGAATGCTCATTTCCAGAGATAGCCAATTCTGGACTAATTTATTTGAAAAACAAGTCCAGTTTTAACATATTTGGCCTAATTATTGACTTAAGCTCAGCAAGAATAGTGATGGATCATGTTGAATTTTTATAATCTGTTCTGCTGGAATTTTTCTAAGGAATCTCTTGGTGGAACTTTTCATTGTCTCTCTAGGCCAGAGGCCAGGGGAAGTGCTTGCCATCAGACATGCCTGTGATACCTGTAGATTTGGGCAGATTCTTCTTCCTAAGGTCCCCAATATATCCTGAGGTTCGGCACCTGCCAGGAAGTGACATTCTTTATTCACCTGGTAAGGCTGTGGGGAACTCTGGAAGCAAGGGGTCAGGCCAACATTCCCAAGGGACTTGATGGCTGCAGGTTTTCCGAAAGTCAGCCTTAGTTCCTTAAAGCCCTTTGGTCCCATCTCAGTCTCTGCATATCTCTCTCCAATAGGACAGTCCAGTCCAAGCCTTGGTCAAATCACCCATATTTCCAGTGATGCCCTGTTACAAGAGAGATTCTTATTGAATATAGGCAAATGATGAGGATTGACATGGAAGAACAAATACTTCATAAGACCTTTTGAATCTGAGGGTTCAGATAGAGCAAAACGTGCTTGCTTACAGAAGAATATTGGATCCCATTTCTGTAAGTCCTAGGTCTCTAGCCTTCTAGTCCTTCAGGCCCAAGTTTTTCCCAAGGTGCAGTGTGGTGCTTGGGGCCCCACTTCCTCTGCTGTGGTGTCTGGGTGCTTGAGAGGTCAAGCTCAGATTAGAGACAGCCTTTCCTCCCTACACCTATTGCTGCTGCAAAACACACAGGCTGAGGCGGGCTCAATTTGGTGGCCACTGCCAGTATTTGGCCCAGCATTGGTCACAGTCCTGTGCATAGAAGTGACAGGGGCAGTTCAGGGCCTAGGCCACAGGGGAATACAGCTGGGGTGGCTGCTGCCCCTCGAGTAGATTCCAGGGTGGTCACAGGGCCCTGGCAGTCCCGCTTGTCCTGCATCTGTCATGCTCTACATTCTTGATGGGGACTGGAGTGACAGCAGGAGGAGGAGTAGCCCATGCAGCAGACAAGGGAAAAGACTGGAAGGCTGCTGGGCCCCACAGTCTCAGGTGGGCCCTGTCTTACAGGACAATGGACTGTTGAAGGTCCAGGGTTTTGCCACCTACTCAAAGTGTCAGTCTTCAGTAGTGACTGGAATCTCAGCTCTGTATGAGGTGGCCCACTTAGAGGATGTCCTTTTCTTGTCCCCAGGGCTCCTGTGCCATCTTACAGCTGGATGCACAAAAACCTTTTGTTGTCAAGACCTGCAAAGGTGAGGTACAGGAGAGCAGTTTCTCCAGGTGTGTTTCCTCTACTTTGTTTTCACGTGAACTCTTCCACTGTGCCAATATTGAAGCTGGAGTTGGAGCCCCAGGGCCCTTCTGGCTCACATTCTGTGAGGACCTCTGAAGAATCTAGAACATCAGGATCATGGGCAGAATGTTCTGTGGTGCAGCTGTGGGAGCAGGTGGAGTTGTATGAGATTGCCTGGGGCGTGTGGTCTGGGGAAGCTCCTACCAGAGGTGTGTGGGATATTCTTGGAGGTGTCTTCTGAGGTCTTGAGGTGGCCTGCAGGACCCATCTGTGGCATGAAGAAAGGAAAGTTTCCTATCGGCCCCCTGGGACTGAATGAAGGCTACACTACCAGTCACTCAGGCCCCTTCCCTGACTGTACTCCTCCGTGATTTCTGGGTCCTCTTCCTGCTGGACTGTCCCTTCCCCAGCCTCTCTGAGAGCCATCAACATGCCCATCTCAGTGGGGGGGGGGGAGCTTTGCACACGTGAGTGTTGCAGATGGCGTGGCAAAGATGACGTGCTCCTGACTCCCATGGAAAGTGATTTGCACAGTCTAGACACTGTGGGAAGGCCGTGGGCGAGTTTGGAGCAGGCAGGGTGGCCTTCTCCTGATTGTTTTGCCTACATATCAAAGAGAATCAATTGAATATTAAACGCACATGGCAAAATGGTGCCATGAGGGGATCCACTACATCCCACAAGGCTTTGTGGAAACTCAGGGGACCCAAGGAATGGGGAAGCTTCTGAGTGATGGGCAATGCTGCAGATCTCAGTTGATACCAGGGCCTACTCTGTGCCCTCAGGGATGCAGCACTGAGTCTGGTGAGCTGTCCTGCTCACATGAGCCCGGGGACCTGTCTTGTTCGCTCATTTCTCAGATGCCTGAAGTGGGAGATTAGGCCACCCCACCACTGTCTCATCCTGACTAGTGATGTTCTGGAGGAAGCTCTCTGCTGAATTTTATCGGTTGGGAATCCAGGGCTGAGTGCTGCAGAGTGAGGGGATCCAAGCTAACAGTGCCCTTTTCTAGAAGAGCACAGTGTGTAGGCTGTCTGGGGTCCAGTCCCTCCAGGCAGCCACTGCCCTCCCTCCAAGTTCAGAAGCTACTGGAAGACATAGCCCAACCACCATAGGGAGTTACACAGATCAGGTTGAGATTCCCCATGGGATGTTCTCAGGGCATCCTAGTGCCTGCAGGGACTGTGACCTTCCTCTCATCTCCTCTTTGTGGTCAGCTTATAGGGCAGCATCCCGGGTTTTGTGTGGTTTCCTGAACTGCCCACAACTAGGTCAGGGAAACGAGGGAGGACACATTTGCATGTTTGCTTGCCCCTTTTCCTGCCCACTCACCCCATTCCCAAGTCCTTCTCTTCTGATGGACATACTGTTTCTCCTGTGGTTTCTCTCAAGTCAATTGAAGGGAAGCTTCTTGAGAGCTAAAGGGAAGAACAGAATCGGGCATGAGCACAGACTCCCAGGCAGGAGACATCCAGGGTGGATCCAGGCCCAGCCTCCCTTCCTGAGGCTCCTCCAGAATGGGGAGCTGTGCCCTGCTGACTCCCAGCCCTGCTCCCTGCTCTGCTGCCCAGGGCTGCTTCCCAGACTCAGTGGTGAGGGGACAGGGTGATGCTAGGAAAGGGGTGAAGAGGGCTGCACAGGGGTTTCATGCAACAGCTCAGAATCAAAGCTTCATTGCCCATAGGAGACCAGGGCCTCCAGGGTTGGCCTCATAATAGCAGGAAATGGGGAGAGCTAGGAAGTGGGCCTTGTGGACAGCAGAGAGAGGAAGAACGGGGGATAGAAGGGGAAATGAATTACAAGCACAGTGTTGCTCCTTCCATCTGAATCCTCTTCATCCATGGATCCATCCTCAAGTGCAGAGAGCAGCGATGCCAGGGTGGACATTAAAGAGGACATAGGGAAGTTAATGGAATTGAGAACCTAAGGCCTGCTGCTCTAGAGATGATGGGCTCTCACTACAATTTGATGGGTCCTCAGCTCTGAGTCCTCCCTGTCCTTGGTCAATTTAGCTTGACAGGGTTGAAGTGCTTCTGTTGTCTCCCACCTACTTTTCCAACCTCAGGTTCTCACCTTGACCAGGAATGAGATAGTGTCATCCTGCCTCTCCTGTAGTCATCAGTGCCCCATGAGTGTCTATGCAGTACTTTGCCATCCTCTGAATATCCTCATCACCCTCCCTCTCACAATCTTCTCCTTGCCTAATGATGCTCCATGTCCTTCCCCTGCCAAGCTCCAACAATCATATTGTCAAGTATGGGACAACCGAGGAAAGAGAGGAGAATCCTGGCACCCACGGAATCAACCCCCTGATCCCTCTGTGTTGGGAGCAGCTGTCATGGGTCTGGGATTGCTGGGGAACTGCAGGGAGAGATGGCCAATCACCTCCATGTATCCCATGTCTGCCCAGTGACTGAGATGACTTTCCTAGGGACATGTTTCAGTCAGACACAATGTCCTGTGTTTCCAGAAGTGTTACAGAAGTTGAATAGAGATGAAAGCACAGTAAATTATCCCAATTTCCCTCAACTGTTCACTGCAGCCCTGGAAAATTTCTCGTGGTGTGGTCACTGAAACACAGGGTACCTTCCAGTGTTCCTGCTGAGTCTTGCAGTGAATGGACGGGGCATGGGGTGTGTGTAGGGCCCTGGGCAGGCCTGAGGAATGTTCACAGGATTGGCATGGCTAAGGAGTGGGGAACATGGCTAGTGCTGTGTGCACTGTGAACGTTACCCAATTGTATGTGTTGGCAGTGAAAAATTCAATGTCTGAGTTTGTATCTCAGTTTCACACTAAGAAGTTCCTTGGGAGGTATTTGCCCAGTGATTTTCTGATGTGAGCGTCAGGGAAGAATTTCCCCCCTTCCATTCGGATCAGTGTTTCCTCAATGTGAGGATGTCCTGCTTGATAAGGAATAAGGGATACCTGAGGACATTCCTTTCCTCATCACACCAATAGGATTTTCTTCTGTGTGAATCCTCCTTGGTCCTTCATGTGTGGCTCCATGAGGAATGGGATTCCCACATGGATTTCATCAGCATTCAGCAGCAGCAATGATTCAGGGTGTCCCAGGAGGTCCTTGAAACTTCATTCTTGTGTGAGGGATGATACACACTCTGAGATTTTAGCAGGAGCTCAGGCCAGAGCCCCAGTTGAAGCTTCTCCCATATGGATGCAGCACTAGCGTTTCTCTTCACGTGAGTTCTCTGGTAGATGGAAAGGGGCCACTTCTGGAAGAAGGCTTTGCCTCATTGATTGGAGACACAGGGTTTCTACTGTGTGATTTCTGTAGTGGTGAGAAAAGTGGGTACTCTGGGTAAAGGCAGTATGCCAGGGATGACAAAGACAGGTTTCTGTGTTCTGTGCTCTGAGTTGTCTGGTGTCTCTAAATGTGAGAGCTGTATCTAAAGTCTCTTCCACATTGATCAAAATTGTCAGGGTTCCCACCAGTGTGGATCCTCAGATGCTGGCTAAGGGTATGGCTGGACTAAATGCTTTCCCTTATAGATGGCATTCAGTCAGTTTCTTTCCATGTGAATGTGCCCATGGCCTCGAATGGATGCATGTTGCTGAGAGCTCTTGTTCAGCAATCCCACCACATGGCTTCTACCCCGTGTGAGGTCATTGGCGAGAATAGGAGAGGAGCTCTCTGGATGAAGGATCTTCCACCTTTGTTCTGTTGCTAAAGTGTCTCTCCGGTGCATTTGGTGTGTACAAAGGTGAGTGCTGCCCTTGAATTTTGTCCCTGTGTGTATCATGACTAGTTTCCTTGGAAGGGTGAGTTCTCTCATGTCTCCTGAGGTTAGAGCCCCAACTAAAGGCTCTCCCATACTGGGGAGATGTATGTGGTGCGATCCAGTATAAACAAGCTCTGATGTCACTTGAATTGGGACACATGGCAGAAGGCTCTTCCACATTGGCTGTAAATGCAAGGTTCCTCTTCCCTGTGAGTTAACACACATGCAGTGAGGTGAGGGACGTGAGAAATCTTCCTCCTGTACCCCAGCATTGGCTGGGTTCCTGTGCATGTGAACCCTCTGCCAATGGCCAGGACAGGAGAGGTGGTGGAAGGATTGCTCACTCGTGTTCCTTCCTGACTCGACAGGAATTCCAGCCTCCTCCTTCAGGTATAGTCTCTGTGCAAAACTCTGCATTCCACTTCTAGTTGGGTGCAGTATTACTTTCCTGAATTCAGATAGGTCTTTCTACATGGTAGTCTCACACCCATGTCAAATTCTGATTAAATTTTGGATGTTTATGTTTGAAAGACTATATAGGTGAGCTGTGTTGAAGCCAGTGACTTTTACAGACACTCAGGTGATGGCTTGATTTGAGGCCCATTTCAGTCAAGGAATGGAACTATTCAGATTTCTGGTGGGACAACCCGTGTACTCAGTGTCTTGGAAGACAGGAGCTTGTGGTGAATACTTTGCATACCCTATGTCCAGCTGTAGTGTGGAAGGCCAGTGTTCATTACCGTGATGCTAACGTTGGGTTGAGGAGAAGCAGATCCTTTGAGATGCATCCATGTGGGTATCATTTCATCTTTTTTAATAAGGAACATATTGTTGTGAGCACTTGGATCTTAAACACAAAGAATGAGTCATGGAACACTATATGAAAAACTACTGAAGTACTGTGTGGTGACTAACATAACAGAACAAAAGAAAGAAAGAGGGGGAGGGAGGAAGGAATACAAAGAACAAAAACAAGGAAGGAAAGGAAGGAAGGGAAGGAGTGAGGGTTTGAGAAAAAGGGAAAAGAGAATGTGGTGGGCATTAGGGGCAAGAAAAATTTTGAAAGTTGTGAGACAAGCATCTGAGAGTTAAGATTTGAGCTTGATGACAAAGCAAAGAAATGGAGTCATCTACTAAGGAGCAGAAACATGTTATAGGGTATTGGTAATTAGAACCTATTGACCAGATAAACATGTGAGAGGAAGAAAGTGAGGATGGGATGCTGGGGAGATTAAGAGTGGGAAACTCAACAAAGATGAGGAGTGAAAGAGGTGCCATGCCACAGTTTCAATTGAAGAATCACAGAAGTGTCCTGTCCTCAGAGGACATGGAATGTGCAGTAGGTTAGGTGGATGGAGACGGATGAGTTGACAGAAATGGGACAGTGTTGCAGAGGTGTTTCCACAGTGGTCTCACAAGAGACAGGGCTGATGTGGGAAAACATTAGAGGTTAAGGACGATGGTCAGGAAAGAAGTCTTGAGGTGTCTTTGTTGCCAAAAGATGATTTTATTAAAGCATGGGACATGACCTGTGGGTAGAAAGGGTTGCTACACTGGGGTCGTGATGGGTGGCTGACTCTTTTCTTTTTCCTTTCCTTCTTCCCCTCTTCACGTCCCTCTGATCAGCTTAGACCCTTAAGTTGTTAAGATTGTTGAAGAAGGTCCCATCTTCTTTAACTTCATTCAGCTGAATAGGGGTGTAGAGCTGTCCCTACCTGTTGGTCAGTACAGGTCATCTGGGGGCCTCTCTGTGTAAGAGTTGTGAAATGAAGAGGCCCTTGAGTGTTGGAGAGGTCAAGAAAAAGGGAGGTTTTCCAAGAACATTTCAGTATAAGAGAAGACACACAGGATACTGGAGGCTTTGCTCTTGTCAACTAGAGGTGGTTTTTCCTTCTAGGAAAGCATTACTGGGAAAATAGTTGGGAGCTTCCTGGAGGATTGCTACCTTCCTCCTCTCACAGGTCCTTCTCAAAGGACTGCAGGTTTGAAAAGAAGTTCCATTGTATTGACATTTCATTCTGCCTCAGCCTCCCTCAGTGTTATGGAGGAGAGGGAGATGTTAGGGCTTCAGAAAATGGAAAGATGGGTCTCTGGAAGTTAGCTAGCCTATTGATAAGCAAGCCTCTTCCTTGGCAATCACTAGGACATTTGTAAACTGAGGGAGACTGGTCTTCAGGGTTTTGATCTCTATTGTGAAGAATCTGTTGTTTTTTTCCCCATTCTTTTTGCTTTAGGGAAGCCAGGAGTGCCTGAGGAATGTCACCCATGTCATTTGTTGGGGGGTGGCATGGCATGCAAGCTTCTGCTTTGTGCTCAGCTAGCCTTCTCCTCCCTCCTCATGCCCCCCTGAACAGTTTAGACACTTCAGTCATTAAGATTGTTGAAGGAGGAAGGTCTCATCTTTTGTAACTTCTTCCTGCTGAATAGGGGCATAGAGCCTTCCCTACCTGTGGGTCAGTACTGATTACCTGGGGGTCTCTCTGTGTAAGAGTTGTGAAATGAAGAGGCCACTGAGTGCAGGGGAGAACTTCTTTTAGGATCTTCCCATGTTCAAAGAACCATCTGTCTTCTGGAAGTTATTGCAGTGAAGGGTTCCTGGCACCACCTGGAAAAACAGGGGAGAAAACAACAAAACAGGGTTAGAAGAAGAAAAAGAAGGAGAAGCCCCATGAAGAGTCCTTTGAGAGTGGGTGAGAACCTTCCCTCAGGCCAAGAGTTGAGTTAATATTTAAAGAGAGAGATCCTTGAAAGTGCGGATTTGAGCAGTGGCATCTGTTAGGAATGGGACCTCTCTTGTGATAATGGGGAATGTACACAGAGCATTCTGTCATTAGATTAGCAGAAGCTCCACCTTGTGAAGCAGTTATAAAATCTAAAGCCTTTGTGTTTTATAGAACTGCTTTATGCATTGGAGTCATTCCCGTATTTAATAGAGAAATCCTGTTTGGGGTCACATTTAGGGCTTTCCTGTGTACTCAGTAAATACCTTCCCATGCCACATGACATCCTCCAGTCCCAAAGACGGAAAATAGTTGGATGCTAGGTGGCCATAAAAGTGAAACACAGAACATGTACACCATTGCTTGAAATGTGGAAGGTTGGCTGGGTTGGTGATGGTTTTAATAATGTGCCCATGCATATAGGCCTAACCCAAGAGACAGTGGCCTTTGAGCCTGGGGGAGGCCATGAGCCAGGTTAGAGCTGCATAGCCAATGGGTCCTAGCCAGAGGTCACCACTTAATACTAGGTCTCCTTGAACTCCAGTCAGGATTTCAAGGGCTACTTGGGTTTGGAGTGGCATTCTTTGAATGTGCAGTCATTTCCGACACATATTGGATTGGGGGGACATTATGGCTTGAGAATAAGCCCCTTTTCTGTAAATTGCTTCATGGGCATAGAGAATGGGGAAGTCCTGTTTGGAGTCAAGATACATTCTTGTATGGTTTTGGCCAGTTACAACTAGCAGGTTGTAACTGCTTTGGGGGCAGACATGTTGGCTGACAGGCTTTGGCCTCAGCAGTCTGAGTTCGACTATGACAGCATACCTGGTTTTTCTTACCCCCTTTCCATGAAATTGTTGCCATTGATAAACCAACTGTCCTCTGCCTTTTCATAGGGACATTGTAAGTCTCGTTGACTTAAGAACTTTTTGAGGAGTTTTGAGCCATGGATGTAGAGTGGTCAGGTCCAGGTCTAAGGGTCGCTGGGTTTAAAGTTGGGCTGGTTTCAGGTGTTAGTTCAGGCATATCTCAAAGCATAAGCTGGTACTTGATAAATCAGCCTCCTATCATTGGTTAGTGGCCTTTGTTCTCTGCGACACTCTGGACCTGATGCAAAGTCCTTAGAGTCAGGGACCATCCTTGTATGGACTTGGAGGTTCCTTTTACCAGGAGGGCAGTTGGATGCTTAGCTAAAGCCTTTATTTGCCATTGTATTTCAACAGGGGTGGATTCTTGGATCAATATGACTGTGAGGGAAGAAACCATTCAAAGAATCCCTTTTTAATTGAGGTCTCACCTGAATACTCTCATTACAAGGAGTCACTTGCAAGTGGGAGAAAACTTGTCAAAGAGATAAGACATCCCTAAGTACATCCACCACTCCAGTCATAGAGAGAGTGGGGTCCTTCATTATCTCCATAAGTCCATAGTGAACCCTGTGGAGTGGTGTATGTTCTCTGGGTTTGAGGGAATGAGCTCCTCACCCCAGCCACATCCGATTGGTCAAGGTGCTAGTTGACTTCTACAGTTGTGGGGGAATCAATTGCATATTCCAGTTGTTGAATTAACCCTGTGCCCATGGGGTCCTGGTATTATCCTCACAGAATAATAAACAAGGGGATTGCCCATCCATGAGCTAATGTGGAAATGTTTCTGAAGATGACCTCAAGTTGCTTAGCTTAGGTAAGAAACACATATGGAAAGACTACCAGCATTAGACTTGAACATCCACAAAGGTGGTTTCTTGAAATCTACTTTTCCTCTTCAAAAGAATGTTCATTTACAGAGATAGCCAAATCAGGGCTGATTTCTTTGAAAAAACAAGTACAGCTTTAGCACACTTGGCCCAATTATTGACTTAAGCTCAGTAAGCCTAGTGATTGACCATGTTGATCACTTAGAATCTGCATCAAGGGAACTTTTCTAAGGAATCTCTAGGTGGAGCTAATCATTGTCTCTCTAGGCCAGAAGCCAATGAGGATGCCTCATTGCCATCAGGCATGCCTATGATACCTGCAGAGTTGGGCAGGGTCTTCTTCCTTAGGTCCCCAATATATCCTGAGGTTCCTACACGTGCCAGGAAGTGACATTCATTATGTACCTGATGAGGCTGTGGGGAACTCTGGAAGTAAGGGATCAGGTCAGCATTCCCAAGGGGCTTGATGGCTGCAGGCTTTCTGAAAGCCAGCCTTAGTTCCTTAAAGCCGTTTGGTCCCATCTGAGTCTCTGCATATCTCTCTCCAATAGGACAGTCTTATCCAAGCCTTGGTAAAAATAACCTTTCTGGTATGTTGTTAGATGTTCATGGGGCTGGTGGAGTCAGAGCCCTTCAAGGAGACAGCGTTTCGACCCTTCTAATGAGACAAAGATGGTGCAGCAGTTGCCTCGGTATCAGTTCTACATGCCCATGACCACTTTCCCCTCCAAATATCAAAATCTGAAATTTCAGCCATTTTGGGATACTTCACATATGGCTAGTGAGAGTGAGCAATTGGATGTTTTCTTTTTCATTTATGGTTTTAGTATAGTTAATTGAGTTAATGAATAACTGTGTAAAATGGATTGTAGACAGAATCCTTCATGGATAGCACAGCACTGGAAGACAACAATGAGCTAGACAGAAGCCCCACTATCTATTTTTCTGGCATTAATTGCTGGCCTGATAGGACCGTTTGTATGTAAGAAGTTCCTGGGCTCATGCACTGCTGCCAGGCACTGTTGGAGGTCTTTGGACCCTAAGAGATTAAGATGAGCCCCCAGTTCTTAGAATAAATGGGGAAAAGATTCAATGCAACGCTGACCAAAATCACAATGTGATGTTCTCAAAACAGAAATTGCTAGAATAGATATGGAACCATGAAGGAACACAAAGAACCAAGACAATTCGGAGTATGAAGAAATAGGTGGTGGCTCCACAGATGCTGACTTTCAAATACCTTAGGTCACTTCCCTGAGAAAATAGGATGGTGCTAGTATAATAATAGGCAGGGACACGTGGGAGCAAAATAGAGACCCCTGAATAAATGCACTCATGATGGCATCATGATACTTGACAAGATGACAGACTAGAAAAATCATCCTCTTCTAAAACAACTAACAGAATGAAAAAGCAGTCCACATATCGGAGACACTGTTTGCAATCCTTATTTCAGAAAATGTGTTCACTTACAAAATGAAAAAAAAAAAAAGAACGGCATTTCAACAAATTAGAGAATATAGAAAAGACTTGAGTAGACTATGTTGCAAAGGAAACAAATCACTGGCTGAAAGGACATATGAAAATTTGCTCAATATAAGGCATCGAGGGCAATGTAAATCCAAAGATGATGAGCTGTGACATTGTCTGTTAGGGTAGCGAGGACCCAAACCAGGAATTCAGACCCAAAACCCATGTTGGAAGGATGCAGAAAATTTGAGACTTTGTATCCAATTAGTGGAATGAAGAATGGTGCAACTACCCCAGAAAAGCCTGTTGAGTGTCCTCAAACAGTTGTGTAAGGAACTCCCATAGATCCAGCACTCATATGGCTGGGTATACAGTTAAAGGAATTTAAATCATTATGTTGAAAATACACCTGCAGTCCCATCTTCCTTGCAGCTTTATCCAGAATCCCCAGATTATTATAAATAACGCAGTGTTCAGTGACAGATGAATTTCAAGGAAAAAGTTGGTATACCCATGCAATGTAATGTTCCTTAGCTTTTAGAGGAGGATCCATACATGTTACTGCTGACACATGAATGTCATCAAGGACACAAATGTGTGTGGAAGAAGCCAATTACCAAAAAATCACTCCTGTCTGACTGCATTTACATGAGGGATCTAAAATAGAGTCCTGGAAGCAGGGAGCAGCTGGGTGGCTGGCAAGGGTTTAAGGAGGAGGAAATGTGGTGTTGCTGTTCCATGCTTGTGGAGATTCAGTCGTGCCAGATGGAAGAATCTAGAGACTGGTGTCATCCAGCACATCGAGTTGACAGTGTGCTTTATACTTGGGAATTTGTCAAGAGGGTAGATGCGATGTTACTTGCATTTATACCACAATAGAAATCTAAGTAATCTAAGGTATGAAGCTGAAAAGGACAAATGGGGTCTGGTGGGTAGGAGAGAGGGGAAGGGTCACAGAGGTGGATTGAGGAAAGGATGACAGAAAGCCACTCTGTCTAGATGCTGAGGAAGAGATCTGCATGGTGTGACCCCAGAAAGTTGTCCATGTCCTTTCTCATCCTCTTTCATAAGGGAGTTCAACATTAGGCTAAGGGGGGGTGGCAATGTGGGCTCAGATAGTACTGGTGCCCCAGATGTTGAAACTGTGCAGTCAGCCTCCAGAAATGGAAACTGGGATGCACAGATTAAGGATTTCTAGGACATCCTTCTTTTAGCAGAACAGTTTCTGGAGCAAAATAATGACATTTAACAATCAAGGGGTCTGTTTGTAATTGTGTCTTTGAGGAAGAGAGGTGTATGAAAATCAGATTCTATTGAAATACATGTTTCTCATGAGATTTATGCTCCAAAAGAAAAGAAAAATGCTAATTTGGCTCTGTTTCCATTCACATTGACTAAAAATAACTATCTTGACTTGTTTTTTCCCTATGTCTTCAGAACAAAACAGTCCCCTCTTACACTGACAGACAGGGAAGTGATTGGTGATGCTTCTGTCATACTCTTGAGGCCTGAGGTTATGTTTTGCACAGAAGTGAATGAATGCACAAGTGAAAGTAATGTGCGAAGCACCCTTCATTCCTGCATGGAAGAGGCCCAGGTCCCCACAGCGATGCTCAGTCCCTGAAGAAGACCTTATTTCTCCTTTGATAGGACACCTTTTGGACCCACCTCAGAGAACCACAGCTAGGATCAGTGGGGGGTGTGTGATTCTCCATGGTGGAGGGCCGGTTTAATTCTTAGACACAATATCTGAAGGGAAATGGTAGATCTCCATGGAGAAACACACAGTGAATTGGCCACAGCTGTCTTTGGCCACTACTCCTTTGTCAGGGTCCTCCCAAAACAGGGTGTTGCACAAGGCTGCTCCAGAAGCTGCCTGCAGAAGGAAGGAGTCTGTCCCAGCACTCGGTGCTTCTGATGAGGTTGGGAAGACTCATCGTGGGGCCTCTGATACAGGGATGTATGTGTGAGTGAAGTGGCAAGAGTGAGGTACTGTGACCATTCATGCCCGAGACCTATCATGAGGTGAGAGTCCCACGGACACTGACTCAGTAACAGGGAGTGGAAAAGACAAACTTGTGTCTTTGGGGAACAGTTATCCCCTTCCTAATTAGCAACAGGGTTTGTTTTACAGGGTAATTGATGTATATTTGCAAGGAATGAACACCTATTTAAATTTTAGGTGTTGGGGGAGGAGTCAAGATGGCGGAGAAGTAGCAGGCTGAGACTACTTCAGGTAGCGGGAGATCAGCTAGATAGCTTATCTAAAGATTGCAAACACCTACAAATACAACGGGAGATCAAAGAGAAGAAGAACAGCAATTCTAGAAACAGAAAATTAACCACTTTCTGAAAGGTAGGACTGGCAGAGAAGTGAATCCAAAGCGACAGAAAGATAGACCGTGGGGGGAGGGGCCGGCTCCCAGCAAGCGGCGGAGCAACGGAGCACAAAATCAGGACTTTTAAAAGTCTGTTCCGCTGAGGGACATCGCTCCAGAGGCTTAACTGGGGTGAAGTGCACGCGGAGTCAGCATGGCCTCAGGTCCCGCAGGGTCACAGAAGGATCGGGGGTGTCTGAGTGTCGCAGAGCTTACAGGTATTAGAACCGGGAAGCCGGCTACAGAGACAGAGCCAAGGAGTGAGCTCTAAGCTCGGGTTTACCTTGAACCGGTCTCAGGCTCGGTCAGCTCGGAGCATGGACGGAGGCCAGGGTGACGGGAGCAATTGGGCGCTGTTCTCTGAGGGCGCACTGAGGAGTGGGGCCCCGGACTCTCGGCTCCTCCGGGCCGGGGACTGGGAGGCCGCCATCTTCATTCCCGTCCTCCGGAACTCTACGGAAAGCGCTCAGGGAACAAAAGCTCCCGAAAGCAAACCCGAGCGGATTACTCAGCCCGGCCCCTGGTAAGGGCGGTGCAACTCCGCCTGGGGCAAAGACACTTGAGAATCACTATAACAGGCCCCTCCCCCAGAAGATCAACAAGAAACCCAGCCAGGACCAAGTTCACCTACCAAGGAGTGCAGTTTCAATACCAAGGAGAGCAGCGGAATTCCAGAGGAGGAGAAAGCAAAACACGGAACTCATGGCTTTCTCCCCATGATTCTTTAGCCTTGCAGTTAATTTAATTTTTTTTTCTTTTTCAATTTTTTTCTCTTCTTCTGCTAAATTTTTTTTTAACTTTTACCCTTTCCTAACGTTGTTTAACTAGTTTATCTAATATATATATATATATATATATATATATATATATATATATTTTTTTTTTTTTTTTTTTTATTTTTTTTTTTTTTTTTGTTTCTTTTTTCTTCTTTTTCTTTTTCTTTTCTTTTTTTTTCTTTCTTAACCTCTTTTTATCCCCCTCCCCCCCCCCCCCCCCATGATTTGGGATCTCTTCTGATTTGGCTAAAGCATATTTTCCTGGGGTTGTTGCCACACTTTTAGTATTTTACTTGTTCCTTCATATACTCTTATCTGGACAAAATGACAAGGCGGAAAAATTCACCACAAAAAAAAGAACAAGAGGCAGTACCAAAGGCTAGGGACCTAATCAATACAGACATTGGTAATATGTCAGATCTAGAGTTCAGAATGATGATTCTCAAGGTTCTAGCCGGGCTCGAAAAAGGCATGGAAGATATTAGAGAAACCCTCTCAGGAGATATAAAAGCCCTTTCTGGAGAAATAAAAGAACTAAAATCTAATCAAGTTGAAATAAAAAAAGCTACTAATGAGGTACAATCAAAAATGGAGGCTCTCACTGCTAGGATAAATGAGGCAGAAGAAAGAATTAGCGATATAGAAGACCAAATGACAGAGGATAAAGAAGCTGAGCAAAAGAGGGACAAACAGCTACTGGACCACGAGGGCAGAATTCGAGAGATAAGTGACACCATAAGACGAAACAACATTAGAATAATTGGGATTCCAGAAGAAGAAGAAAGAGGGAGGGGAGCAGAAGGTATATTGGAGAGAATTATTGGAGAGAATTTCCCCAATATGGCAAAGGGAACAAGCATCAAAATCCAGGAGGTTCAGAGAACCCCACTCAAAATCAATAAGAATAGGTCCACACCCCGTCACCTAATAGTCAAATTTACAAGTCTTAGTGACAAAGAGAAAATCCTGAAAGCAGCCCGGGAGAAGAAGTCTGTAACATACAATGGTAAAAATATTAGATTGGCAGCAGACTTATCCACAGAGACCTGGCAGGCCAGAAAGAGCTGGCATGATATATTCAGAGTACTAAACGAGAAAAACATGCAGCCAAGAATACTATATCCAGCTAGGCTATCATTGAAAATAGAAGGAGAGATTAAAAGCTTCCAGGACAAACAAAAACTGAAAGAATTTGCAAACACCAAGCCAGCTCTACAGGAAATATTGAAAGGGGTCCTCTAAGCAAAGAGAGAGCCTAAAAGTAGTAGATCAGAAAGGAACAGAAACAATATACAATAGCAGTCACCTTACAGGCAATACAATGGCACTAAATTCATATCTCTCAATAGTTACCCTGAATGTTAATGGGCTAAATGCCCCAATCAAAAGACACAGGGTATCAGAATGGATAAAAAAACAAAACCCATCTATATGTTGCCTACAAGAAACTCATTTGAAACCCGAAGACACCTTCAGATTTAAAGTGAGGGGGTGGAAAAGAATTTACCATGCTAATGGACATCAGAAGAAAGCAGGAGTGGCAATCCTTATATCAGATCAATTAGATTTTAAGCCAAAGACTATAATAAGAGATGAGGAAGGACACTATATCATACTCAAAGGATCTGTCCAACAAGAAGATCTAACAATTTTAAATATCTATACCCCTAACGTGGGAGCAGCCAACTACATAAACCAATTAATAACAAAATCAAAGAAACACATCGACAATAATACAATAATAGTAGGAGACTTTAACACTCCCCTCACTGAAATGGACAGATCATCTAAGCAAAAGATCAACAAGGAGATAAAGGCCTTAAATGACACACTGGACCAGATGGACATCACAGATATATTCAGAACATTTCATCCCAAAGCAACAGAATACACATTCTTCTCTAGTGCCCATGGAACATTCTCCAGAATAGATCACATCCTCGGTCCTAAATCAGGTCTCAACTGGTATCAAAAGTTTGGGATCATTCCCTGCATATTTTCAGACCACAATGCTCTGAAGCTAGAACTCAATCACAAGAGGAAATTTGGAAAGAACCCAAATACATGGAGACTAAACAGCATCCTTCTAAAGAATGAATGGGTCAACCAGGAAATTAAAGAAGAATTGAAAAAATTCATGGAAACAAATGATAATGAAAACACAACGGTTCAAAATCTGTGGGACACAACAAAGGCAGACCTGAGAGGAAAATATATAGCGGTACAAGCCTTTCTCAAGAAACAAGAAAGGTCTCAGGTACACAACCTAACCCTACACCTAAAGGAGCTGGAGAAAGAACAAGAAAGAAACCCTAAACCCAGCAGGAGAAGAGAAATCATAAAGATCAGAGCAGAAATCAATGAAATAGAAACAAAAAAAAAAAAAAACCAATAGAACAAATCAATGAAACTAGGAGCTGGTTCTTTGAAAGAATTAATAAGATTGATAAACCCCTGGCCAGACTTATCAAAAAGAAAAGAGAAAGGACCCAAATCAATAAAATCATGAATGAAAGAGGAGAGATCACAACTAACACCAAAGAAATACAGACGATCATAAGAACATATTATGAGCAACTCTATGCCAACAAATTTGACAATCTGGAAGAAATGGATCCATTCCTAGAGACATATAAACTACCACAACTGAACCAGGAAGAAATAGAAAGCCTGAACAGACCCATAACCAGTAAGGAGATTGAAACAGTCATCAAAAATCTCCAAATAAACAAAAGGCCAGGGCCAGACGGCTTCCCGGGGGAATTCTACCAAACATTTAAGGAAGAACTAATTCCTATTCTCCTGAAACTGTTCCAAAAAATAGAAATGGAAGGAAAACTTCCAAACTCATTTTATGAGGCCAGCATCACCTTGATCCCCAAACCAGACAAGGATCCCGTCAAAAAAGAGAACTACAGACCAATATCCTTGATGAACACAGATGCGAAAATTCTCACCAAAATACTAGCCAATAGGATTCAACAGTACATTAAAAGGATTATTCACCACGACCAAGTGGGATTTATTCCAGGGCTGCAAGGTTGGTTCAACATCCGCAAATCAATCAATGTGATACAACACATTAATAAAAGAAAGAACAAGAACCATATGATACTCTCCATAGATGCTGAAAAAGCATTTGACAAAGTACTGCATCCCTTCCTGATCAAAACTCTTCAAAGTGTAGGGATAGAGGGCACATACCTCAATATTATCAAAGCCATCTATGAAAAACCCATCGCAAATATCATTCTCAATGGAGAAAAACTGAAAGCATTTCCGCTAAGGTCAGGAACATGGCAGGGATGTCCGTTATCACCACTGCTATTCAATGTAGTACTAGAAGTCCTAGCCTCAGCAATCAGACAACAAAAAGAAATTAAAGGCATCCAAATCGGCAAAGAAGTCAAACTATCACTCTTCACAGATGATATGATACTATATGTGGAAAACCCAAAAGACTCCACTCCAAAACTGCTAGAACTCCTACAGGAATTCAGTAAAGTGTCAGGATATAAAATCAATGCACAGAAATCAGTTGCATTTCTCTACACCAACAACAAGACAGAAGAAAGAGAAATTAAGGAGTCAATCCCATTTACAATTGCACCCAAAACTATAAGATACCTAGGAATAAACCTAACCAAAGAGACTAAGAATCTATACACAGAAAACTATAAAGTACTCATGAAAGAAATTGAAGAAGACACAAAGAAATGGAAAAATGTTCCATGCTCCTGGATTGGAAGAATAAATATTGTGAAAATGTCTATGCTACCTAAAGCAATCTACACATTTAATGCAATTCCTATCAAAGTACCATCCATTTTTTTCAAAGAAATGGAACAAATAATCCTAAAATTTATATGGAATCAGAAAAGACCGCGAATAGCCAAAGGAATATTGAAAAAGAAAGCCATAGTTGGTGGCATCATAATTCCAGACTTCAAGCTCTATTACAAAGCTGTCATCATCAAGACAGCATGGTACTGGCACAAAAACAGACACATAGATCAATGGAACAGAATATAGAGCCCAGAAATAGACCCTCAACTCTATGGTCAACTAATCTTAGACAAAGCAGGAAAGAATGTCCAATGGAAAAAAGACAGCCTTTTCAATAAATGGTATTGGGAAAATTGGACAGCCACATGCAGAAAAATGAAATTGGATCATTTCCTTACACCACACATGAAAATAGACTCAAAATGGATGAAGGACCTCAATGTGAGAAAGGAATCCATCAACATCCTTGAGGAGAACACAGGCAGCAACCTCTTCGACCTCAGCCGCAGCAACATTTTCCTAGGAACATCACCAAAGGCAAGGGAAGTAAGGGCAAAAATGAACTATTGGGATTTTCTCAAGATCAAAAGCTTTTGCACAGCAAAGGAAACAGTTAACAAAACCAAAAGACAACTGACAGAATGGGAGAAGATATTTGCAAACGACATATCAGATAAAGGGCTAGTGTCCAGAATCTATAAAGAACTTATCAAACTCAACACCCAAAGAACAAATAATCCAATCAAGAAATGGGCAGAAGACATGAACAGACATTTCTGCAAAGAAGACATCCTGATGGCCAACAGACACATGAAAAAGTGCTCCATATCACTCGGCATCAGGGAAATACAAATCAAAACCACAATGAGATACCACCTCACACCAGTCAGAATGGCTAAAATTAACAAGTCCGGAAATGACAGATGCTGGCGAGGATGCAGAGAAAGGGGAACCTTTCTACACTGTTGGTGGGAATGCAAGCTGGGGCAACCACTCTGGAAAACAGCATGGAGGTTCCTCAAAATGTTGAAAATAGAACTACCCTATGACCCAGCAATTGCACTGCTGGGTATTTACCCTAAAGATACAAACGTAGTGATCCGAAGGGGCACCTGCACCCGAGTGTTTATAGCAGCAATGTCTACAATAGCTAAACTATGGAAAGAACCTAGATGTCCATCAACAGACGAATGGATAAAGAAGAAGTGGTATATATACACAATGGAATACTATGCAGCCATCAAAAGAAATGAAATCTTGCCATTTGCGATGACGTGGATGGAACTAGAGGGTATCATGCTTAGCGAAATAAGTCAATCGGAGAAAGACAACTATCATATGATCTCCCTGATATGAGGGAGAAGAGATGCAACATGGGGGGTTAAGGGGGTAGGAGAAGAGTAAATGAAGCAAGATGGGATTGGGAGGGAGATAAACCATAAGTGACTCTTAATCTCACAAAACAAACTGAGGGTTGCTGGGGGGAGGGGGTTGGGGGGGTGGGGTTATTATGGACATTGGGGAGGGTATGTGCTATGATGAGTGCGGTGAAGTGTGTAAACCTGGCGATTCACAGACCTGTACCCCTGGGAGGGGGAAAATAATATATATTTATATATATATCTTTATAAAAAATAAAATTTATTTAAAAAAATTTTAGGTGTTGAAGAGTTTTCACATGCATAGACTTACATGATGTGATGGTGATGGGAAACTTCACTGAGAAAGTGGACACCATTAATCGCCATGTTGAAGGCAACAAACGTATGGGAACGTATCATTCACCCAACTGAGACAACACCAACCCTGAGAATCACAGCATATGGATTCCCATGTAAACACACCTCTTGCCCAAGACCCAATTCTACAGCACCAAAGGACAGCACAGTAGCTTCTAGAGATAAAGTCATGAGGCCCCAGGACTTTATCTGGAACATGACCCTTATTCTCATTGCAGCAGAACTTGTACTCAGGGTGGCTCTCAAGATTGAACCTATAATAAAGCCCCATCTTTCCAATGTGCTGGTTGTTCCAAACCAATGATTGACCCTTGACTCTAGAGTACAGAATACTTATGACTGTCCCTTTCCGGAAGGGCCACCTGAGATTTCAGAAAAGAAAGCATTATGAACATCACATCATGCATTGTCCTGTTTGCATGGATCTTTTGTTACTGGGGGTGGAAGAAAACTAGATGGAGAATTGTGATAAGAGGACATTGAACCCCAAAGTATGAAGAGAATTAAATATATCATGCAAAAAGGTGCGCAATCTTCCTACAGGTTCTATGTCCTGGGTCCCACTGGACAAAATAGGCGGCGAGGAGGAATAGATGCTACCAGTACCAAAGCTCACTGCCATACAGATTGTAGCAGATCCTGCTGTGTTGCTTTTATTTGTTTGCTTTTTTTTTCTCCAGTGTCTTTGGAATTAGGTAGCATCTGGCAACCGATTCTCACTAAACCTTCTCCCCTCCATGTAAATTGTATGTGTGGAGATTTGTGTACGTGACTTGGATTAAAAGAGTCAATAGAATGTTGTATCCCACAAAGAAAGGCCAGTGTATCACCCTGGTGAAAAATGGGCCATCCTCCTCTGCACTTTCTGTGGAATGTTCACCCATCAGGCCATCCAGGGAAGCTAGGTAGATATACACAAAAATATTGAGGACACTGGTGGGGCTCGGCAGGAATAGCTCGGAGTTTTGCTTGGTGTGGGCATGCGCACATGTTAGGGAGATGTGTGGTTAAATAAATGGGTATGGACTGAGCGAGCTGCAGCTGTATCAAGAAAGGTCAGGGGAAGGAGCAGGAAAGGAAGGAGAAACACTGCCTGTGAACTTTAGCTACAGGGAATTGAATCAGGGGGCCTCTTCAAGCTGAAAAAGGGTAAACACTAATACCCACGCTCCATTGTACCGACAGACATGTTCCTCCAAACGGCGACTGTGTCATGCACGTTTTCAAGACCGTTTCTTTGCCAGGAGAAACCTATGCTGCTCCTGCCTATCTCTCACGTCTTCTAGAAGATTGTATTTCATCAGAAGAACACTGTGTTGCATTCAATCCTAGCTCAACTAGCCAAAATTGTTTATTTGTTCATGATAAGGAAAACCAAAGACACAGGATTTCAATATACTGACATCTCTCCATTCAAAAGAGTTCCCATCCACAAAGTGCTTATTCTTCCTAGTCTTCCTTTCTTGTGCCATGTGGGTGCGTCCTTGGAGTCAGGGGGACCCATTATCTCAGGAGCCCCTGCAGCAAGTGGCAAGTTCATTAGAGATTGGAGGCCAGGCAAGAGTAGGGCACACTCTAAAGTGGCCATGTAGCCGATTGTCAGGAAGTCTGGTCAGGCACCAAGGTAATGAGAAGCTTTCTCGGAGTTGCCACGTGCCAGTGAGGCTTCAGTCTGTGCATTCAAGATGTGAGCATTTTTTTAAGGCAGATGATGGTTTTTTGAAAGACTAAACTTGCTTCCTGATTCTACTGTGCTTTGACCATGTCTGAGAAATGTCTGCACCTAGGACAGATATGCGTCCCTTCCTTTCTCCCCATCCCTGTCTGAGGAAAGGGAATCCTAAGGAACCCTCCAGGTGTAGCTGTGGTCAGCGAGGAATGTGGTGTCCTTGGTGGTGTGCACAGCGGGGATGAAGGAGGTTGGAACTTTGGAACTTTGACCTTTGCACTGAACTGCATGAAGGGGGAAATGTCTTCTGATGAAATGCACATACTCAGCACACCCACATGCTCTGTCCCATTGCATTGACCCACACAGAAACAAGCCCCAACTTTCGATACACCAAGCACACCACCTAAATGACCTCCTTATTTGCAGGGACTGTAGCACAGGGTCCTAGTTTGCTACAGGACACTCCGTTTCTTCAGTCCACCCCAGCCTCCATTCCCAGCAGGAACTCCGAATCGGGGAAGCTCTCCAGACCAAAGGAGGAGAGAAAGCCCGACCATATTCTTCAGCTAGATTTGTCCCCAGGAAGTGACTGATCTGAGAGCGCATACTAGGGGCACTTCCAGTTGCCACCTCAGGCAGTTGGAGAAAGGGAAACCCTGCGAGCATCACACCCCCTGTGCACACCATGGACGCACACATCTCCGTTTCCTTGGTGATGTAAGCAAGCTAGATGGGGTGTAGTCATTGAGTTTATGATCCAAAGAAGGAGAAAATCGCCTCCAGAGAAGGCTCCAGCTTGGATTCCAGATTGGGGTCTCCCAATCTATTTTCCTCAGCAGCTACAAAACAATTTTCTATAGACAGAATTACCTCCTGGAAAAGGCTCATGACCATGCATTGCCTAACTAGTGGGTGTTGATGTTTTCTCAGTGCCCCTCTAAATGTGGCGTCCATTAATGGTATAAACTCACTGCAGACTCTCCACACCAAGGTTATTTTCTCTACCCTCTGGCATGTACATGCTCAGATGTTCAGGGAAATAGAAATCAAACACTGGTTATGTCTCAGATGCACAAAATGACTTAACCGAGGTGACGGAGCAGCTCAGACATTCAAGCTTCTGCCTTTAGCTCTGGACATGATCCTAATTCCTGGGTTGGAGCCATAATTTTGGTTCCCTGCTGAAACTGGAAGCCTGCTTCTTTTCCCATTGCTGTTCCCCCTTCTTGCAATGTCTCTCTCTCTGTCTCACTCTCTCTTTCAGATATATGAAATCTTTTTTAAAAATGAGTTTACCTGAGGGAGAGTTGGAGTTTCTTCCTCTGCTCTCAAAATGGGTAGCTCTTCTCTCAGGTTCTTAGGGGACATAGGAGGATACACAGCCACTGTGAGGAGACTGGTCTGGGAGCTCAGTAAGTAGGGGGGGAATTTGGGTGGATGAGGGCAGTTGGTGAGTGTGTGAAATTGGGTGGTAGTATGTATGGACTGCTTCTGTGCTTCTCCTTTGTGGACAGAGGAAGGAATGGTAGAGGAACAGGAAGGAAATGAGAAGAGGGTTTTTGTCTTTCTAGTTAAGGCATGCCCAATCAAAGCCAAATTACATGTAACCCCTCACATAGTTTCTGTGTGTGGACCGAGTCCCATAACCTCCCCTGAGTGAAGTTCCACTAAGCTGTCACATACTCTTGTTCTTTGGAAATCAGTTCTGGGCCCAGGATCCCCATAGGCTGTGACTGTATATACATCATGCATTTGTAAGATGTTGCACTGGATGGAAAGCAGCCTTTCTTGCAGGGCTGAATTCAGTCCTCAGAAAAGGACCCTAGTAGTTTTTTTCACTCATTATTTGACTTCAGAAAATTCTATCTACAACAGTTGAAAACACTGACATTGTAGCTTGTGTAAATAGCCACCACCATCAGTGAGTTTGATGTATTCCTTCCAGTTTTCTTGGGCTGTGTGTGTGTGTGTGTTTCCCATGAAGAGGGTGGCTGTCCAAACCGGCCCAG
This sequence comes from Lontra canadensis, assembly GCF_010015895.1. Classification (NCBI taxonomy): domain Eukaryota; kingdom Metazoa; phylum Chordata; class Mammalia; order Carnivora; family Mustelidae; genus Lontra; species Lontra canadensis. Next base: position 6,369,194 of record NW_022631081.1, read on the forward strand.
GTCTTCTGACCAGTGGGAATTTCCTTACACAGAGGAGTCTTGGAGTGTGTGTGACACTCTCTAAGCTGGCTTTGCAGGGGATTTGCCCCAGTGGTGTAGGGTCCAGATCTTCCAACCAAGCTTGACCTTGGTTTCCTATTTGCCAATTGTGTCTGAGTGTGTGCTTAGAGAATTTGAACCTTCCTAAGGCTTATGGAAATCTTATTAAGTACAATAAATTCCCTCCATGGTGCTTTTCTGCCATTGGTCGTGTTTACACATTGAGCTCAGTTATGACAGATGTTGCCCTGTTCTGTCCTCCATGGGCCCACACCCTTTCCAGCATTATGGGCTTTAGCATGAAGATGTGACTTTTCTCTGTGCACTTGACTCCAGGGACCAGGCTGTAATCCTTAACATGGGCTTCTATCCTTGCCCTGGCTTCTGTGACCATGGAGGCCACTGTGTTGTGTTGGGTAATGTAGAGGACCTTTGTAGAACCTAGGTTTTTTGCTGTGTACACAGATGCTGATGCCCCTTTGCTAGCTAGCTCCGTTGGTACTTCATGACCCCCTGGCTGAGGGACTAATGCAGGTGTGTAAGCCAGAGCAACTTTCAGATTGAAACCCAGGTTTAAAACTTTGTTCTCCATGTAGGAGGTCAAGGGTTTGGATCATTCATCTCTGCACCATCCCCATCTCAGAAAAGCAAATGGAAACATCCTCCAGGTACAGCTGTGGTGAGGGGGGGAACAAGAATGTAATGTGTGCCAGGCTGATGAGAGTGTTTTTGGAAGGGTGACACTTTGTGATGGAAGTGTGAGAAAGATATCCTGAGAAAGGCACATATTCATGTTCACAATAATAACACACACACACATACACACACAGGGTCTTCATCCCACATGCACACAAATCACACCTTCTGTATGTCCTAGTTCCGCCAGGCCTTGTACAACGTGGTCATAGTGCCTTACTGGACAGCCTCCATGAGTATCCCCCAACCCTCATTCCCTGTTGGAACTCGGAACCATGGGCAGACTTCTTTGTACCCTAGATTTCCTTTGAAAGCAAGACACTCTTCAATACTTAGAGGTGTTGTTCCTTCCAGTGTCTACCTGTGATTGGAGAAAAGGAAACATGGTTAGGATCATGACAAGTTTTTTTTTTTTTTAATTTGACAGAGAGAAATCACAAGTAGGCAGAGAGGCAGGCAGAGAAGGGGGGCGGAAAGCAGGGTCGCTGCTGAGGAGAGAGCCCAATGTGGGGCTCAATCCCAAGACACTGAGATCATGACCTGAGCCAAAGGCAGAGGCTTAACCCACTCAGCCACCCAGGTACCCTGGATCATGACATTCTAGTACACTGTTGGGTCAGCTCTTTTGTTTGGGGAGGACTTCAGGTAATTGGACGAGGTACCATGGTTGAGTCTATGTCCCCCCACCCGAGTTAAAGAGGACACTTTGAATGATGCTCTAGCTTTTCATGGAAGATCTCTGAAGTCCAGTCTCATAAACAGATAGAAAATCATTTTTGAAGGAAAAACATTTTCTGTTGAAGAAGGTGTTTGATCCCATAGAGTTTGTAATTGTGGCTGTCCTGTGTCATCATCCTTTTTGGGTCTATTGTCAGTAACATGTTTGACCTAACATTCCTCCAAGACAGAGAATGCTTACCCCCTCCCCTGGGAGCTAAAGTGCCAGATTTTCATCCTCTATTGATGGAAGAAATAGAGGAAAGGACATTTGTATCTCAGAGAAAGAGAGGTGAGCTTACCTCAGGGAGAGATGGGGCACCTTCCTCTGTCCTTTCCCTGGAAAGGTCATTGGACTGGCCCTTCACAGGGTCTAGAAGAACACAGAGGTGTTCTCAGGACATTGGCTGCACTGCTCAGGAATGACTCAGAGAGTTCTGCTTGATGTGGATGTGGGGCCAGTGTGAATGGATATGAAAGGTGACCAAGCAAAGCCTGACCTGCTGTTGGGCCAACGTTCATGGTGTACCTAGAAGCACAGAGGAGGGAAGCAGGGTGGAAAAGGGAAATGGGGCCTTGGCTTTGAAGTTGAGGGGATGTAATAAGTGGGAGCTCATCAGTGTCAATCTATGAAACACTCAAGGCACACTGTGTTTCATGACACAGTCCCCTGTGCCCTCCTGCCCACTGTGAAGCCAAGTCACCTTCCCAGTTCACCTAGTCACTGGACCTGTTCAGCTTTCATCCCTGCATCTCCACTGCAACTCTATCTGTTCTCTATTGCCTTAGAGTATTAGTTTTTTATGTGATAGGATCTATGTAGTATTTATGCTTTTATTACTTAGTTAATATATTCTCAGTGACACTATATACATTCCTAATGCTTTGTAGACAACACTACCTCTACATCAAAAACATTTGCATCCCATCTCATGTAACCTCTGTACCCATGAAGACATAACCTCCCTTCCCCTCTTCCTCCCTCCATTGTACTTTCTACATCCTGGTTATGTGAATTTATCTGCTCAAGTTTCTTCAAAGAGTGGGATCATGTAATGTACATCTTTCTGTGTGTGCCTTCTTTCGAAAAGAGTATTAATTTTTCAAGGTCCACCCATTTTATAGAATATTGACAATTTCCATTTCTTCTTATGGCTGAATAGCATTCCATTATGTGTATGTAACACATTTAATGTGTTCTTTCCTCACATCATGGATTTTTGGATTATGTCTCTCTATGGCTATTGAGAATACTGCCGTCATGACATTGTTGCACAGATTTCTGTCCATTACCAGAATGTGAATACTTGACATCATGCACTTGTGTAACTTGTAGAATGGTAAAGACAAAGAATGTGTTTTAATGTAAAGTGTGGACTTCTCATAAATTTTTGAGATTGTTTTGTGAATTGTTAGGTGTGTAGTACACACTTGCAAGTTGTGGTTAATGCACGAAGGTGGAGGGGTGGGTTATGGAATCTTCCTCTAATTATTTGTTCCAATATTATTTTAATTGAAACTGGCTTAAAACTGTGTCTCCTACTTACTAAAAATCTAGAACCATTTTCATGGGGAGATCTATATTGACCAATGTTCCAAAAATAGCTAAGAACCATATATTCAGCCCATAGATGTTTTTTTCCTATGTCACATGCATCCAGTTTCAGTGAGAAATTCATCTGGCCTTCTGTACTTAATGGTGATGGACTCAATAAATTTAAATTTATACATGTGAAATAATGGAAGTTTCTGTCTCAGTGTTTGTTGTTGTTGTTGTTCTGTCAACGTTACTGAATGAAAGAATTACTCTTAAGTCAACATAATGAGTAAATTTCCACGGTACCTGATTCTGTGTCTCTGATTGGGTACACCCAGGTCTAGAGACAGAAATGGACTCTCTTCTTTCTCATTGCAGAAGAGGCAGATGTGGTTTTGGGAAGCTCCATAACTTCTGTCTGCTCCTCTTCAGAAAGTCCTGGAAGGGGTGCCTGGGTATCTCAGTTGTTAAGCATTTGCCTATGGTTCTGGTCATGATCCCAAGGTCTTGGGATCCAGCCCCGCATTGGGCTCCCTGCTCGGTGGGAAGCCTGTCTCTCCCACTCCCACTCCTGCTGTTTGTGTTCCCTCTCTTGCTGTTTCTCTCTTTGTCAAATAAAAAAAATCTTAAAAAGAAAAAAAGTCCTGGGAAATGCATAGAACTAGAGAGCAGTGTCTGCATCTTGTTGTGAGAAGACCATAGGGGATTAGACATTCTTTGCTTCTAGTCATACCATCTCCTCCTGCTACTCACCAGCTGCCCAGCAGGCATTCCTCCCTCCAGGTCGGACTTAAGAAGATGTCACCATGTGCTGTGCTCTGAATTCTGCCCCCCTCACAAACAGGTTTTGTGGGCAACTGCTTGTATTTAGCAGAGACATTACAGAAACACAGCAAACCACAGTGAGCACACCTGATGGCCTGGATTCACATCCCATTTAGCAGCCACACCTACCTGAGAGTGTTTTTGAGACCCCTCTTTGTCCCATTTCCCTGCCCTATGGCCTAGATGTTAGTGTGCCCTTACAGTGTTCCAAGTGATTGACTACAAAGAGCACCTTAGACATAGGAAAGGACTGATGCTTCCCAATTGCTCTGTAGGTGTTGAGGTACTGAATGCCTATGGAATAAGCTAGATGGCTGGCTGTGGGTGAATCCAGACGTGGGACTTGGATGGCTCCACTGCACGGGATTATGGAGGCTCCCTATTTATCCTTCACATGAGAATGATGCTTTACAGCCAACAGAGAATCCATGTCCCTTTACCCTGTCATCCCCACAGCAGCACTGATGGGAGTGGAAACGGGCTGGAAGCCACATTTGGTAGTGGAGGACACTGAAATGTAGGGAGCTATAGGGACTGTCCAGGGTTGCATGCTGTTGAGTGATTGATCTGGGACAGGAATGTCATTGTTTCCCTGTGGATGGAGATCCCTGAGCCCCTGACACCAGCCCAGGGCCCCTCAGAAAATGTCCTGAACCCCTGAATCAAGAGCTGCCAGTGTTTCTGTAGGGGAGAGTGGGTGCCCTGCTGGAGGCATCTGTGCTGCAAGAGCAGACTCAGTCCTCACTCACCTCTGTGTTTGGGATCCTGACATAAAATATGAGGCAGTTTCTTCAAAATGGAGCCCTAGTGTAAAACCAGGAAAGTGTAGCATTGGCCACGTTCCCCCACCTCTTTGCAAGGTCAACACAGTCACCCAGGGCCTTCCTGAAGGCCAGTTGAACCCCACTGCTAAGGGTGTTCTGCTTGGCTTCCAAGCTGATTCAATCTCCAGGCCATTCCAATCCCAACTGTCACACTATGACCCCTCCAAGAACTAGCTTGCCTTTAGCTGGCCAATCTTGAGGAGCAGGTCATGGTAAGAATTAACATGGAAGTGGACATCTGGGCTGGGGATGGTTGGTTTAAGGAAGGAAATCAATGTGTGCTGCTGAATGCCCTACTCTTGATCTGAGGACTGTTCTGAGGAGCCTGGACAGAAGTGAGGCTACCCTGGCTGGAGTGAGTTCCTCCCTACTCTTTCATAACTCCCCAACATCCCCTCTCTACTCTCAGGTCTCCTGATCCCCTCTGGAGACTGTAGGGTTAGGGGACAGTGTCTTGTCTCCCTCATAGGCCCAGCCTTGAGAACCCACCCCAGCAGTATCTTTGAGACCAACAGACAGTCCACTGCACAGCTGCCAAGTGTTCATTCCACCCACCCAGTGGCACAATCTGTTCCCATCCACTCTCAGGCATCATGCAGATGGCCAGTGAAACCCTCCACATCAACCCATGAGAACTCCCCAATATCTTCCAGCGTGTCTCCTAAACACAGTTGCATTTCGACTGCTCATAGTCCCTTTTTGATTTTGTCATCTCCGTTGAGAAGAGTTGATTGCAATTCCTTTCACTTGAATGTGTTCCTGGTGTCGCACCAAGATTCTCCTGATCCAATGAGGGAAGTGTGTTATCTTATCGTGTCTGTTGACTGAAGGACTATGTACAAAATTGGCACTTGGAAATAATAGTTTTCTTAATTTAGAAAATATTTAAGGAACCCAGCTTCATTGAAAAATTAACTAGTGTCAACAAATTGGAAGGTAGACATGAACAGGAAAAACAAACAAAAAAACCCAGAATCAAATTTCCCTAAGAGTAAGGCAGCTAACTTGTGAGAAGAGAATTCAGAATATCAATGAGAACACACTGGTAGAACAACAGTTCATATTTCCCATGTTGGGGATCTTCACACCTGTTCATCAAACTGCAAAGGCTTCCCTGACAGAGTGATACCCAAAGAAGGGTGTGTATCATGGCACCATGGCGACGGGTCATGCTAGAACTTGCAGAGTTAAGGCAGCTCTGCAAAACGTGGTTTGATGGAAGGAAGCAGGTCAGGGATGGGTAGATGGATGATGGGCATTGAAGAGGGCACTTGTGATCAGCACTGAGTGTTGTATGTAAGTGAGGAATCACTGAATTCTATTCCAGAAATTAATATGGCACTGTAAGTTAAATAACTAAAATTAAAAAAAATTAAGGATACTCCTGGAGGGAGGTACATAGGAGACTTAAATTTACATTTTACATATCTATTATATGAAACTTTTATTACTAATGCAGTGTTTCAAAAAGTCTCTCCTGGGGCACCTGGTTGGCTCTGTTGGTCAAGCAGCTGCCTGCGGCTCAGCTCCTGGGATTGATTGAGCTCTGCATCGGTTTCCCTGCTCAGTGGAGAGCGTGCTTCTCCTCTCCCTCTGCCTACTGCTCTACCTACTAAGAAAAATAAATAAAAATATTTTATGACTTATAAAACATAGTAGGATTGGGAAGAAAACGTGAGGAACAGCATAAAGTTAAACATTACAAATCAATTTTTTTTTTTTTGCTTTTTTAGGTAATGCATCACTGCATTTTTATCTGATGGTTTTCTGGCACAGTTTTAGAAAACTTTATTAGTTGTGCTATGAAAATATATATTTTTAAGAACTATATTTTTATATAATATCAAGTAATCTTTCAGTTGGGCCAATGTCATAACAACTAATTTGAGTTTATGACTTTGCGAGGGTTTTTGTTTTGTTTTGTTTTTCTTACTGTTTTTGTTTTTTGTAGGTGGTGGTGTGAATACAAGTATACTTATTTAGAGTTCCTTATAGGTTATTACAGATGACTTCATGGATTTCTGCTGTTTGTCAAAATATAAAATTTTACTTATGACACCCAGAGTTGGTTCTTTTGCAACAAAATTTCCGAAAAGGTTTAACTGAAAACAAATCAATTTCAGAAATCTGAGTTTAATGTGAAGTGCACTTTGGCATTTTAACATTTCCTGTAATGTTTACCATAACCTGATGATGTATAAATAGCCTAAAATGGCCTTTGCATTTGTACACCATGGTGTCAGTCAAGAAGTAGGTGCTGGAAAACAACTGACACTTTTATTTGGGGAATTAGGGACAGTCGTCTGGGAGACAGAGTGGAGAGAAATCAGGTGTGGCCCTGATTTTGAGCAGCAGTGCAGGTTTATGAGGGAAAAACACAGGCACATCTTTGAAAGGATGATGATGAAGGATGATGGCAGCTAACGGGTGTTGCATTGTGCCTTTTTCAGTCAAGAGTAGAAGGTGTGTTCCAGGTGGTGGTGGATTTGGCACTGAGCAGTTCCATGTACCATGTATCAAAAGTTCATGGTGCTCTGAAAATTGAAACAGGAGATGTGCCTATGGTTTCCTTCCTTTTGGTCCTTCACTCTCTAGTTTTAGAGTGGCTCTCTTCACAAAGTTTACTTTTTTAGCAAAGCTTATGTTCTTTTTTTTTAATAAGATTTATTTGTTTATTTATTTATTTGACAGAGAATGAGAGAGATCACAAGTAGGCAGAGAGGCAGGCAGAGAGAGAGGGGGAAGCAGGCTCCCCACTGGGCAGAGAGCCCGATTAGGGGCTCAATCCCAGGACCCTGAGATCATGACCTAAGCTGAAGGCAGAGGCTTTACCCACTGAACCACCCAGGAACCCCTTAAGTTTTTTTAAAAGGGACCCTGTGTGCTCAGTGAGTTAAGCCTCTGCCTTCAGCTCAGGTTGTGATCTCAGGGTCCTGGGATCAAGCCCAGCGTCAGACTCTCTGATTGGCTGCTTCCCCCTCTCTCTCTGCTTGCCTCTCTGCCTACTTGTGATCTCTCTCTCTGTCAAATAAATAAATACTCTTTTTTTTTTAGGGCTTACTTTTTATGTATCTTTTTTCACAATTCTAGTCCATCTCTTTTCTGACATATTTCTAACAGGAAAACATTAATGATCCAATTGGATTTTCCTATCATCCCATTTCATTGTCTGGGTGGTTGGCAACCTGCTTCAGGTCCCTCATACACCTAGAAGGTGGCAATTTCCTAGTATTTGAATAATCCATGCTAGGCAAGTCTTAGGACAGCATCTCCGTAAGAAGATTTGAGGACATCATGTCTAGATGTTACTTAGGGTCTCATTTCTGGGTAGATCTGATGGCTGACTAGTATTCTTTGAACAACAATTATTTTGGCATTTTCAGTAGTACTCCAAGGAGAAATCCAAAGTATAAGCAATTGGAAAATTATAAAATTAAAATATTCAAGTGTAAAAACAGTCCATTTCCTCCTGAAGTGCTGGGGTCTTTCCCCATTTATTCTTACAAAGAGATTCTGGAGCAAAGGCAAGCCCCCAGGATGTTCTGTTCTGGTGCCTCTGCTCTTCCCTCTGGAAGAGAGCCTGCCGCCACCTTGGCCCTGAGCACAGAGGGGATGGGTCTGCTGTCATGCTCAGTAGCTGTTAGTCTGGGGCCAGGGAAGGAGGAAGCAGCTACTGCAGAGAATCTCTGGGATGCCCTGGGACTTCCCCCATGGCAAGGAAGTAGTCCCAGGCCACCTGACCTGTAGGTTGGAAGAAATACTGGTGCTCTGTGGTCATCTTGATGGCTTACAACATCATCAACTAATGCTTGGCCAGGGTGTGCATGGAGGTGTTCATGTGGGACTAGAGAACTCCAGGTGCCCCGGCTCTCTAGGAGGCCTGACCTGGGGCTCTCAGGCCCAGCAGCATGACGCATTGAGGAGCCCAGTTCTGGTGCACCACTGGAGGGTTCCAGGTCACTGCTGGGAAAGACAAGATCTGCCAATGTACTGGACTGAATGAGCAGATGAAGAGACCAATCTAGTCTTGCACCCAGACCTGAGGGATTATTTCACACCCAGAGGCATCCTCCTGCATCCCAGGGCCTGCTCCTGGAAAGAAGCTGCTGGATCCTCAGGATTCCAGGCATGTGGGGATGACCTTGGCCTCTGCCAAGAAAATTGTGCTCAGTCGCTCACTGTCCCTCATGGGCCCCAACAGTGGCCTGGCACCCACGTCATCCTGACTTCCTGGTCACCGCCCCTTCTCAGGTCTCAGAAAGCCACGTGGATCATTGTTTTACAAAACCCTTTTAGGTAGGACGCAGTCCTGAGTTTCAAGGGTTGTCCCTTCTGCGGACACTCCCAGAGATGGGATGTCACATTGAGAACAGATTGGGGTTCTGTCTGACAGAGGGCCCTGTCCCTTCTCCCCCTTCTCTGCCAGGGCTCCTGCTCAGGTCAGCTGGGGCAGTTAGAGGGCCACACCTCTGGCCATCAGCAATGGGAATTCCCTCTGAGGACAGAGTCTGAGACTGGCAGGAGAAGTCAGTGTGGTTGCTGGGCCAGCCCTCAGAAATGGGTCAGGTGACCTTTCAAAATCTGGTGAGGTTACTGTTCTAAACATAACAATAGTACCTGGGGACTAACTTAGCAGACTTTTTCTGGAACCATCAAACAACCTTTGCATCATGTGAGGTGAGTGAATTGCTATGCCTAGAGTGTAGGTTGTGTTGGCATATCTATACATCTGTTGCCAGGGGTTATTCAACCTGGTGAGGTGGGGCAGATGTGCCTTTCTTCAGAGGAGCCCCCTGAGATTGAGGAGGAAGGCAGGGGTTCCAGTCCTATTTGGTACCTGGGCCCGCATTGGTCAACATGGTGGTTGGGTTGAGGGGAGCACAGGGCTGGCCAGCTAGAGTCCATGGCACCTGAACTGCCTGTTGGCAGCCTTCACCCAGGGCCCAGGGCACCAGTGGCAGAGTGGGTGTCTGTTGGGATGTGACAGCCTACTGTGGGCCAGATGTGATTGCTGTCTCTGGCTCTCAGGTGAGCTGCAGATGCTCAGAGGCCATCACCCAGTCTCAAGGTGGTCAGGGGTTCCTGGGGCTCCTTCTCAAATGGGGTCATTCGCTAAGGCTCACCGTAAGGAAGGGGGGTGTGTCAAGTAAAACTATGAAGAGATGTTTGATAAAAAAAATCTTCCCTCCAGAGCATGTGACATGTGACCTATTGCAAACTGGCTACCTGACGGTCATCAGAGACTGGAGATGAGCCTCAACTGCCTTGTCTTCTGTCCAACGTGGCCATCATCTGTCAATCCCCAAAGGCCTTAGCAGAAGACACCTCACAGGGACCAGACCTCCCGAAGTGAAAACTGTATTCAGTACATCCCCTGCTCTCTGTTCTTTTTCCCTGGAGGGGTTACAAACCCTGCAGGTTGGCAGCAACCTGAGGCTGTGGGACTCATAAAGTTGGGGAAGGTCACCAAGATTCAATATGTTACCCAGTATTCTTGGTTTTGCTGTCAAAAGGCCACGGGAATATCAAAGAAGAAATAAACATGCCCCCAGGACAATTGTTGGCTCTGAAAATTCATGGAATGGATGTAAGAACTCAGTTTCTATGCCATGCCATAATCCAAGTGCAACTGTTCTCACGAGAGGTCGCCTCTACATAGATGACAATGTCAACAGTGCCTATGGAGATCAGCACCAGAACAGCCCTAACATGTGACCTCTGCCTCACACCTGGCTGATCCCATGGTCTTTTGGAGAGGTGGGGTTTGGGGTTGCTTGGGGCCTGACAACACGCATCATCGACCTGCTGGTTCTCCCCCAAATTAATGGAGAGTCCATCATGATGGGTAGGGCCCAAAGTCCACTGACATTACCCCTACCAAAAGAGGAGCCAACCAATAAGTCCTTAGTCCTGAATATTGGGATAGCTTAATGCTCACAAACTCTGATGTCAGTGGTAAAGAGGTCCTAAGACACAGAATTGTGTGCTGACTCTTTAAGTATATACATAGGAAGATGGAGAGAGAGAATTCATATGCCATACAATTCACCAGTTAAAGTTTACAATTCAATGGATTTTAGTATATTCACTATATTTTTAAAATATATTTATTTATATTTAATTTATATATTTATATTATATTTATTTTATATTTATATATTTAAAGTATATTTATTTTATTTTATATGCTTTATATTTCTTATAAGTTTAGTATATACATCTCAAATCAGCACCATTTATTGAAGAGACTTTTTTCCACTCTATATTTTTTCCTGTTTTGTCGAAGATTATTTGACCATAGAGTTGAGGGTCCATATCTGGGCTCTCTATTCTACTCTATTCCATTGGTCTATGTGTCTGTTTTTATGACAGTACCATGCTGTCTTGGTGATCACAGCTTTGTAGTAAAGCTTGAAATCCGGTAATGTGATGCCCCCAGTTATATTTTTGTTTTTCAACATTTCCTTAGCGATTCGAGGTCTCTTCTGATTCCATACAAATTTTTGGATTATTTGCTCCAGCTCTTTGAAAAATACTGGTGGAATTTTGATCGGAATGGCATTAAAATTATAGATTGCTCTAGGCAGTATAGACATTTTAACAATGTTTATTCTTCCGATCCAAGAGCATGGAATGGTCTTCCATCCTTTTGTGTCTTCTTCAATTTCTTTCATGAGTGTTCTGTAGTTCCTCGAGTACAGATCCTTTACCTCTTTGGTTAGGTTTATTCCCAGGTATCTTATGGTTTTTGGTGCTATAGTAAATGGAATTGATTCTCTAATTTCCCTTTCTGTATTTTCATTGTTAGTGTATAAGAAAGCCACTGATTTCTGTACATTGACTTTGTATCCTGCCATGTTACTGAATTATTGTATGAGTTATAGTAGTTTGGGGGTGGAGTCTTTTGTGTTTTCCACATGAAGAATCATGTCACCTGCGAAGAGAGAGAGTTTGACTTCTTCATTGCCAATTTGGATACCTTTTATTTCTCTTTGTTGTCTGATTGCTGTTGCTAGGACTTCTAATTCTATGTTGAACAAGAGTGGTGAGAGTGGGCATCCTTGTCGTGTTCCTGATCTCAACTGGAAGGCTACAAGCTTTTTCCCATTGAGGATGATATTTGCTGTGGGTCTTTCATAGATAGATTTTATCAAGTTCAGGAATGTTCCCTCTATCCCTATACTTTGAAGCATTTTAGTCAGGAACGGATGCTGGATTTTGTCAAATGCTTTTTCTGCATCAATTGAGAGGACCATGTGGTTCTTCTCTCTTCTCTTATTGATTTGTTCTATCACATTGATTGATTTGTGAATGTTGAACCATCCTTGTAACCCAGGGATGAATCCCACCTGGTCATGGTGGATAATCTTTTTAATGTGCTGTTGGATCCTGTTTGCTAGGATCTTGTTGAGAATCTTAGCATCCATATTCATCAGTGATATTGGTCTGAAATTCTCCTTTTTGGTAGGGTCTTTGCCTGGTTTGGGGATCAGGGAAATGCTGGCTTCATTGAAAGAGTCTGGAAGTTTTCCTTCTGCTTCAGTTTTTTGAGACAGCTTCAGGAGAATAGGTGTTATTTCTTCTTTGAAAGTTTGGTAGAATTCCCCAGGGAATCCATCAGGTCCTGGGCTCTTGTTTTTTGGGAGGTTTTTGATCACTGCTTCATTCTTTTTTTTTTAATTATTTTTTTTAGATTTTTATTTATTTATTTGACAGAGAGAGATCACAAGCAGGCAGAGAGGCAGGCAGAGAGAGAGGAGGAAGCAGGCTCCCTGCTGAGCAGAGAGCCCGATGCGGGGCTTGATCCCAGGACCCTGAGACCATGACCTGAGCCGAAGGCAGCAGCTTAACCCACTGAGTCACCCAGGCGCCCCGATCACTGCTTCATTCTCGTTACTAGATATCGGTCTATTCAGGTTGTCCATTTCTTCCTGGTTCAATTTTGGGAGTTTATAGTTTTCCAGGAATGCATCCATTTCGTCTAGGTTGCTTAGCTTATTGGCATATAACTTTGATAATAACTTCTGATGATTATTTCTACTTACTTGTTGTTTGTTGCGATGTCTCCCTTTTCATTCATAATTTTATGAATTTGGGCTTTCTCTCTTTTCTTTTGGATTAGTGTGGCCAGTGGTTTATCGATCTTATTGATTCTTTCAAAAAACCAGCTTCTATTTCATTGATACGTTCTACTGTATTTCTGGTTTCTGCCTCATTGATCTCAGCTCTAATCTTGATGATTTCCCTTCTTATGTGTGGAGTTGGTTTGATTTGTTGTTGATTCTACAGTTCTTTAAGGTGTAGAGACAGCTGGTGTGTTCTGGATTTCTCCATTTTTTTGAGGGAGGCTTGGATGGCTATGTCTTTCCCCCTTAGGACCGCTTTTGCTGTATCCTATAGGTTTTGGACCGAAGTGTCTCCATTCTCATTGGTTTCCATGAATAGTTTCAGTTCTTCTTTGTTCTCGTGGTTGATCCAAGCATTCTTAAGCAAGGTGGTCTTTAGCTTCCAGATGTTTGAGTTCCTTCGGAACTTTTCCTTGTGATTGAGTTCCAGTTTCAAAGCATTGTGATCTGAGAATATGGAGGGAATAATCTCAGTCTTTTGGTATCAGTTGAGTCCTGATTTGTGACCCAGTATGTGGTATTCAGACCAATATCACTGATGAATATGGATGCTAAGATTCTCAACAAGATCCTAGCAAACAGGATCCAACAGCACATTAAAAAGATTATCCACCATGACCAGGTGGGATTCATTCCTGTGTTACAAGGATGGTTCAACATTCCCAAATCAATCAATGTGATAGAACAAATCAATAAGAGAAGAGAAAAGAACCACATGGCCCTCTCAATTGATGCAGAAAAAGCATTTGACAATATCCAGCATCCATTCCTGATTAAAACCCTTCAAAATATAGGGATGGAGGGAACATTCCTGAACTTCATCAAATCTATCTATGAAAGACCCACAGCAAATATCATCCTCAATGGGAAAAAGCTCGCAGCCTTCCTGTTGAGATCAGGAACACAACAAGGATGCCCACTCTCACCACTCTTGTTCAACATAGTATTAGAAGTCCTAGCAACAGCAATCAGACAACAAAGAGAAATAAAAGGTATCCAAATTGGAAATGAAGAAGTCAAACTCTCTCTCTTCACAGATGACATGATTCTTTATATGGAAAACCCAAAAGACTCCACCCCCAAACTACTAGAACTCATAGAGCAATTCAGTAATGTGGCAGGATATAAAGTCAATGTCCAGAAATCAGTGGCTTTCTTATACACTAACAATGAAAGGGAAATTAGAGAATCGATTCCATTTACTATAGCACCAAAAACCATAAGATACCTGGGAATAAACCTAACCAAAGTGGTAAAGGATCTGTACTCAAGGAACTACAGAACACTCATGAAGGAAATTGAAGAAGACACAAAAAGATGGAAGATCATTCCATGCTCTTGGATCAGAAAAATAAATATTGTTAAGATGCCTATACTGCCTAGAGCAATCTATACTTTTAACACCATTCCGATCAAAATTCCACCGGTATTTTTCAAAGACCTGAAGCAAATAATCCTAAAATTTGTATGGAGTCATAAGAGACCCCGAATCACTAAGGAAATATTGAAAAACAAAAATAAAACTGGGGGCATCACATTACCTGACTTCAAGCTTTACTTCAAAGCTGTGAACACCAAGACAGCATGGTACTGGCATAAAAACAGACACATAGACCCGTGGAACAGAGTAGAGAGCCCAGATATGGACCCTCAACTCTATGGTCAAATAATCTTCGACAAAACAGGAAAAAATATACCGTGGAAAAAAGACTGTCTCTTCAATAAATGGTGCTGTGAAAACTGGACAGCTATATGTAGAAGAATGAAACTCGACCATTCTCTTACACCGTACACAAAAATAAACTCAAAATGAATAAAAGACCTCAATGTGAAACAGGAATCCATCAGAATCCTAGAGGAGCATATAGGCAGTAACCTCTTTGATATCAGCCACAGCAACTTCTTTCAAGATAGTCTCCAAAGGCAAAGGAAACAAAAGCGAAAATGAACTTTTGGGACTTCATCAAAATCAGAAGCTTCTGCACAGCAAAGGAAACAGTCAAGAAAACAAAGAGGCAACCCACGGAATGGGAGAAGATATTTGCAAATGACAGTACAGACAAAAGGTTGATATCCAGGATCTATAAAGAACTCGTCAAACTCAACACACACAAAACAGACAATCATCAAAAAATGGGCAGAAGATAGGAACAGACACTTCTCCAATGAAGACATACAAATGGCTATCAGAAACATGAAAAAATGTTCATCATCACTAGCCATCAGGGAGATTCAAATGAAAACCACATTGAGATACCACCTTACACCAGTTAGAATGGCCAAAATTAGCAAGACAGGAAACAACATGTGTTGGAGGGGATGTGGAGAAAGGGGAACCCTCTTCCACTGTTGGTGGGAATGCAAGTTGGTGCAGCCACTTTGGAAAACAGTGTGGAGATACCTCAACAAATTAAAAATAGAGCTTCTCTATGACCCTGCCATTGCACTACTGGGTATTTACCCCAAAGATACAGATGGAGTGAAAAGAAGGGCCATCTGTACCCCAATGTTTATAGCAGCAATGGCCATGGTCACCAAACTGTGGAAAGAACCAAAATGTCCTTCAACAGATGAATGGATAAGGAAGCTGTGGTCCATATACACTATGGAGTATTTTGCCTCCATCAGAAAGGATAATACCCAACTTTTGTAGCAACATGGATGGGACTGGAAGAGATTATGCTGAGTGAAATAAGTCAAGCAGAGAGAGTCAATTATCGTATGGTTTCACTTATTTGTGGAGCATAACAAATAACATGGAGGACTAGGGGAGTTAGAGAGGAGAAGGGAGTTGGGGAAAATTGGAAGGGGAGGTGAACCATGAGAGACTATGGACTCTGAAAAACAATCTGAGGGGTTTGAAGGGATGGGGAGGGTGGGAGGTTGGGGGAACCAGGTGGTGGGTATTAGAGAGGGCACAGATTGCATGGAGCACTGGGTGTGGTACAAAAACAATGAATACTGTTATGCTGAAAATCAATCAATCAATCAATCATAAAAAAAACAATGAATACTGTTATGCTGAAAAGAAATAAAAAATTCAAATAAACTATCATTAAATAATTTTAAATACTTAAAAAGGAAATAGATTGCCAATATGAATATTCAAGGAACATTAGCTAGAAAACTTTATGGAGGACACTATACCTGGTTTGAGCCAAAGAATGTGCATTTAAATTTAAATATCCATCTAGGCAGAACAATAAAGACTATGTCATGCTGTTAAAAAAAAAAAAAAAGAAATATGCCCATAGACCACAGTGGCAAATGAGGCCAATATGCACCTCCATAGAAGTCTCTGGAAAGGATCTGGTACTTCATGTTGTCACATGAGCCTAAGCAGAGCCCTGTAGGTGGAGCAAAAGAGGGCACACAGAAAAGACCACACCAAACCAATGTTCCCTGAAGGAGCACAGCTCATTACATGTATGGGGCAGATTAAAACCAGCCAGGCAAGGGGATCCTGGGTGGACTGTGGTTTCTACCCATACCGCCACTTCTCCTATTAGCTTTGGGGTCACAATCTCTCCAGCTGTTTCTGAAATTGGATGGGGCTGATTTGACCTAGTATGAGACTCAGGCTAGAGTCACAGGCACTGGGTAAGAGGTGGTCATGTGATCCAACCTGAGCCAAGGACAATGAGGCCAGACTTATTTTGTTGGAACTACAGGGAAATACTCTTTTCACTGTTTGATTTCCTAGGCTAGAGGAATGAAGGCCAGTGGCTGCTGGGATCCATTTCTGCCACTGCATAGGAAGGGCCTGCCTGAGAATGAAAGCATCACATGAACATCTGGAACCAATAATGCCTGAAGTCACCACACCTCTAGACTCCTCAGTTACGTCAAGAATTTCTTTTGTATTTGACACAGTCCAAGTGGGGTTATGTCACTTGCACAAAGAGTTTTGACTTTTGAAGTGACTCAGCTAAACCTGAGCCAGACCAGGACTCGGAGTCTGGCTGATTGGAAAGTAGCGGATGCCTCAGACCTTCCCTTTGCATGGGAATTTGGTGGAAGCAGGGCTGTTTTGGCTGAAAGAAGAGAGGGGAGTAAGACCTTTTCATTGTTGGGGAAATCAAGGACTGCTGATGGGAGTATTGTAGATCTTCACAGAGAACAGAGTGGAGGAGTATCTGCATTTTTCCCCCTCAGGACACCCTGGGGACACTCAGGAAAACTCAAAAAGACAAGAAGGAGGCATAGCTAATGTGCTCCAGTTACACACATGGAGCCATTAATCATGAAAATCCCCCTCATTGTGCCCTCAGGTTGATGTGACACAGGCTTGCTCAGTTTACCTAAGAACAGCATCAGGCAGGCAGGCAGTAGACTTGGCCATTTGAAAGAGGGTGAGCTCCTCATCCCTACAGGTGTGTAAGCAGATGCTATGAGAGTGGAAACAGCTTTTTCAATGGTCTGTTGACTATAGCACAAGAATCCCTTGGACTTTCTCCAACATGCAGATTCCTGGGCCCTGCACAGATCTACTGTATCAGGAGCCCTATGGAAGTTGTCTTGGAAGCAGTGTCACCTCTCCCTAGTGATTCTGATACACATAAACAGGAGAAACTCTCTGACTTCAGGAGTGCTTCTCAAACTGAAAAGTGCACACATAAGCTTAGGGTCCCATGAAGTGCAGATTCTGCTTCTGGACCACATACTGAAAGCCAGGACTTAGATGACTACAAAATGCTCCCACCCCTTAAGCTCCAATGGCTGAAGACTGGACCGCCCACTGGACCAGAGGCCCAACATGGAAAAAAGGGTTCCATTTTCCCCAGACAGGCCAGTCTCATTATTGCACTGAGCAGACCTGAAGACACATGAGATATGGGCCATGAAAGAGATGATCTGGGGATCAAAATTTATCCAATAAAAGAAGCATCACTTACTGAACATTGCCAAATGCTGGGTACCATACGCTATCCATGTTAGACCAGTATCTGAATTGTCCTTATAATAGCTATGCAAAGCAAGAATTTGTATCCCCATTTGGCAGAGGAGCAAACTGAGACACATGGGGTTGGCAGCAAGTAGTATTTCTAATTTTTGCCTTCTAGGAGCATGATACGACTGTGAATCCTGGCCTGTCGTGTATGGGGTCAATGAGACATGAGCACAGAGAGTATGCACCTTATTTAGGGTTGAGCATTTCATTGGTGTCCAGGCATCCAAGAGACACCCTTCCCTCTGTCACTATGACTGGAATATTCGAGATGGTGTGGCCCCATCAGATAGGCCCTTTAATGTGGAGCAAGCAGAGCCCCCAGCTGACCCACAATAGACATGATGTATGCATGATAAATCAACCTTTGTCCTACTGAGTGACTAAGATTTCAGGACTGTTTGTTACCACACCATAACTTTGGTTAACCTGACCAACATGAAATGAAATGAAATGAAATGAAATGAAATGAAATGAAATATGAAATGAAATGAAATGAAATGAAATGAAATGAAAGAAAGATAGCTAGGACTTCCTGATGTTAGGGTTTAACCCAGACCTCGATGACTCCATAACTTGTGTTCCTCCTCTGATTTCAGTCCTGAACAAGAAATGGGCATCTACAAATCTTTGGGAAATCCTTCCATATCCTCCAACCACAGATTAAGCCCCTCATACCTCTAATGGTTGAAGCTATTGGATGAGCCACCATTGGCCAAGCCACACTGTGAACAGGATGAGCAGGGGGATTTCTGGGGCCTGGGATGCTTATAGTGGCAGTTGGTTGCTCATGGAGACATCCCGGGGGACTCTGGTGGACAGGAGGAATGAAACAAGAGCCAGTTAAGCCTATGTGGGTCACAGAAACCTCATCCCAAAGCAAGCAGATCACCCCTAGGACAGCACAGGGCTAAGGAAAGACCCTGAATGTGGCACAGACAACAACCTCAATCATTACCTGACCCAGACCTTTGAGCCCACCTGATCCAGTGAAAGCCATCACTACAATTTGGGCCCCTCGGCAGACAGAGCTGATGAGAGCTGAAGAGAGAGGAAGAAGTGGGGAGTGGGAGGAGAGAGAGAGAGCCAAGAGCTAAGAAAACAGACCCAGTCCCAGAGCAGGAGACCAAGCTTCACCATGTTGTCATTCAAGTGTTCTCACGGGAGACTGACAAGAAGGAAGAGGAGCCTGTTGGGGGTTTCTGGGGAAGGCTGATGGTCCTGAGTCCCCAGAGATAGACTTTCTGAGAGAGAGAGTCTCTAGTAGAGAGACAGAAGGGAGCCTAACTCAACAGATGAGGCAGGGCTCTCATGGGCATGGGACACAAGGGAGTTCCTGCTGATGAGCCCACCTGCCCTGTCCATCATCCTGAGCCATACAGCTGTTCCATCAATGGGTCTCAAAAAGGTGAGTGACCCCCACCCATAATCAAGTGGGTGGGGGCTTGTTAAAAAGCCATATGCCTGTATCCCACCCCTGTCCTTCTGAATCTAAACCTCCTGGAGATATAGTCTATAAGTCTGTATATCAAAAGACAATTTTGGTAACAACAACCACATTTGAGAACCAAGAAGGGATGACTGATCTCCTAACATGGAAACCGGTGATTACTGATCACGGGCTCCCAGGATACAGCACTCAGAGTTTCCCTCACTGCCTTCTCTTCCAGCTCCATGGAAATCACCATGCCTCCACAGCTGCATGACAAACACAATGGTGACTCACACATTATTATTTCTATAGTTAACTTCCTGGCCCCTTGGCAGTTCTAGACAGGTGCAAATATTTTATCTCCCCTAGAACAGGGCTTGGTAGGCAATTTTTCTGTCAAGGGCCAGATAGTAAATATTTTCGGGTTTGTGGACCATTTGGCCACAATCATAACCACTCAACTTTGCCATCATCATGCAAAAACAGCCGTCCACAAGATGCAAACACATGAGCATGGCTACGTTCCAATAAATCATTATTTATGATAAATAAATAAATAATAAATAATAAATAAAACATTATTTATGGACACTGAAATCTGAGGGTTTTTAAAATTTTTTTTTAATTTCTTTTCAGTGTACAAGAATTCATTGTTTATGTACCACACCCAGTGCTCCATGAAATATGTGCCCTCCATAATACCCACCACCAGGCTCCCCCAACCTCTCACCTCCCACCACTCCAAGACCCTCATATTGTTTTTCAGAGTCTATTGTCTCTCATGGTTTGTCTCCCTCTCCAAATTCTGCCAGCTCCCTTCTCCTCTCCATCTCCTCATGTCCTCCGTGTTATTTCTTATGCTCCACAAATAAGTGAAACCATATGAAAATTGACTCTCTCTGCTTGACTTATTTCACTCAGCATAATCTCTTCCAGTCCCGTCCATGTTGCTACAAAAGTTGGGTATTCATCCTTTCTGATGGAGGCATAATACTCCATAGCATATATGGACCACATCTTCCTTATCCATTCATCCATTGAAGGGCATTTTGGTTCTTTCCACAGTTTGGCGACTGTGGCCATTGCTGCTATGAACATTGGGGTACAGATGGCCCTTCTTTTCATTACATCTCTATCTTTGGGGTAAATAGCCAGTAGTTCAATTGTGGAGTCATAGGGAAGCTCTATTTTTAATTTCTTGAGGAATCTCCACACTGTTCTCCAAAGTGGCTGTACCAATTTGCATTCCAACTAACATCTACTGATTTATGTACATTGACTTTGTATCCTGCCACATTACTGAAATATGTATGAGTTCTAGAAGTTTGGGGGTGCAGTCTTTTGTGTTTTCCATATAAATTGTCATGTCATCTGTGAAGAGAGAGAGTTTGACTTCTTCATTGCCAATTTGGATACCTTTTATTTCTCTTTGTTGTCTGATTGCTGTTGCTAGGACTTCTAATACTATGTTGAACAAGAGTGGTGAGAGTGGGCATCCTTGTCGTGTTCCTGATCTCAACGGGAATGCTGTCAGCTTTTTCCCATTGAAGATGATATTTGCTGTGGGTTTTTCATAGATAGATTTTATGAAGTTCAGGATATTCCCTGTATCCCTATAGTTTATAGGGTTTTAATCAGGAATGGATGCTGGATTCTGTCCAATGCTTTTTCTGCATCAATTGAGAGGACAGTGTGGTTCTTCCTCTTCTCTTATTGATTTGTTCTATCACATTGACTGATTTGTGAATGTTGAACCATTCTTGCAACCCAGGGAAGAATCCCACCCGGTCATGGTGGATAATCTTCTTAATGTGCTGTTGGATCCTATTAGCTAGGATCTTGATGAAAATCATAGCATCCATATTGATCAGGGATATTGGTCTGAAATTCTCCTTTTTGGTGGGGTCTTTGCCTGGTTTGGGGATCATGATACTGCTGGCTTCATAAGAAGAGTCTGGAAGTTTGTCTTCTGCTTCAATTTTTTGAAACAGCTTCTGAAGAATAGGTATTATTTCTTTTTTGAAAGTTTGGTAGAATTCCCCATGGAATCCATCAGGTCCTGGGCTCTTGTTTTTTGGGAGGTTTTTGATCACTGCTTCAATCTTGTGACTAGATATTGGTCTATTCAGGTTGTCAATTTCTTCTTGGTTGAATTTCAGAAGTTTATAGTTTTCTAGGAAAGCATCCATTTCATCTAGGTTGCATAACTTATTGGCATATAATTGTTGATAATAATTTCTGATGATTGTTTCTATTTCCTTGGTGTTAGTTGTGATCGCTCCCTTTTCATTCATAATTTTATTAATTTGGGCCTTCTCTCTTTTCTTTGGCATTAGTTTAGCCAACAGTTTATCAATCTTATTGATTCTTTCAAAAAACCAGCTTCTAGTTTCCTTGATGTGTTCTACTGTATCTCTAGTCTCTATCTCATTGATCTCTGCTCTAATCTTGATTATTTCCCTTCTTGTGTGTGGAGTTGGCTTAATTTGCTGTTGATTCTCCATTCTTTAAGGTGTAAAGACAGCCAGTGTATTCTGGATTTTTCAGATTTTTTTTTTTTGAGGGAGGCTTGGATGGCTATGTGTTTCCCCCTTAGGACTGCCTTTGCTGTATCCCATAGGTCTTGGACCAAAGTAAATTCATTCTCACTGTTTTCCATGAATTGTTTAAGTTCTTCCTTGATTTCCTGGTTGATCCAAACATTCTTAAGCAAGATGGTCTTATCTTTCAGGTGTTTGAATTCCTCCCAAACTTTTCCTTGTTGTTGAGCTCTAGTTTCAAAACATTGTGATCTGAGAATATGCAGGGAATAATCTCAATCTTTTGTGTCAGTTGAGCCCTGATATGTGACCCAGTATGTGGTCTATTATGGAGAAGGTTCCATGTGTACTCGAGAAGAATGAGTATTCTGTTGTTTTGGGGTGGAATGTTCTGTATATTTCTATGAAGTCCATCTGGTCCAATGTGTCATTCAATGCTCTTGTTGGTTTATTGATTTTCTGCTTGGATGATCTGTTTATTACTGAGAGTGGCGTGTTAAGATCTCCAACTATTAATGTATTCATATCAATATGACTTGTTATCTTGATTAACAGTTTTCTTATGTAATTGGCTGCTCCCATATTGGGGGCATAAATATTTACAATTGTTAGATCTTCTTGGTGGATAGACCCTTTAAGAATGATGTAGTGTCCTTCTGTATCTCTGACTACAGTCTTTAGTTTAAAATCTAATTTATCTGGTATGAGAATCACTACCGAAGCCTTCTTTTGAGACCCTTCACATGAAAGATGCTTCTTTATACCTTCACTTTTAGTCTGGATGTATTCTTAGGTTCAAAATAGGTCTCCTGTAGGCAACATATGGATGGTCTCCTGTAGGCAACATATGGTCCTGTCGTTTTATCCAATCTGCAAACCTGTCTGGGCAGGTCCAGACCGCCAGAGAGGTCCCAACCAGAGATAGCACACTAAGATTTTCATGCTGGCCTGGGCTGAGAGTGTTCAGAATATCCCAGTCCTAGAGAGCACCAGCTAGTGCCTACATGGACCTCTATCAGGGTTGGGTGTGGGGCACAACTCAGACCCTGGTAATGCAGTGCACGTGCAGAGCACAAAAGGCTGTGTTTCTAGAGAGTGCCAGCTGGCATCCACACCAGACTCCCTCATGGGCACTGCCACCCAGATGCTCAGGCATGCCAGAAGCTCAGGGACCAAGACCTGCCTTCTTCACTACACTCTCTGGTTCCCCACCAGTGGTGGCCATCCTAGGTCCATGGGCTTAAGTCTCTGTCCCTAACCACCCAATTCCACCAATTTCCTCTTAAGATCTTTTTGAGTGCTTCCAACCAGACTCCAAGTTAATGCTGGTCCCCAATCACAGGGAACTCTCATATTGGGGTATTACTTTCCAATGGGTTGCCTCTGGTGGCTTCCTCCCCCTTTTGTTTATCTTCCGATATCAGTCCAATGTTCCCACTCCACTTTACCTGTACACTGGAGTCTTCTGCTCCTGTAGAGATCCAGAAGTCTATAATTCTAATTTCAAGCTGATTTCATGGGTGATCAGAGTTCTTTGCTGATAATCAGCTCACTTTATGGGACCGGCTTGAAATAGTGACTCCTATGTCTCTGCCATCTTGTCTCCTCACCCTGAGTTCTGAGTTTTTTTATCATTTTTCACAGGTCACAAATATTACACTTCTTTTAACTTTTTTTTTTCTATCATTAAGAAAAAAACTGTAAAAATGATTCTTAGCTCATGGTTTGTACTGAATGAGGTTGGCTGTGGCCCATGGGCCCTAGTTTGCCAAGCCCTGCCCTAGGAGACAGAGAAGGGTGCAGACCTACCCCCACAGGTTATGCCCCCTCAAGGATGACTGGTAAACCTAGCCTCTTCCCTAGGCTGTGAGGCCAGGGAAGTTGTAGACTAGTATCACTTATCCTCTGAGCTCAGTAACAGACAGGGCCCACCCCTACCCAGGATAGTGCTGAAACCTTCTCTCTAAGCAGACTCACTGATGAGCTGGCCAAGAAAGACAGGGGGCCTCTGTAAAATGTTCTAGAAAAGCATCCCCAGGTCTCCACCAATCTCAGGGAAGGATTGATAAGTTTCAGCAAGGTGTGGCCAGTATACCTCAGCCCCAGCCCACAACTCCACTGGCATCACTGGTGGACCCCTTTGCTATGGATATCACAACACTCCAAGCTTCATCTGGCCACGTGGAGCCTGGAAAGCGTAAGGGCATCCTTTTCTTTCACCTTAGGTACTAGACTCAAATGACAACATGGCAGAGGTGGCCATCACTGAGCCCCAGGGGTGGGAGAACCCCAGAAGTTACTGGGGGGCTGCTGCCTCAGGCCCAGCCTGGGAAAGTGGCATCTCATCTGGTTGGCACTCAACAGCATGGACCAGCTGGCAGGATCTGCCACCCAGGTGTCAGGGTACCTGGGTTTAAATTCCTACCATACTGAGGAATGTGCCTCTCTGGACCATTTTCTTAACCTTTCTGTGCCTCAGTTTCTTCTTCTGGAAAACAGGGTTTGGTGAGGACACTGACACCTGCCTAGGAGGGCCATGGAGAGGATTAAATTAGTTACAACACTGGAGGGACAAAGGCAGGCTTCGCACACAGCAGTGGTCCACACATGGTACCTAGTATTACTCACTGAGCATCTGTCAGGTATTTCTCATTAGGTGTCTGATACATCATCACACTGACTCCTCAGAAAAGATGGTGGGGGTGCTTTTGTTCCCATTCTACAGTCAAGGAAATGAGGCCTGGAGAGGGCAAGTCACTTGGCCACACCACAGGGGCAGAGGTGATTGCAGGGATGTGTGCTTTTCTCAACAGAGAGTAATTTTGTTCTCAGAAGGCACCTGGCAGTGCCTGGAGACATTTCTGGTTGTCCCCAATTGGTGGCAGAGTTGGGGGCAGAGTTGTTACTTGGTGGTTAGTGGGGGGGCAGGAATGCTACTCCATGTCCTACAAGGCATGTGGTATCCCCTCCCAACAACCACCAAGAAATATTACATCTAAAATGTCAGTAGTTCTACCATCGAGAAGGTTTCTTCTAGCTAAACTGAGTTGACTGGGGTTTCCCCAGGGTCAGACAAGAATTCAAGTCCCAGGAGC
Source organism: Lontra canadensis (assembly GCF_010015895.1). Lineage (NCBI taxonomy): Eukaryota > Metazoa > Chordata > Mammalia > Carnivora > Mustelidae > Lontra > Lontra canadensis. The sequence continues at coordinate 6,393,973 of NW_022631081.1, forward strand.
ATATTTGGGAGATGTTTCCAAGAAGCATGGGTAGGAGAGAGGGGAAGCCACATGAGAAGGTACTGCAAAGGGTTACCACCCAGGTCACCACCATAGGCAACTGGTACTTTATCTCCTGGAGGGGGAGGGGCTCTGGGAGACATGTAGAACACACAGGCCAGAGCTTTCTCATCAGGGTGGGGGCCAAGGGAGCTGGGGCATTGGGATACCAACTGCCACCCATCCTTGGCTGAGAGCTGCTCCAGCGAGGCTCTGACTCCCTGACATCTCTACCTTGATCCCCCATGGGCAGAAGGGACCCTCATGCAGAGAGAGTCTTAGGATGGGAGCTGGTCACAGATTGACAGGCACAGAGGGGTGTGGGTGGGCACAGCTGGTGTCTCTCCTGCTGACATGTGCAGAACCACAATACTCTAACGTGGACTGCCACCAAGTAATATCCAGCACCCAGCCTGGCTCCCAGCAGGTGCCTACAAGTTTCTGTTGGATGAGCTCCTGTGCAGAGAGTTCCCTGGGAATGCAGATCTGGGGCCTCAGACCCCTCTGATCAATCAGCTGTCTGATGGGGCAGTGAGAGTCATGGTACTGCCAACAGTCTGGGAGGGTTCCAGACCCTGCCCCTGAGTAGGAACAGATGTAGTGATGAACACGTCAGGGTACTGTAGGGCTCTTGGTGACACAGAAACATGAGGCTTTGATCCTCACTGGCCGTGAAGGAATGAATACATGAGTAAGATAAGAGGATAACCCAAGCAACATAAGCCCTTACTGCTAAGCCTGCCCCATACCCCAATCCAATTCAGTAGTGGATGAGAAGCTGAGCATCAAGTGGTCTGTCACTGTTAGCCCACCCCTGCCAGGAGGACATGTACTTTCAAGAGCACATCTCATGGCCAGCTGCAGTCAGTAAAGCAAGGGGAGACTCAGAGCCATTCTATATCAGATGGAACAACAGGGCCACCAAAGGTTAAATAAAATGGAGTGGACAGAAGGAACCTACAATTTAATATTCAGTTGTTAAACAGACATCCATATGGTACTTAATAAATGCCAGGCCTCTTTCAAGAACTTTTCAAATACTAGGTAGCGTGATCCTCATGATCACCCCATGGTAATGATGACCTTGACAGTAACAGTCTACATTAACCAAACATCTACACCAGGGAGCCACTGTACAATGCGCTGGACATACATTATTGTCCCGTGTGTCAGCTCCCCATGCTTTGCTTCCCCTTTACTGTTTTCATGCCATTTTTTGAGAGCCTACTGTGTGAGGGACTTTATTCCACAGAATTCATGTTGATCATCTCTTTATCTCATTGAAACCTGACAATATAGTGAAGTAAAAGTACAACAGTGCAACAGTGGCTATAATGTCCATGTTCTGTGCCAAGAGCCTTACCTCATGTAATCCCCACAAGGGGCCTATGTCGCAGGTGCTGTGAACATCCCCATTTTGTAGATAGTGAAACCAAGACACGGGGGGTGAAGTGACTTGCCACAGTTCAACCAGGATTCCAGATCCACAGCCACTACCTCAGGCCACCTCCTGGTCAGGTGCATATTTATTAAGCTAAGTAGCATGTGGTTCTCATTTGGTAAGAAAGCAAGATACTAACTTCCTGGTTTCAGGTCCCCACCAACCCCTGCTGGCCACAGCATCCAGATCACTTGTTTTCTAATCCCAAACACCTGGAATCATTTTCATGGTAAGCTAACTGGTGGATCAAGGGGGCCCAGTGATGGGGCAGCTTACCAAATTCAGTCTGCATACCAGGGTAGATGATCCTGAGCCTGTAATGTCTGGTCTTGTTGTTTTCCTTGTCTGAAGACGTGGATTGGGCAGAACTCTGAGATCTTCGCTTGTACAGTTTGGGAACTACTTTGCCCTGAAAGAACATGTCCCATTGCACCGTCCTTGGGATACACCTGTCCCCACAATCTGCACACCCTGAGGGTTCCAGTGGGATATGTACCCAAAAGGCATGCAAGGATCCACAGGCAAGAATGACCACTTCCCTGGGAGCCTGGGTGGCTCAGTCAGTTAAGCATCAGACTCCTGATTATGGCTCAGGTCATGATCTCAGGGTTGTGAGATTGAGCCCCGAGTTTCAGGTCCATGGTGCATGAAGCCTGTTTTGGATTCTCCCCCTCCCTCCCCCTCCCTCCCCCTCCCCACTCCACTTGTATGCATGCACATGCTCCTCTCTCTCTCTCTCTCAAAAAAAAAAAAAAAAAAAAAAGACCACTCCTCATGGCTGATCCCCAGTCCAGCCTCCCTGGGTCCCCTGTGATTACTCATCTTTCCCCACTGAGACCAAAGTTGAGGGCCCAGCTGCCCATGAGGGAACAGCCCATTTTCCAGGCATGAGGAAGCACTTGGGGAAGCAGCAGAGTGTCCTGCTGACCAGCCCCACTGTCCCACCACTGTCCACTACCACCATGACACAGTGAGAGGAGACCCAGAGGGAAGTCAGCATGAGGTACAGAGATGGGGCCTTCCCAGCACATACATCTCCCCAGGCATGCCAAAACAGACCCACGGGCCTGCTGCAAGCCTCTAGGAAATGCCTGGGCAGAAGATTGGGGGCAGTTTTAACCTCTCCTCAACCTCTTAAATCCCACTTGCTAGGGTCACTGACTGGGTAGTATAGGACGTGGTCCAGAAGAGTATGGTTGGACACCGGGAAGTCACCCACCAAAGGGAAATGGTGTCCCCAAACATCCTATGTCCTTTAAGCACCCTCTACGAATCAACTTCACCTATTTTTATATGGAATCTTTCAGACCTATCCCATCTCAGAGCAGTATTTGACTACTAGCACATATTGAGCACTTACTGTATATGAGCACAACACCTTAAAGGCAGTGTCTTATTGGAATACTCAAAATAGATCTATGAGATATATCTATTACTGTCTATTTTACAAATGATGGAACCAAGGCTCAGAGAGGTAATGTAATTTGCTCACAGCTGCACAGTAAGGCCTGGATTTGAACCCAGGTCTGTCTAAATAAGCTTAATATTTTCTCTCTGGGTGGGGCATGGATCCCTTTCTACAGCAGGATGGCCTTCTTGTTCTGAATGCACTTTCTCTGAACGTTAAAGGAGAACTCTAGTCTTTATTCCCAGATCTTCAGAGCACAGGCTTTGGAATGAAAAAGACCTGATTTTGAGTCCGAACTATGGTGCTTCTAGGCTGTGTGACTTTGTGCCAAGCTGTTTAGAGCCCTGCTTGGCACATCTCCAGCTCAGTAAATGTTAGTTGCTAACACCATGGGTTGGATGCTGAGCCCTTATCATTCATCATAGGATGTTCACAACAAGGCCAAGAGAAGGTGCTGCTGTGTTTGCATTTCATAGATGGGGAAACTGAAGCTCAGTGAGGAGAAGCCACTTGTTTGAGGCTGCACAGGTAATAAGGAGGTGGGGCCAGGCAGGGGAGCTAGGAGGAACACTTCAGCCCAGCGCTCCCCCCATGGTCCCTACCTTGCTGGTGGCAGTGCACATACACAATCTCCTCTAGGCAGGTGACCATGGCATAGCCCCAGTAGACGCTGGAAGTGGAGGGATGGTTAGGTCCACAGGACGCCTGCTCACTTCATTGTGGAAAAGGGCCCAGGGAGCCAGAAGACCACACCCATGGGCTCCTGCATCCTTCTCACTAGGACCCATCTGTCCCCAACAACTATTGGTCAGACTTTAAATCCCACTTCCACCAATTAGACTGAATCAGACCCTTCTCCTCTCTGTGCCTCAGTTTCCCTAGCTGCAACACGTGGAAGTTAAAAGAGAAGATCTCTAAGGGATCTTCCTGCACTGGTCTGTACCAGAGTCAGCTGCGCCAGGGCCCATGGAGGGAACGTCCTTTGAAGGCAGCCAAGCACAAGAGGATTTTCAGAGTAGCAGCCTCTACGGACACCCGTGAATGTGAATCTTGGCCAGGAGTTCCTTCCCCAGACTCCCACAGTGCCCATCAGCCAGGGTTACAGTGGTCAGTTTTCTGCTGTCTCCCCTGGAGGTGCTGATCTGGACAGTGACTGGATTTTGCTCACTTCTACAAGATGCTCAGAGAATATTCAGAGCTAATGGTGAATGCCCTAGGGCACCCAGTAAACAGAGCAACTCTCCACCTATCACCATATACCAGCAAGGAGGAGCTATGGCCACAGTTCCTTTGGAGCTGTGTAACTTGACACCAACCTCTGGGTTCCAGCCTCCCAGCTAAGGGCTTTAGCAGCACTTTCTCATTGACTCTTTCCTGTATGACTATTCCAAGCTTCCATTATCACATCCCCATTTTACATCAGATGAACAAACTGAGGCTCAGGAAGGTGAAGCTGACTGTCCAAGATCACTCAACTGGGAAGGAATAAGAGCTGACATTCTGTTTTCATTTTACATGTTTTAACAGTTTCCTAGAGTAGAACTGCTGGGTCATGTGGTAAGAGTAGGTCATAAGAAACTTCCAGACTGGTTTGTGGAGTGATTGTATTATCAGTGATTTGGGGGTGTTCCAGCTGCTGCTCCACATGGCAGGGCTGAGATCTGAGCCAAGTGCAACCTGACTCCAGAGGCCAAATAGCCACTCATTGGTGATATTTCCTCACATACACTAGGAAAACCAGCTGGGGAGTTCTGACCCTCGTTATATAGGAGAGAGTGCTGAATCAGACAAGAGGAGTCCTGAAGCTCTTCAGACAAGGACCATGCCCCTTCTTTTCATTGTCTTTTCATCCCCAAAGAGACACCTGGGCCCCTGGGAACTCCCTTTTCCTACACACTAACCACCATGTTTCTGACACCTGGCTTTTTCTCTCTCACTGAGCTCTGAGTTCCAGGCAGGAGTAAAAAAGATAGATGGGGATTCAGAGCCCAGAGCTGGGGAAGTCTCAAGCTCCATCAGTAATGACCTTGAAAGTGCAGACTCAGCTGGAACCACATATCAATCTGTCTACAATGTGTCTGTTCACAGAAGAAAAGGTGAGGCAGAAAGATGAAGGCCTCAGTGATGTAAGGTAGGGTGGGGGGAGTGCTTGGCAATCATTTGTTTTAATGTTTCTCCAAAACATTAGCATTGGAAGTTTTCTGACCACACAACCCTGGGCTTAAATCCAACCAATAAACTGGCCCTCGGGGTGTGATGTTTGACAGAAGAGACTTCAGTGTGTGGGGAGCCCTGTAAACCCTTGGGGAATGCTTTGAATTCTGGAGAGATCACTTATCCAGCTCACTCATTCAATAGGAAGGGGGAATCTGAGGCCCAGAGATAGGAAGAGATATACCCCCAGTCACCCAACAAAATGAGGACCAAGCAAGAACTTGGCCCCAGAACATACATTTATGCATTTACCTGCATATTCGTTTTCTCCTCCAGTATAATGTAAATAAATACAAGGTAAGCTCTGAATAGATAAAGGTTTTCCTTTCCTTTTCTGCATCTGCTCTCTCTCTCTTTCTCATACTTAGCACAGAGACTAGTATATCACAGGTTCTCCATTAATAGTTGATGAACAAATCCAGGTACCCTGACTTCCCTGCTTCATTTCACAGAGATTATCTGAGCACTGACTTTGTGCTAGGATGGGTGGCAGGTGCTGGAGAAATGACATGAGTATGAAAGATTTCTTGCCTTCACAGAAATGAGGCCTAGAAAACAAGAGCTGGTATACAGGTGGGCACAGATTTATCAATTGGGCACCATTTTATAAATTCTGTGAAGGAGATTCAGGGCTCCATGTGATCCAAATTCAGCTGGGATATCAGGGAAGGCCATGGGTTTAAGATGAATAAACTGAAACAAGGTCCCAGGCCAAGGGCATCTCCTAGGCCCACACCATTCCTTGGGGAGGGTTTTATGATCAGAAACTCTGGAGTCTGGGACACCTGGGTGGCTCAGTTGGTTAAGCGACTGCCTTCAGCTCAGGTTGTGATCCTGGAGTCCCAGGATTGAGTCCCATATCAGGGTCCCTGCTCAACAAGGAGTCTGCTTCTCCTGCTGACTTCTCTCCTCTCATGATCTCTCTCTCTCTCTCATTCTCTCTCTATCTCTCAAATAAATAACTAAAATCTTAAAAAAAAAAAAAAACAAACTCTGGAATCTGGCTGGAGCTGAGTTATGTGGCCCAGCCCAAAATGGATTGTGCCTTCCATTGACCATCTCTGAAGATAGATGGCCACCTCTGCACAGGAAGTGGTCAGCTTAGAGAACAGCATTAATCACACCAAGCCCTGGGGTTCTTCACAGTGAAGCCTAACATGAAACAGAACACAGTAATGGCTTATGTTCTGTTAAAAGAGCCCTTATTATATATCTATATCTATATCTATATCTATATCTATATCTATATATGGCTGCCAGGATTCCTCGAGCTGAAATAATCAGGCCAGACACACTCTGCATAGTACCTTCCCTCTGTCTGCATTCCTTCTAGGTCCCTTCCCTAATTTTGCTGGAACAGAGGGTTGCAACAGGAAATCCCTGCTTTCCGAGTTTCTTTGGAGCATGACCCCAAAGCCTTTGCTGAGCCTTATAGATCACAGGGTATCACAGGGAGATACAGCTCCAGACCAGATACCCATCAACCACAATCTCCCACTTTCCTTCTTGACCGAGTCATGGGAAGGGGGGGCAGCAGATGGGGGAATATTTGCCATAGGCAGGCTTCCCAGATCTTTGTTAAGATTTCTCCCACTGGGTGGTGTTTTGACCAGGATTTGGCTAACTCCCATACCCTAAGAATCTTCTCTGGTTTTTAGATCCTCCCATTGAGCTACTCATAAGGCCACAGCTGTAGAAAGGCTGGGCCAAGTGGCTGCAAGAATCAGACCAAGTACAGGGCCAGGGCAGAGCATGAAGGACAGAACAAACTTCCCCATGTCAAGGGTAGGAGAGGGACAAGGCTTCTTAACTCTTCTCATAGCACAGGCCCCCCATCGACCTATTCATCAGTTGGTTCAGTGTCCATTTCAAAGTCATGACATCAGCTGTCTGATACAGGGACAGGTACCCTGGCACAATCCCCATATCATTCCTCTGCAGAGAGAGAGTGCAGGCTAGGTCAGAGCATCACAGTGATCATGGGTCCTGGCCCATTTGCTTTAGGATGCATAACAAGAACAAAGAAGTTGGGTCATGCCTCCAAGACATTTGGAAGATCCCGAACCTCCTTCCATGTGGCCACGGCAAGCAAAGCACTTTGTAACCAACCACCTCCCCCTCCCCCAGAATGGGTTTTGTAGATCCAGCTATGAAAGCTATCTGCCCCCCCCCACTTTCAAATTCATACTTCCTCCCCTCAACCAAGTTCCAGGAACCTTGCTGCAAGGGTAGGGCTGGTGGCTCTTTAGAATCAGGAAGGGTCTCTACCCTCTTCAACACCAACCTCTTCTTAACAGAAGACTTTTATCAGCATCATATTGGCCAGTTTTAAGGGGAGAAAAGAGGGAAGCTGAGCTCTATGTACCATCTATAGACATTTTCCAGAATACCCAAATACCCACACTGTACTCATACCTGCCCAACAGCCTGACCCTCTGTCTTCCCAGTTTGCCTGCAGAGCTTCTCACCTGCTTGCTCTGCTTTATCCCAAGTGGGGTGTGAGGGAAGGGGCTATCTCCAAGCCTCACACAAAGAGGAGGTGATTTCTCCACCAAATTCACCTGAAAAATACATGCGGATGGAGAGCTGACATTTACTGAGCTCCTATTGTGTACACCAAGCATGGCTTGGCATCATGTACACAGTCCCCATTTAACCACACATGCCTATGATGAAGCACTATTTTATGAATGGTTTTCACATTTTAATACACGTGAAATGGGGATGCATCTGATAGAGTGGCATCTTACAATCGTGATGTACTGGTCACTGCCTGATCTCATGTGAACTCAGGCCCAGCAGTTCAGACAGTGTTACTTCAATTCAGTTTTTTTTAAAGATTTTATTTATTTCTTTGAGAAAGAGACAGAGAGAGAGAAAGAGAACAAGCAGGGGCAGGTGCACGGGGAGAGGGAGAAACAGGCTATCCACTGAGCAGGGAGCCTGACTCAGGGCTTGATCCCAGAACCTAACCTCCTAACTGATCCCAAATACCACACTGATTTGGTTGGTCTCAGGAAGGAAAGAGCAAAGGGGATATCTATTGCTTAAGGGCAGGGGCTTCATGTGTCTTGCTCACCACCATCTCAGGATCATGACCTGAGCTGAAGGCAGCCAAGTCACAGTGGACCCATCCAGGTGTCCTTCCATTAAATTTTGAGTATGGTTGTTACTTCATATGTGGAGTACAGGTGCTATTTTAAATGTCTTTATAAAGATTAGACGGATTCATCTTTGTATCAAAAAGTGATTGTGCAGAAAACCTGGCAACAGAGCAAAAGGTCACTGATGTGATATTGGCAAAGCAGACACACTATTCACCACTGTACATATGCCCACAGTGCCAGATTGTCTCACAAAGCAATAACCAAGTGCACACGTTTGGAAAAATTACTACACCTCTGACACTCTTGATCAGAGGTCAGCAGACTTTCTACAAAGGGTCAGATAGGGAAAAATTTGGGCTCTCGGAGCCATACAGGCTCCATGGAGCTAGTCAACTCTCCATCACAGCCTGAAAGCAGCCATGCATGGAATGTCATGGGCATGGTTGTGTTACAGCAAAGCTTTATTTGCAAAAACAGGTGGAGCACTGCATTCGGCCCATGGCCAAATAGTTTGTTGACCCCTTCTTTTGATGGAACAGAAGACAATACTTGGTGGAAAAATATAGACAGTGATGTCTCTCAGTCAAAAAGTGACATGAAGAGTAAGCCCTAAAATGTGAAGAAGTTTTAGGACTATCTTCACAAATGCATGTCAATTTTATGTTCCCTTGGGGTGCCTCGGTGGCTCAGTAAGTTAAGCATTTACTTTCAGCTTAGGTCATGATCCCAGGGTCCTGGAATTGAACCCCACACTGGGTTCCTTGCTCAGTGTGAAGCCTGCTTTTCCCTCTCCCTCTGCCTGACACTCCACCTGATTGTGCTCTCTCTCTCTCTCTCTCTCTGTCACTATTTCTCTCTCTCTCTGTGTGTCAAATAAACAAATCTTTTTTTTAATTTTATGTTCCCTTGTGTATCGTTATAAGTATAATGCATGATTAAAAAAAGTATACCCAAATAAGTCTCAAAGAGTTCCTTCAAAAAGTGTAAAATAAAATGTCCAAGTTGTGAGAAAACATTTTGTATGACTTCATAGCATTTTTTAAATTTCCTGATGGTTATGTTTAAAAGTGGGATGTCTTAAATTCAAAGTTTCTTAGATCTGAGCAGATAGGATCTTGTACCCACTGAGATATAGATACGAGAGAGAAGTGACTTGCTTAGGGTCAACTTGAGGTCGCAGCTGTGACTGCAGAGCTGGAAAGGCCAACAGCTCTCCCTCTGCTTCCTCCAAACTGAGCCCAAATACCACACTGATTCATGTGTTCTCAGGAAGGGAACAGCAAAGGGGATATCTATTGCTTGAGGGCAGGGGCTTCCTGTGTCTTGCTCACCACTCATCTCTGGAGCCTGGGCCAGTCCTGGGCATAGATGGTGAATGATAAATGACACAGACCCTCACAGCAGACAGCCTGAACTCAAAGCATAACTTTGTCCCTTCCTCCCCACTGTTCACACTTCAGTGTTATCACATTTGATAAAACTCCTTGCCTCAAATAGTTGTTGTGAGCTTTCAATGAGTTAATGAAGTTAAAAGAACTTAGCATGATGTCTGACACAGAGGAAGTGCTCCATAAATATTAACCATTAAGATGTTTAACTTGATATCCTAAGCATCTAGTTCATAGAAGTTTCAATATAAATATCTGCTGAATGAGTGGTAACAAGAGAGACTGGATGGAAAGACAGCTGGGTGGACAGGTGAGTGGAGAGAGGGACTGGAAGATAAATGGACAATAGTTGGATAGATGGATGGATGAATGAATGGGTAGAAGCATGTAAAGATGGGTAGGTGGATGGATGGGTAGACATGTAAAGAGGGGTAGACAGACAGAGTGATGACTGTATAGGTAGGTGGGTGGGAAGAAGTAAAGATGGGTAGATTGATGGATGGCTGCCTAAATGGATGGATATAAAGATAGATGGATGAACAGATCGATATAAAGATGGGTTGATGAGTGGATATAAAGATGGTGGATAGTTACATATATGGATGGATTGATAGATGGGTAGATAGAAGTAAATGTTGCCCTATGGGTGAATGGATGAAGAGATGGAATACTGACGAATGAAGAGATAGATATGTGGGTAGCTGGAAGGATGAATGCATGGATGAATGACTGAATGGATAGATGTAAAGATGGGTGGATGGATGAATAGTTGGATGGATGGGTAGAAGGAAATGTTGTAGAGATGAATGGATGGAGAGATGGACTACTGACAAATGAAAGAAGAGACAAGTATGTGAGTAGGTGGATAGACTGAATGGCTGAGCAACATGGAGCCAGAGGGAACTTCTTCTCTATAGCCTGAAGATAGAACCCCCACACACACCAGCCATGGAAGATCGGGTCCAAGATCTCTCTCACCGGCTGAACGAGAATGTTGTTCTTGCTGTAGAACTGTGTGACCTGGGAGCTCTGATGCAGGGATTCTATGTAGTTATAGGCAGAAAGGGATTATCAGTCACTCATGCTGCCATTTGAATGTCTATTATGGACCTGGCAGTGTGACAAGGGGAGGACGGTGAAGCCTGGAGTGACCCTCAGGGTCCCACTCCATTCCCCACCTCCTCACCGAAGTCTGGAACTCAGCCCAACTCCCTCCTGTGGCCCCACAGTCCACCCCTAATCACAAAGAGGGCCAGATGCTTGGTGTATGAGTCCTACTGCAGGTATGACCTGTGGATGCAGCGCCTCTGCACAAACTCATCTGCCTGAAGTGACAGTGACAGAAGTGTCAGTCCAGAATTGATCTGCAGTCTTTATCTTGGTGTATTTCAGGCACAAGGCCCCTCTGTGGGGCATACAGGGGCTAGGACTCCAGGGCCCAGACAGTTCATCTACCCCCTCCATGGGCCATGGATCTCACATTTTCTCCACTCCAGCCAGTGATTACCCCGCCCCAGGGTCCTCCTAAGGAGAGGCCAGCACCAGACCCTGGGAGCCAGAGCCAGGAAACAGGTACACTTTTGATGGAGATGGCTGGGGGGAGTTGAGAGAGGCCCTTTGTATGCACCAGTGGGCAGAGCCCAGAGATCCAGATGATGTTCAGAGTACTGGACCACTTACCCAACAAAGACAAAAGGATGGGGCCTTCCATGGGGTCCATTATGAGGGCCTCCTTCTCATAGTACTTACTAGCAAGAGAAAAGGACAGGCAGGTTTGGATGGCGACTGGCAGAGAGCGCACAATCGACTCTGACCTGCTGGTTAACAGAGGACTGTGTTCAGTCTCCCTCTTGTCACCTCTGTGAGCCTCAGATGCCCCATCTGTAAAATGGGTGTAATAAAAATAGATGTCCTAGGGCTGTTGGAAAACCTTTTGAGAGAGACAACAAATGTGAGGCACTGAGCACCATGTTTTCCATGGAACTGCTCAATACATGGCTATATGATACAGCTGGAATGAGAGTAACAGGAATAACGATTAGAAAGTGGCTCCTGGAGTTGCTTGGGTGGCTCAGTCATTAAGCATCTTCCTTTGACGCCGGTCAGGATCCCAGGGTACTGGGACTGAACCGCACACTGGGGTCCCTGTGCAGAAGGAGGTCTGCTTCTCCTTCTCCACTTCCCCTGCTATTGTTCCCTCTGTCTCTGTCTCTCTCTCTGTCAAATAAATAAATAAAATCTTTAATAAACAAACAAACAAAAACAACAATGACAACAACAACAAAACAAAGTAGCTCCTGGCTGGTTCTATGGACATCTACCGCATCTTCCATTTTAGAGGGAAAATTGCTTAGGGGCTCGGATGTTGTCTGCCCTTCTAATGTTATTGAAGCAGCAAGATGCTTTTTAGCTGTAGTGTGCACTGAAAAGCTGTATTAACAGGACTTCCTGCCCGGACAACCAATGTGCTCGATGCCCTGCTGATGTGTTCAAGAGCGCCCCCTGGCTCCTGGCTCTTCCAAATAACTTGTGATGTGGGCAATACAATGTTCCTGCTGTTTTGCTTTTTATTTCTTTGTTTGAGTTGTGGAGTGGCTTCTAATTATTTATTAACTCATACCATCTAGAAACAGAATTCTAGAGTTGGAAAAGACCTTGTTCTACCCTCCTGAGGGGTCTCAGGCTCAGGGAAGGCAAGTCACTTGTTGGAGTCCACACAGTAGGTGGATATAGGTTACACTCAGTCATCCTGGATCTTCCCATCCTACAGCAGGGGGCAAAGACCACAGAATCTGGAGGGAAATAGACTGAGTGGGTGCCAGGCTCAGCCATTCCTGCCTTACTGTGTGTCCGTGGGCAGGTGACTACCTTCTCTGAGCCTCAGTGTCTTCAGCTGTAAAATGGGAAGAACGAAGAAACTCACCCACCCAGTTTGTTGGGAGGATTAAACGTAGACCTGCTTGTACAGCAGCAGAACAGATCCTACCTCCAGGAATTTCTCAGGAAATGGTGGCAACATCATGGTAATTTCCCCCCAGAGGAATCTTCCATTCACCAGAATATTGGCTGAAGCAGAACTGACCTGCCCTTTACATGCTCAGCAGCAAGTTTGTACGTTTTGGCTGAAGATGATGCTTTAAGACTCTTTCTGCTCTGCCACTCCATTTCCATTCCAAAAATCAGCACAGTTACCTGATCATGAACCTTGGAAATACTGCCCTGAAAAACAGCACTTAGGATTCGGAGCAAGATGTGACCACCAACGGTGGCCCAAGGAAACGCCTTTGGGGTGATAGGTTTCACTGGAACAGTTCTGTGTCCTGACTGTGCTGTTGGTTATACAAAACTAAACATGTGTTAAAATTCCACAGAACAATACAGAGATAAAATGAGTGTATGTAAAAGCTAACAAAATCCAAATAAAGTTTGTTGTTCAGCTAACAGTATTTTACCAATGGCAATCTCTTATTTTGGTCCTTGTGCTACGGTTATGGAGGATGTTATCACCTAGGATAGAAAAGACTTTCTGTGAAACTAAAAAAAAAATAAGTTTAATGAAGAAAGAGGTTGGCATTATTGCTGAGATACAAATTCCTTTTGACTGACTTACTGAGAAAACACAAGGTTATATGCCAAAGGCAATAACTACAGAGGCCCTGAGCCCATGCAAGGGCACAGGGCAGAGATGTGTCACAAGAAGATGAAGAGATTAATTGGACTCCGATGCCTGGATTTTTTCCAGTTCCTCTCCTGCCTCCCAGGCTTTGCACTTCTTGTTCCCTCTGCTGGGATCACTCTTTCCCCCACACCCCCTTTACCTGGCTAATGCCTACATGGCCTTCAAATGGAAGCTCAACTGCCATGTCTTCCAGGACACTTTCCCAGGCCACCCAGTGGAGATTAAACACCACCCACCTGACTTGGAATACTCATCATATCTTATCCCAATCAGCAGTAAGTTGTCTTCCCTGCAACAATATGACGTTCATGAGAAGAAGCACTTTGTTATACACTTTCATACACATTTTCCTAGAAAATAGGCTAAGAATAAAAGATGATCATAATACCCATTGCATGTGAAGATGCAGTTAGACAGGCACTTTCATACACCAAGAGATGAGGAGATTCTCAGATATTCCCCTCATATTCTCCCTCCCTCCCACCTTCTCCCCCACCCCTGGCTGGGAAGGGAGTACTGGCCATGAAGAGTCTCTTCATTTTTCACTGGCTGACCCATGCTCTTAGCATAACATCCAAGTTTTGAACATGACAGTTGAATCCAGTTTATCCCTAATATCTAGGTTAGTGCCTGCCACATGGTAGGCACTCAATAAATATTTACTGGATGGATGAATGGATGGATGGATGGATGGATGGATAAATGCTTGCCAAGAGAAGAGGGCTCATACTATAAAACGTTTACACCAGGTAGATCTGAGCTAGAAAATAAAATGTAAAAAGGTATCATTATTTCTAAAATGCTGTGTACCACTAACTCCGGCTCTCCTTCAGAATGACAGCAATCCCTGTCCCATTTACCAAATGAAAGCAGAGACAGAGAAGCTAAATCACTCCTCTAGAGCCATAGTTAGCAAGAAGACAGTAGGCTTAATTCACAGGAGAAGAGAGATGCCTAAGATAGCAAGATCCTACATCCCACTGCAAATCTTAATATCCAGCATTGACAGTAAGCACTTGAATTGTCCCAAGATCCTAAACTGGCTAATTTGGAGGCAAACATCCAGAAATCCTTTATTTAATCTCTTTCAAATCAAGTACATACCAAGGGGGAGAAAATAAAGCTTTGTGTAATAGGTTGCAGTTCCCTGCAGGTGGTGGCAGAACATACCCAAGAGGCTAGTCTTTCAGGCTCACCTGCTGTTTTCCACCAGGTAATGCACAATTATGTCCAGCACCTTCTCAAACAAGGCAGTGCAGATCCACAAGTGTTTGAAGGCGAGTGGGGACAGGTTCGGCAGCTTTGGCAGCTTCAACACATTCTTCTGGAGGCCTTGGATCTGGGTTCTCCTTCAAGGCCAGTAAAGAAGGAGGATGAATATTCACAAAAGAGGAAGTCCCACAGGACCAATATGCAACTGGCGAAATGTTCTACCTCTCTAGGAAATGAAGGAATGGCAACTAAACCAACAAGAGCCCTTTTTGCTCTTGGCAAGTGGGTAAAGAGTTGAAAAAATTATGATACCCAGGGATGTGAACGTGCAGTGAAACAGATGCTTTCATAAACTGTTGATGGGCAAGCCAGATTCTCACAGTGCTACTTCTCTTCTCTTCCTCTTCCTCTCTCCTTCTCTACCCACTCTATCTGCTATGGATAAGTGACTGCCTGAATAAATGAATGGCTCTCCCTTACCACCTGGCATAGGTATCTCTAATTCTTCCACCAGAAAGTCACTCCTGATATTATGGAAGGCCCATGGAAATCCATCCCTTTAAAAGTTATCAGCAAACACCTGGGAATTTAGCAGATGGATTGGAAGGCATCTGAAGACCATGTGGCCAAGGAGTCAGATTCCAAACAGGAGTTGGCAACACCAAAGCCACATGCTGGCCCATCATGCAGATCTGATGAGAAACACTGGACTGGCACAGCCTGGAAGGCAAATCAAGGGCCATTTCCCATCCAGTGATGTGGAGTGATCACCCACAGCAGAGAAGGCAAACATGGCAAGTGTGCCCCTTTCTCTCCCTCCTCTTGCTGAGGATAGACATGGCTAATCAATCCATGCATTCTTACCCACAAAACCCAAGAGCAGCTCCAGAATCTTTCACAACAAGGTCCTTTGGGCAGCCTCTAGCATGAACTGAGAATCCCTGACCAAGCCCCAGATGGAGGCTTTGGTTGCATTGTTGGGACTTTGGGGGTGACTCTGATGGAAGGCACTCATGTACACACACTCAGGCGATGAGCCTCCCCCCAATAAACACAATCAGCCCTTAAGATGTGTGAGTAAAGTCACTGCTCCCCTTCAATGGTTGCCTCAATGTCACACCCAGGCCATGCAGACAGTGACCATATTGGTTTCATTAAATTTTGGTCTTCCGGCATTCAGAATGGGGTCTGGCTCCCAAGAGGCACTTATTCATTCAACAGTCATTTCTAGAACATTTGGGGGTGCTGGGCACTGTCCAGGCACTGGGAACATAACAGGGAATACAGATTTTAGTTGCCTATTCGCATGGAGTTCAGAGTCCAATGTGGGGGTGGATAGACAAGTATCAAGTAAACAAATAAATGACTACTTAGAGGTAGTGATAACCACAGAGAAGTAAACAAACAGAGGGATGATCTAAAAGAGAAATGGGGTGAGGGTTGGAATTTACCCTTAACTGGGGGAAGGCCTGAATGATGACAAGGAACTAGCCATGGAAGATGGGGTGTGTGAACTGGGTGGTGCATACAGCATGTGCAAAGGCCCTGAGGTATGAAAGATTCTGGCAGGTTTGGGAAGCAGAAAGGAGAATGGAGAGTGTCAGAAGGTACGGGTTCTTGCAGGAGGAGCATGGACTGTCCTCCGTGGGCCCGCCTTGCCCACACTCCATGCTCCACACTCACATGCTCTCGATCAGCTGCTCCAGGTCCTGCACCTTGCAACTCAGCTCCTTGGCTGGTGGGAAGTTCTTGCCCACATTCATGAAGAGAGTTGCAATCTTGTTTCAGCACCAGAAGCCAGCCGCCCGCCGCTGCAGCCCATGCATGATGCAGGCCTCCACAGCCACTGCAGGGACACAGCAGTCAGTCAGCAGTCCCTGCTCTGCCCATGCTCCCCTCCACCGAGCTCAGATCTCCAGTCACACAGAGATGCTTTGGAGAGCTGCAGGCTCCAGAATCACAAAATTTATGAAAGGCTCTTAAGGAAAGGCACATATGCCTCCCTACCTTCCACTCCCTCAAAAGGGAGCAAGAGAGCTTAGAAGTTAACCTTTGCGAACCATGAGAGACTATGGATTCTGAAAAACAATCTGAGGGTTTTGAAGGGGCAGGGGGTGGGAGGTTGGGGGAACCAGGTGGTGGGTATTAGAGAGGGCAGGGATTGCATGGAGCACTGGATGTGGTGCAAAAACAATGAATACTGTTATGAGGAAAAGAAATAAAAAATTAAAAAAAAAAAGAAGTTAACCTATGCTCACTGCCCAAGGTCAGACTGTCTGTGTTGATGTCCTCTCCCAGATACTAACCAGTTCCCCTCCCTGTGTCTCAGTTTCTTCATCTGTAAAATGGGGATAGTAGGAAGATGTGTCTTAAAAGGTGACTGTTAGAATGAGGTGGAAAAGGACGCCTGGGTGGCTCAGTCAGTTAAGCATATGCCTTTAACTCAGGAGGTGATCTCAGGGTCCTGGGATTGAGCCACACATAGGGCTCTCTGCTCAGGGGGAGTCTGCTTCTTCCCCTCCCTCTGTTCTCACTCTCTCCCTCTCTAAAATAAATATGTAAAATCTTTAAAAAAATGAGGTGGGAAAAAAATGTATGGAAAGCACTTCATGTAAAGTCTGGCATATAGTGAGTGCTTTAGAAACATGAGCTATTACTCCTGCCAGTGAGGGAGGAGGGATCGGACCACAGGACTGTCAAGCTTTATCTGGGTTAAAGAATCACACCAGTGTCATTACTGTGATTCCAATAAGAGCTAACATTATGCATCTCATTCTAACTCTGCCACAGCCAAGGAGGAAAAAAAAAATTTTTTTTTCAGATGTGAAAACTGAGGCTCCAAGCAGTGAGCTGAATTGCCCAAACCCAGCACATGAGTGATGGAGCTGGGATTCAAATTCAGGCCTGAACCCAAGGTGTGCTCACCACACTTGTGCTTCCATGAAAAATTTGAAGAGAGGATTCAGTCATCATCTTCCGGTGTCTGTTTCCTCCGTGATTCCCTGTGCTCTACCACTAACTTGCTGTGTGACCTCAGGCAAATCACTTTCCCTCTCTGAGCCTTAGTGTTCCCTCCTGGAAAATAGTCCTTGTGTAGGCCATTCCGGTGGCCCCAGTCTTCTTTTTGTTACTTTCAGCAGGCCTCTATTAAGTATTTTCCTGCTTTCTGTCTTACACAGCAGACTGGGAGCTCACTCTGCAATGTAATAGGAACATAATCAGTGTTGATGGGAAAAGGGAGTCTATTATAAGAGCTACTTCTTAGTCGGTATCGGCCATGTATTGACCAGTGTTGAAGTTTACCTTCCCTAATCCTGGTGGAAAAACCCTGTGACATGAGTGTTCTAGTTGCTGTCACTCCACACAAGGACAACACCAGCAGTCTGAGGGCAAAGAGCCTGGCCAAGGTCAGGTTGTGCACAAGGAGAAATACTGAGCAGTTTTGGTTCAACTACTTGTCTTGGGATATTTTTGTTATTGTTATTGTTGTTGTTGTTAGCAATTACTTGATTTTTTAATTTCTATTACATTTTTTAGACTCCATGCTCAACATAGGGCTTTAACTCACATTCCCACGATCAAGAGATGTGTGCCTACTGACTGAGACAGTCAGGTGCCCCAGCAATTATTTGACTTTGAATGAATGTCCACTTTATTGTCTAATTTGCCTATGGGCTTAAAATATTCTGGGTAAGCATCTTCTACACAGCTTCACTTTTGCTTACATGCATAACACTTTTCATTTGTCTCTACTGCAACAACTTAATCATCTAGGCATTGGATAATTGTTTGGTTCTTTCTGACAATGGCTCATAAGGAACAATGGATCAAAGACATCTCGGAGAGACCCTACAGGCCTTATTCAGTGCATTGCATTTCTTCTCTCAACCCAAAATGGTTGAAGTTAGATGATTATCATGATTTTCAGCACTTTCTATTCCTCTAAGTCTTTAACAGGTAGATATGGCCACACATTCTGAAATGAGCATGCCTGTTATTTTCTTTGCAAAATGTCCAAAAGAAAAAGAAAATAGGTAAGCATATTCCCATATTCACATTTATGTGTGTGTATATGTATATACACATGTATACACAAACATATAAATGCATACATATATACACCCCTACATATATACATACACATACAAGTACATCAATATACCTATCTCTGTAATTTAAACAAATGTATCTCATTAAAAAATAAAATTTGCCAAGGTCACCCAAAAAACAAGTGGCAGAGAAGGGATTTTAACCCAGCTCTGCCTGGCTGCCAGGGAGCTGAATGGACATCAGCGTGTTCCCAGATCTTGGTGTGTGCTCCCATGGGTGGTGTGCCCAGCCCGTGGGGATATAGCCGAAGGGCCGGCTGGGTCTCCTCGCTGGGGCCTCTCCAGGAGGCCAAGACCTCGAGAAGGGAATTACCACATGTCCTTTCTCCCAAGACACTACAGTCATGAAATAAAAACGTTTTTCAGGGAGAAAGAAACACCCCCACTTACACATACACATGCATTAGAAGCTGAATCCTGACTTGGAGGACATGCAAAACCTGCGTCTACAGCCACGGGAGAAATACAGTAAGAACCTGGCAGCATGATTATTTCTGGAAACTTTGTGAGCCCAGCTGGTTCGATGAAAGAAATCTGAGTCAGGCTCCGAGCCCTGGGCCTGCCGCCTTTCTGAGCCAGCTGGACGTGATCCCTCAGGAGGGGTCGATGGCTCCTAATTCCCTATATTTTTAAAACCCATCCATCCTCTTCTTTTATTTGGCAATAGCGAGAGGCAGGACAAGGAAAGGGTGTGGAGCCCATTCGTCAAATGCAGACCAGCGTCACTAGGATTGTGAGTCCCCATGGTGTGAGTCACCATGATCTGAGCCCCCAGGAAGTCAGTCCCTCCAGGGTCAGCAGTGATTAACTCCTTGTGGAGTGCAGAGGCCATGCTTCATTTCTTTTCTAGACTTTTCCATGTTTCCAAATCCCCTAATGGAGCCCCTTGGGAATCCACAGATAACTTTTTGAGTCACAAAGCAAAAGAAGAAGTGTGAGAAGGCTTGCTCACCAAAATGCCATACCCACCAAGGCAGCCCATGGAGAAAGAAACCACTTTCAAGGACATGGGCTGCAGACTCACCACAGATGACTTGGCTGTTGTCCTCGTGGACAAACTTCCATGTGATGGCCTCCTCCATGATCTGCTTCACCTGGAAGGCAGAGGCAGCTGAAAGGGAAGACCCAAATGCGCCCCAGGTTGTGGTCACCCCAGAGGGCTGTGTCACCTCTCTGGGCCTTCTCAGGCTGGCTGGGGTGGTTGGCTGAATGCTTTCCTTCCACGCCCTTCTCACCGAGTCTTCTGTAAGCCTGCAGCCTGTCAAAGTGTCACACTTCACGTTTTATGGAATTATTTTCTTCGGGTGCTCTGCATGGGGTGTTTCTTTTCAGCTGTCACGGGAAATATCAGCTCCTTCCTGGGCCCCATTATTTGAGACCACCCTCCTCCCCCTCCAAGACTCCATCCACACCTTGTTATGGTTCCTTCCGGATACTTATCCTATTCCTGTCCCCTGTACTTACTTACCATCTCCCTGCTCTAGGACATGAATTCCCTGGGGGCAGAGCCTTGTCTGCCTGGCTTGCTGTTATATCCATGGAGACTAGAATAGTACCTGGTGCATAGCAGGTGCTCAATAATATATTTGGAAGGAAGGAAGGAAGAAAACAAAGTATGTAAAAGAATCAGAAAGGTAGATTGACAAATCAGCCCTGGAATCTGGCAGACCTGGTTTTAAATCGCTGTTCAGGCACCTACCAGCTATGTTTGTGATCTTGTTTTGGGAAACTGAGGCTCATTGAGGGGAAGTGATTTGCCTAAAGAAGTAGAGCTGGCCCAGAGTGGAGACAGAATTCCAGGCTGAGTCTGAATCCCAAGATGTGTGCTCTTCCTACCACCCTCACACACTCAACAGATATTTTCTGAGCACCACTGATAGGCCAGGTATGGGGAACCCAGTGCTGAAGGGGAAGCCCTGCTTCTGCTCACAGAGGGGACCATCTGGTGGCCTGAACATCCATCTGCTTTGCTGGATCCTGGGCCCCACTCTGCCCAGAGTCACTATGGGGCTTTAGCAAAATATTTCTCCTTTCTAGGGCCTCAGTTTCCCCATGCTGAGGCTGATGGGGTCAGGAGAGATGAGCTCCAATGCCGGTCCCAGCTCCACATCACCAGCGCTGTGACGAGGAGGTGACGGGAACAGGTCTAAATCTGACCCCTTTTGTGGGCTTCCTGGCTTCCCTCTGGCCCACTCAGCCTCAGCTGTGGCTGGGCCTGTTCAGTCATGCCCCCATCAGAGAGCAGTCTCAGGCTCTCCACACCCCTCTCTCCCTTCCATCTGCTTGCCTCCTGGAGGGGAAGGCAGAACACAGAGCATCCCGGGTCCTACTCTGTGTGAAACACATGATAGTCCCTGTCCCACATGTCCAAGTCAGCACCCTGCCTGTGAACAGCTGCTGACCTTGGAGCTCAGGGCCCCCACCCCCAAACTGGGTTTTGCCAGCTGCATTCCTAAGTCTGAAAACTGTCCAGTCAAATCCGTGGAACTGGTCCTACTCACAGGTGTGGAAACTGAGGCTCAGGGAGGCAAACAGGCTGACTCAAAGATACATGCTAGATGCAACAACTGGACTTTTGACTTGTACTGGTTTCTTTGATCTTAGCACCAGCATCCATAGCCTGGCCCCTCTAGCTTCTAGCTGTGCTTCTTCAGGCCAATCACATCAGCTCTCTGCACCTTAGTATTCTCATCAGATAAGGGCGTAGAGGAATAGCACCTGTGTCCAGGGGCTGTGGGATGACAGAACAAGGTCATGCACACTCTATGCTGAGCACTGAGCCCAGCACAGAGGGGCCTGTGGTAAATGTTAGAGCTGCACATGCATCACTCCTGCCTGAACCCTCATCAGGACTCTTACAGTTACTCTGGTCCCTGCTGAAATAGTGCCTGCTGAGGAGAATAAATTCCCCGGCTTTCAAGGCCCGCACAGTGGCTACTTTAGTAACCCCCATCAGATTTATATCTATTTCATCCTCCCCGCCAGCCTATGGACCTCAAGAGGGGAGAACACACTGCTGGATAGCTGTGGCTCGGGGACATCCTAGGTACTCAGTAAAATTCAGTTTGAGGAACAAACGGCTTGAAAGATTATGACTGGCTTTTACATTAGGAGAATATTTTAGTTGGAAAATGCTTTCCTGTCACCATAAATTGTGGGTGAATCGAGAGCAGCAGCATTAACATCCCTGTTTGTCGAGGCAGCAAAGAGAGGCACAAAGGTCCAAGATAAGCACTCTGGACCAGCCAGTCCCAGTCCATGAACTTTAGAGAAAGAGACTCTATGTCCCAGACTCAGTATATCAGGGTTCACACAGAGACCCTGGCTTGTCAGAACTGAGACCAGAACCCAGTTCTCATCTTCCAGGAAATGTCCTCAGCCATCGGTTGCTCAGGCTCAGCTTGCGGATTCTGCTGTTCCTGCTGCTAACACCATGGACCCAAGTCCAAGTCCATCCAGGGGCACCACCAAGGAATGAGGGCTCCTCCTTCCCTTCTGTCCTCAAGTCACTGACAGGATCCCTTTTCTACACAAAGTTCTCAAAGGGCACAGAAATGGAATCCCCTGTTAGTTTGGTAACCCCTTACTTGCAGCAGATGAGAAAGAGGTCTGGTCCTAATTTTCACAGGGGTGGGGCTCTGCGTGAGTCCTGAGAATGTTGTAACAATAGGAACAATAAGGAGTAGCCTCAACCTTAGATCATAGCCCAGGGATGATCAGGAAGCCGGGGGTTGCCAGACATGGAGCCAGAGAATTTATCAGGGACCCCAAAGGTTCTATAATTGTTAAAGTTTTGGAGGCCCATTCATGGGAACTGTTGGTACCAGGACACCTACTGTACACCCCTGATGTGTCATGTCTCAAACAATCTTGAATTCTCCATGCCTCTCTCAGTCTTGACCTGTCATGAGCTCATAACCTGGGGCAGCCTGACACTGGACCCAGGAATGTCTGCTCAATGTAAGAATATCATATAAAGTGTTCATGCCAATGACAGGCCTTGGGAGCTGAAATTAAGAGAATGGGGGCATATTTTGTATACAAAATACTCTAGAGTGTATCCCAGACTCCAACTTCCACCAAGAAAACAAAGGAACCAGCTGACAGCCAAGGAGTAGTGGCTGGATAGAAAACCCCATTGCTGTGGGAAGAACAGGTTTGTATCTCACATCCCCACAGGCCTGTAACACTGTGTGAGCATTGAGACTGCTATCATAGGACAGGCAGTAAAAATAAGCCTCATCCTAAGCCTGGAGCCCAGTGATGGTCAGGGAGTCTGAGCTGCCTGACGTGGAACCAGAGAATCAATCAGGAACTCCCGAGTCTCTACTATCATCCTCATAGATGAGGAGTCTGGATGCCTTTCCCGGGAGCTGCAGGTACCAGTGCACATAAGGTTGGTATTCCATTCCATCAAAGTCTATGTTGGTGGGGATTCCAGTGCAGGAAATTATGACATTCTGCCCAAGGGCCCCAAACACTTAGGGCAGCTGAGTCAGCACAGACTGGGCCTAGGACCCTGGAAGGAAGAGAGACACAGAAAGCATGATGCTGGGGTCGGGGATCAAGAGGAGGAAGCAGAACCCCATGTGTCCTCCCAGGGCCTCTCTCCCCTTTCCCCAAACCCAGTCATCTGTGCAATGAATGAGGAAGCTGAGGAGGAGAGGGGACCAGACCATGGTGGAGGTCATCACTGATCCTTCCTTCTGTGGCCTCACAGCTGAACAGAGCCTCCCTAATCTATCCCTTCCCCTTTTCATCCTCTGAGAGAGGGAGGGCCTTTCCATGCAAATGAGAACTCAGCTCTCTGATCCCTCACTGGCCTTGGGTCAGATCCCTCTGTCTAAGGATGTCAGTGGAATGGGCAATGGAGGGGCTGTGTGGGGCCAGGGGGTAGAAAGATCATAGCTCTGAGTCCTGAGCAGAGGGCACAGCAAGGTCAGGTGGGAGGTTTCAGTTCTGATCACCCCTGATCTCTCAGAAACTGGCCCTCATCACTCCCTGGTGTCAGATCCAGACATACCTTTGTGTGAAATGGTAACTATCCCCATCAGGCATGACTCCTGCCTCCCCACTGCTCTGATCACTGTCTTTTCATTAGGTCCATGGCAGGTGTCCCCCCATATGACCTCCCATCTACCTGAGGACAGAATTTATGCTCTCTTGAGACTCCTCAGTTTAAGTCTGTCCATGGCCTCTTTGGCTGTTCATAGATCAAGACTGAGGTAGGATCTCTAAACAAATTCCTCTAGATTGGGATCAAGTCCAGAGCAGTGCCAGGACCTCAGGGACACATGGTCCCTTTTGTGCAGGATGCTGGGTCTTTCCTTTAATGTGGCTCTTCCCTGATTTCCAGAGCTCTCCTTCCATTGAGGTGACTATTGCACTGAGGAGACAGGAAATGATTCTTTCCAGATGACACTGAGGGCTAAAGAGGTCACACACTGAAAATCTTTATCATCTGTCACTCTTGCCACCTGCTTAAACAAGTTCTGCACACACTGTGGGTGGTGATTCCCTCTCAGGATCTGTCCTCCCAGCACAGGCACAAGACTGCAGGAACCCAGCCACGTGAGACTATGTGTGGCATTGACCTCAGAGCACAAGGGACAAATGCTAAAGTTCTAGGAGGGAAGGAGTGACAGCTGCAGATGCTCTGGCAGGAATCCAGTGACAGAGTATATGTGTCAGTCACACCTTAACCTACAGTATACTTAAAATGGAGGTATGTTATTAAACACAATTCAGCTCAGTAAGATGTAATTAAAGTAATGGCAATGCAAAGTTGAAGATGCAGGTACAATCATCCATATACTTTTCCAGATCTGTGCTTATTGTAGAGTGAATATAAATATAAGTTGTTTTAAAATAGATGGATGGAAAAAATGTGGAAAAGAATGCCTCCCATTCTCAGTTGAGTAGTTGCCTACAAACTTCTAAAATCATTTGATTTGTTTTTAATTGTTATTATTATTTTATTCATGAACTTTCTTTAATGGGTCTGATCTTACAGGTAGGAAAGCATCACTTGTTTCCCAGTGAAAACCCATGAATGTCCTGTTCCTATAATGTTCAGAGCCATCTCAGTGATAGAATTACCACATACAGACAGAAATTCTAGGATGGAGCAATTTGAAGTCAGATATTTATCTGGGATGGGCAGAACTATAGTCTCTGTGCCTTGTGTCCATCATGTTTAGCATAGAGCAAATGCTCGTTCAACCACCTATGATGAGAGGAAAGAATTTCTACTACCCAAGACCACCTCTGTCAAATGCCCCACATCTGACTGATGGAGAGGTGGAGATAAGGGGGACTGTGTCCCTGAGTTCGCACACCCTGTGGCCCTCAGATAGGACAGACTTTTCAGCAGAGGTCTAGCCTAGCAGAGGGAGTCAGACTGGTGAATGAGGGAGTAACAGCCCAGCACAGGGAGGGTGTGTCTCATTTTCATGGGCCTTGAGCTCTGTGGGAGCAGCACTGAAGCTTCTGTCCCAGAATCAATGTACTGATTAGCCTCATCCCTGACCAGAGCCCAGAAATGGCTGGGGGCTCTGCTGCCCATGGGAACAGAGACTCCTCCTGGGTTTCCTGAGGATCAGACTAGTCCCAGGAGACCAAGAGTTCAGGTGACATCCTTGCTGACCCGCTGACAGGACCCCAGTCACACCCAATTTTGCTTGTGTTTCCTGCTGTTGGGAAATCTGTTCTAATAGAGATGGTGACTTGAGGACAGCTGGGTGAGCACAGGTTGACCTTGACTTCTGGACAGAGAAGCCTGGAAACTGCAGAAGTCAGGACACTGTACACTCAGAAAGAGGGGAGTTGTGTGTGTGTGTGAGTGTGTCAACAAAAATGAGATGAAGTATCCCTCTGCCTTGCTTATGACTTCTCCTGAGGAATAGTTTTCCATGAAGTTGATTCTGGATTTAAAGGACAGTTATCCCAAAGATCTTTTCCCTGAAGGGAGATTCATTTTACATGGTGGGGGGTTTAATATGAGAGCAGACCTCTTAGAAATTTACTGAATCTGAAGTCTAGGTCTAGTTGAGTGACATAACTCTGTCTATTTTTTCTCATCTAAACTCTCTTCCATCTGGCTCCCTGCTCCGTGGGGAGTGCTTCTCCCTCTGACTTCTCCCCTCTCATGCTCTCTCTCAAATAAATAAATAAAATAATAATAAAATAATAAAATAAAATCTTAAAAAAACCCCTCCCATCCAATGAATAACATAAACATAACTTAAAGTCTGCCTAATAGTGGAAAATATGTTATTTTATATAGTTATATCTATATCTATATAAAATATTATATATTATATATAAATATATATTAATATATAATATATTAATATAACATATTAATTAAATATTAATTAAATATATTAATTAAATTAAAAATAATTAAATATAATATATAATATTAATATATTAATATACATTATATATATTATATATATAAAATATTTTATAAATATATAGATATAACTATATAAAATAACATATATATATTATGTTATATATTATATATATATAAAATAGATATATATATCTTATATATATCTTATTTGATGTTGTAAATCACAAAATGGTACTATTTTATCTCTCCAAGTATTTGGAAATTATTTGTGCAGTGAGGAAACAGGGTGAAGTAAAGGGGAGCCCAGACTCTGGTAAGGATGCCCCAAACTCTGCTCTTGAGCCCCAGAACCAGGCCTGAGGTCCTTAACCCTTCTTATGTATTGCCCTGATCTTTAGGGTAGGGAGTGTTTATGCAAATCTTTTCCTTTCCCAAGTACAGGTAAGTGGCTAATTTGACCTATGCCTTGGCTCCAGCTATGGAAAAGAGTTTAGGAGTTGGGTGAAGGGCTTCACCCAGGGATGACTAGGGAGCATCTGCAAGAGGCAGGGAGAGAGGCACTTCCAGCAGAGGAACAGGCGAGCACAGGTGCTCTCTGGTGGATGATGGAGACAGAGAGACTGGGCTGGTGCTGGTGGCTGGGGCTCACTCCTACCTCATCCCGCACAGTTCACAAGTTCTAACTCTTCAAACTGGCTTCCTTCACTTAGAAATATGCATGGAACGTTCTTCCATGTGTTTTCATGTCCTGATAACTCATGTCTTTATATCATTTAATCATATTCCATGTACGGATACACTAGAGTTTATTTACCCATTCATCCATGGAAGGATGTGTTTGTTGCTTTCAAGTCTTGACAATCATAAATAAAACAGCCATAAACACTCAAGTGCATATTCTTGTGTGAACACAAGCAACTCATTTTGGGAAACACCTAGGAGCGTGATTTCTGTAGTGTCTCAAAATATGAATGTGTTTAAAAACAGACGCATAGACCAGTGGACCAGAGTAGAGAGCCCAGATATGGACCCTCAACTCTACGGTCAAATAATCTTCGACAAAACAGGAAAAAATATACAGTGGAAAAAAGACAGTCTCTTCAATAAATGGTGCTGGGAAAACTGGACAGCTATATGTAGAAGAATAAAACTCGACCATTCTCTTACACCGTAAACAAGATAAACTCAAAATGGATAAAAGACCTCAATGTGACACAGGTATCCATCAGAATCCTAGAGGAGCATATAGGCAGTAACCTCTTCGATATCAGCCACAGCAACTTCTTTCAAGATATGTCTCCAAAGGCAAAGGAAACAAAAGCGAAAATAAACTTTTGGGACTTCATCAAAATCAAAAGCTTCTGCACAGCAAAGGAAACAGTCAACAAAACAAAGAGGCAACCCACAGAATGGGAGAAGATATTTGCAAATGACAGTACAGACAAAGGTTGATATCCAGGATCTATAAAGAACTCCTCAAACTCAACACACACAAAACACATAATCATATCAAAAAATGGGCAGAAGATATGAACAGACACTTCTCCAGTGAAGACATACAAATGGCTATCAGAAACATGAAAAAATGTTCATCATCACTAGCCATCAGGGAGATTCAAATTAAAACGACATTGAGATATCACCTTACACCAGTTAGAATGACCAAAATTAGCAAGACAGGAAACAACATGTGTTGGAGGGGATGTGGAGAAAGGGGACCCCTCTTCCACTGTTGCTGGGAATGCAAGTTGGTGCAGCCACTTTGGAGAACAGTGTGAAGATTCCTTAAGAAATTGAAAATAGAGCTTCCCTATTACCCTGCAATTGCACTACCGGGTATTTACCCCAAAGATACAGATGTAGTGAAAAGAAGGGCCATATGTACCCCAATGTTTATAGCAGCAATGGCCATGGTCACCAAACTGTGGAAAGAACCAAGATGCCCTTCAATGGACGAATGGATAAGGAAGATGTGGTCCATATACACTATGGAGTATTATGCCTCCATCAGAAAGGATGAATACCCAACTTTTGTAGCAACATGGATGGGACTGGAAGAGATTATGCTGAGTGAAATAAGTCAAGCAGAGAGAGTCAATTATCATATGGTTTCACTTATTTGTGGAGCATAACAAATAGCATGGAGGACAAGGGGAGTTAGAGAGAAGGGAGTTGAGGGAAATTGGAAGGGGAGGTGAACCATGAGAGACTATGGACTCTGAAAAACAATCTGAGGTTTTGAAGGGGCAGGGGGTGGGAGGTTGGGGGAACCAGGTGGTGGGTATTAGAGAGGGCACGGACTGCATGGAGCATTGGGTGTGGTGCAAAAACAAGGAATACTGTTATGCTGAAAAAAATACATACATACATACATACAATATTTAAAAAAAAAACCTGCCAAGGCATCTTCCACAGCACCTGGCGCATTTTGCATTCCCACCAGCAATGAATGAGAGTTCCTGCTGCCTCACATTCTGGGAAGCATCTGATGCTGTCACTGTATTGAACATTACCCACATTAATAGGAATCTGGTGTTACCTCATTGTTTCAATTTGCATCTGAATGACATATTACATGGACCATTTTTTGCATACATTTATGGGTCATTTATGTACCTTTCTTGGTAAGGGATTAGTCACATATACTCACAAGAGAGACACCACCCACCCACTGGATATTCAGGAGCTGTGCAAAGTTCAAATCTCAGGAGAAAGAAAGAAAATATGTATTACTAAGATTTTAGAGGTCAGGAGATTCTCAATAAAACCCAGCAGGGCACCTGGGGACATGTACAGGGATGGGCAGAGGGCCACCTGGTTCTCCCGTCATACCTCCTGCACTACTGCTCTCCTTGTCATTCCCATCCAGTAAATGTGAGGGTAATTTTGTTTCTAGAAACAAAGAAACTATTTTTGCATCAGGAGGCCAATACTTCCAAAATGAGATATTTCCATTGACCTTCTAAACTTAAACAGGTAGAGAGATTGAAGTCCTCTAGTTTTAGTGGATATGGAATATTAGAAGCCACATTCTGAACTGGTGCTGGTCTCAGGCAGGGATGGGGTGGAGGTGAATAAGATCCTGGCAAAGGAGGAGGGTACAAGTTATCACATGTCTCTGTGGAAGAAGAGCTCTGTTTCATTTTGTTATATATATCTCTAAAGCAATGATGAAACACCTTTCATTAGAGGTTCTATCAACACACCTGAATCTGGAGAATCAGGCTTAAACACTTGTTCCCTCTGTGCTGTCTGGGCTCATATCTTAGTGGCTCTGCCTGGTGCCTTTGGTATCATTACATGGTGACCCCTGTGTTTCTGCTTCTCCTTTGCAGGAGGAGGTGACCTGGGATCTGAGGTCATCAAGAGCTCCCCACTAGGGGGGTGACACATAGACATATAGGGGGAGTTCCTGCTCTGGATCTTTCACAGCCCCCACTCCCCGGATTATGAAAAAGATCCAATAGGTTCTGAGGTGACAGGAGGACAGAGTCTGTACCTGTGGGCTCAGAAAACCACTCATGGGACTCCCCATAGGTCCTGGTGTCAACTGTAGTAGAGGCTCATTCATGGGCCTATTTAACCCAAATTCCCTGGAGCAGGCTCAGAATTTCACCAGCAGTTGTTGGACACTCCCTACTCTCTCAAGGACTATAAAGGGGTTTCTGTCCTTAAGCTTCAAGTCTCCCCTTTAAATAACCACTCTCTCCCTGACTTCACTACTGAGGGCTCAGGTGACAGATTGAGTTCCAGGCCAACTCTGTGGCTGGTTTCCTTATGGGGCCTGTATTCTCAGATAGAATATCACATCCTAGTGCTCCTTCCCTGGACAGAGTGAGCCTCAGTCATCCCTGAGCACTAGAGTTTGCAAGGATAGGGAAGGTCTCTGCTCTGATTCCTGGAATGGCTGAGGTCATGCTGTGGAGGACTGTTCACCTGCTGGGATGGTTCATGACCTCTGAGGAGAAGGAAATCAAAGAGGGTTCATCTTCCTTATTTCAGGAGAAAAAGAGCAACTGCACAGACTCTGGCTATGTCCCTGGTGAACCACTGAGGAATATTAGCATATCATGACACTGAATTTAGCTTTGGTTTTATTTTCCTAAAAGTCACAGAAACATCGAGTAGTTGAGGGCAAATATATTATTAGACAAAAGATACTTACAAGTGCAGTTTCCACATATACAACTTATATTTTAAGTTTTAAATTGTCATGGAACAAGACTCTGATGCAGTGGAAGTTTCTATACCATGTCCCCATATGCCTGGGTCAATGTGAGAATCATGACTGTGTCCAATCAGACAGTAAGAGTCAGCCTCATTCTCAAGCTGCAGCCCAGAGATGAGAAGAGGCACTGCTTTGGCCAAGGCATCTTTGGATCCTGGGAAGCATCTAGGAACCCTGGAACCTGGTGTTTATTTGAGTCTGAGTAGTAGTTCAGGAGAAACTGTGGAGGGCTCTCTGACTTCTGCTGGTACCAATGTATGTGGTAGCTGTCAACACTGAAGCCACTGCTCAGGGTGCAGGTGAGTCTAGCTGCCGATCCTGGAAATGAAGAGAGGGAGGATGGCTGGGTCAGCACAGCCTGGGAAAAAGGAACCTGCAAACACAGACACTCCTGGGTGGTGGATCAGGGACTCCCTAGCTCTGATCCAGAGGGGATAATTTGGATTGAGAGTCTTCCCTGTGTCCCCTAAGACTGTTCCCAAACTGTGCAATAAGAGAGGAGCAGGAAGAGTAGTCCAGTCCATGGTGGCACAGCCCCTGATCCCCACAGTGGGCTGGGCTGCCCCAGAAACCTTTTCTCCTCCATCCTCTGCCACAGGAGGGGTTGTACATGCAAATGGGCTCCATCCAATGACTGCCCAGCCCCTCCCTGAGCCCTGGTGATGGAGCTGAGTTCATACCTCATACTGAGGAGAATGGAGGTTGGCTTAACCCTTGGAAGGAATCACATGATGAGACCACACACAGGTCCCTTCTCAGGGGACTCTGCCACACCAGAGAGGACACAGCTGCTGAGTCCCCATCATGGAACACATGGCCCAGTCTTCATGCCTGGCCCTTTTGAGTGAGTTATCCTTATTAAGTCATCACACTGAGCAATGAGATGTGAGTCTGTGAGGTGCCACTGCCCCTGTTTCTTGATGAACCCTGGAGAGGGAAGATCTTGTGTGACCTCAAGGATTCCTTTCCCTAACATCTGGCAAAGCCTCCCTACATAATCAAGTGAAGGAGAGACTCCAGAACATAGTAGAGATGTCACAGAGCTCTGTCTCCTGATATTCCATTGTGGGGATTCTACCCACAGCCCTTATTCTCTGGGGAAACTTTCCTGGGAGACCACTTTCTCCTTGAAATGCATTCTTCCTGCATCTTGCCCATCAGCCCCCAAATTACCAGACCCCTCAGAGATAAAAGAGGAGGAAGCCCATCTTTGAAGCAATGTGGTGCGTGAGCCTGACCCTAGAGCTCACAGGGAGTTGGAGCTCACATGTGGAGTCAGGTCCTACTTCAGTGAGGACATGGTTGGCCTAAAACCCCTCCATCCAGTGCAGTGGTTAACCAGCTGTCTGAACAGCACCTTCCAGGTCCCTGCTTAACTTGCTCCCCTGCAGGACACAATGCCACATCTTCCAGTCACTGTGATATCCCTATGCACACCAAAAACAATTATCGTTTTAGTCATACTCATGTTGTAACTCCATACTCATACCCATGTTATAACCCCAAAGAGTAAGGGTCTTTCTAGATCTATTATTGGAATGATGACATTCCCACATTTGGAATTTTCTCTCTTGGGAAAACTGTGATGTATTTCAAAATATAAACTATGCCAACTCTATCTGTAGATCCCCAACCATATCTTCTTTGCCAGACATTGCACATGGTACATGGAAGGGCAGTAAAGGGTGCCAATGGGACACAGATGGAGATACTGCCCATGTGTACTATTTACATGTACTTGTTTATTCTGCAGGTCCATTGATTCTCCTCACATTATTATTTCTAATCATCCTGGATAGTCCACATGATAGGTAGAGCTCAGCCTTTTTCTCTCAAGGGATCCCATGATATGATGATCTCTGAGGTCCCCAGATTGCTGGATGAGAATGGGGGATCCTCAAGTTTTTGTGTCCCTTCTTACTGGCCTGAAGCACTGTTGTAACCTCTGAGCTGATGTCTCACCCTGAGCAAAATTCTTCATACTTGTCTTGGCCTAGAGCCCATGGATGATCAGAGAGGCCAGGCTGACTGACCAGGAGCCAGAGATTCTGTCAGGGACCCCAGAGGGCCAGTGTTCTTCCTGTTGATAGGGACTTTATAGATGTTGCCCAGGTGTTTCTGTAGCTAAGCTGTTCCTTCACTGCCAACAATGTTACTGTTTCTAATGCAGGTGAGTGCAATCATCTGTTTAGAGCCTTGGACACTAAGTGTGACTAAGTTACAGATTATTAGGTCACAGACACTGTAATGGGACAGAGAGGAGTGTGGACAGGATGACAACACACTGTGCATGAGAGTTGGGGCATGGAGCAGAATCAAGAGTCTCCCACCCACCCACTGTAAGGTTGGCACTCATCTGTGTGGGTAGGAGTGGAGACTAGGTCAGGGTGGACACTCTGATTCTGGCCCTGAATTTCTGTTATGGACAATGAGCTCTCTGAGGTAACATTATATCTCCAGAAACTTCCATGGCAGCAGAGTTGCTGCACTCAAGTAAACCCTTGCTGTCTGTCTACACAGCATCCCTGCCTGGGGCACCCACAAGTAGAAGGAGATAGCGGAGGAGGAGAGTAACCCACTCAGGGGTAGAGGTGGAATGGGTGGTGATGACTCCTGGATCCCGGCAGGTCAGTATCATTTAGTGAGCACACTGATGCCAGATCCTCTAGAGGTGCTTCGAGAAGTAAGGAGTAGGTTGTCAAGGGTTGCAACCTGTTAATTCTCCAGACCATTTGTGGTAATATTTTCTGAATATCAGTCTTTCTACTGAGAATAATTACAAAAGTAACATAAATATCTTAAATATACCAGATAGTCCTAGAAAATAATGATTGTAAGAATACTATCTAGGAGACAAGATGGCGGAGTAGTAGGAGGTGCCGTTTCAATCTGTCCCCTAAAGTGAGCTGATTACCTACCAAAGAACTCTGATCACCCATGAAATTAGCCTGGGATTAGAATTATACACGTCTGGATCTCTACAGGGGCAGAAGACACCAGTGGGCAGGTAAAGTGGAGTGGGAACATCAGACTGATATCAGAAGATAAACAAAAGGGGTAGGGAGCCACCAGAAGCAACCCATTGGAAAGTAATATCCCAATACGAGAGTGCCCTGTGATTGGGGACCAGCATTAACTTGGAGTCTGGTTGAAAGCACTCAAAAAGAGCAAAGGATCATATGGGGAAACTGGGGGAATCAGCTACTTAGGGACAGGGGCTTAAGCCTGCCAACCCAGGACAGCCACCACTGGTGCTGAGCCAGAGAGTGCAGTGAAGTAGCCAGGTCTTGGTCCCTGAGCTGCTGGCAGGGCACATGAGGTCACCGTGAGGGAGTCTCACCAGCTGGCAGAACCAAAGCCTTTTGCACTCTCCACATGTGCATGGCTGTGGGACCAGAGTCTGAGTCATGCCCTACACCCTCCCCTGAGAGAGGTGTGTGCAGGTGTGAGCTGGCTTTCTCTTGGACCCAGAGAATCTGAGCACTCCCAGCCCGGGCCAGCTTGAAAATCTCAGTGTTCTATCGCTGCTTGGGACCTCTCTGGCAGGCTAGAGCTGCCCAGAGAGCTACAACTAGTATTTCTCATGGTTTTGGGTACAAGCGGGAGTTCCTGTGACCCCAGAGACCATGACTGGGAAAGTGCTCTGCCAGCAGCAGAGGAGGAATTTATGTTCTCTGGAGTACCCAGAGGGGAAGAAACCGAGGCTTCTCTCTGAGAGGGAGGTGCAGTTTGCTTTCCTCTAAACTTCCAAAGAATCACCAAAAGCCACCACGGGGAGTGAAAACAAATGAACAAAGAAACATAAAAACCTCCAGGAAGGAATCAAGATGGCGGAGAACTAGCAGGCTGAGACGACATCAGGTAGCAGGAGATCAGCTAGATAGCTTATCAAACCATTGCGAACACCTACAAATCCAACAGGAGATCAAAGAGAAGAAGAGCAACAATTCTAGAAACAGAAAATCGACCACTTTCTGAAAGGTAGGATTGGCAGAGAAGTGAATCCAAAGCGATGGGAAGATAGACCATGGGGGAGATGCTGGCTCCACGCAAGGGGCGGAGCAAGAGAGCACAAAATCAGGATTTTAAAAAGTCTGCTCCATTGAGGGACATCGCTCCAGAGGCTAAACCAGGGTGAAGCCCACGTGGCGTCAGCATGGCCCCAGGTCCCAAGGGGTCACAGAAGAATCGGCGGTGTCTGAGTGTCACAGAGCTCGCAGGTATTAGAGCGGGGAAGCTGGCTACAGAGACAAGGCCAAGGAGCGAGCACTCAGTTCAGGGTTACCTTGAAGCGGTCACAGGCTGGATGAGCTCCGAGTGCAGCCGGAGGCCAGGGAGACGGGAGTGATTGAGTGCTTTTCTCTGAGGGTGCACTGAGGAGCAGGGCCCTAAGCTCTTGGCTCCTCCAGGCCGGAGATTGGGAGGCCACCATTATCATTCCCATCCTCCAGAACTCTACGGAAAGCCTTCAGGTTACAAAAGCTCCCTAAAGCGAACCTGAGCGGATTACTTAGCCTGGCCCTTGGTAAGGGCGGGGCAATTCTGCCTCAGGCAAAGACACTTGAGAATCACTATAACAGGCCTCTCCCCCAGAAGATCAACAAGAAATCCAGCCAAGATCAAGTTTACTTACCAAGGAGAACAGTGGAATTCCAGAGGAGGAGAAAGCAAAGCAAGGAATTCATGGCTTTCTCCCCATGATCCTTTAGTCTTGCAGTTAATTATTTTTTTTTCTTCTGCAAATTATTTTTTTAACTTTTAACCTTTCCTCTTTTAACGTTTTTTTAACTAGTTTATCTTAACAATACCTTTCAAAATAATAATAATGATCTTTTTTGAACCTTCATTATTATAGTCATATTTTATCTTTCATTGTATTTAACTATATTTTTTGTATACACATAGGGTTTTTTCTTCCTAAAAATTTGGGGTACAACTTCTCCTAATAGATCAAAATATACACTAAATCTAGCTCTGGGCTTGTTCTAGTCTCCAGCCCAAGCAAATTCTCTCCACTTTCTTTTTCTTTATTCTCCAAACCAACTTACTTTATCAACTCCTTTTTTAGAAATTAAAAAAAAAATTCTCATATTTATAGGCATATTCCATTCCTTCATTGTGTCTACCCTTATATATGTTTTTCACTCTTCAAAATTTCGGGAGGTAGTTTCTTCTAAGAGACCAAAATACTCCTAAAATTAAGTGTGTGACCCTGTTCTAGTCATCAGCCTAATATATATATATATATATATATATATATATATATATATACACACATATATGTATATATATGTACATATGTATATATAATTTTTTTCTTTTTTAATATTTTTCTTTATTTGTTTTCTTTTTTTAACATTTTTTTTTTCTGAACTTCTTTTTATGCCCTTTCTCCCTCCCACAATTTGGGGTCTCTTCTGATTTGGTTAAAGCACATTTTCCTTGGGTCTTTGCCACACTTTTAGTATTTTAATTGCTCCTTCATATATTCTTATCTGGACAAAATGACAAAGTGAAAAAGCTCACCACAAAAAAAAAAAAATAAATAACAAGAGGCAGTACCGAAGGCTAGGGACTTAAGACAGACATTGGTAATATGTCAGATCTAGAGTTCAGAATGATGATTCTCAAGGTTCTAGCCGCGCTCGAAAAAGGCATGGAAGATATTAGAGAAACCCTCTCTGGAGAGATAAAAGCCCTTTCTGGAGAAATAAAAGAACTAAAATCTAACCAAGTTGAAATGAAAAAAGCTATTAATGAGGTGCAATAAAAAATGGAGTCTCTTACTGCTAGGATAAATGAGGCAGAAGAAAGAATTAGTGATATGGAAGACTGAATGACAGAGAATAAAGAGGGACAAAGAGCAAAAGAGGGACAAACAGCTACTGGACCACGAGGGGAGAATTCACGAGATAAGTGACACCATAAGATGAAACGACATTAGAATAATTGGGATTCCAGAAGAAGAAGAAAGAGAGAGGGGAGCAGAATGTATGTTGGAGAGAATTATTGTAGAGAATTTCCCTAATATGGCAAAGGAAACAAGCTTCAAAATCTAGGAGATGCAGAGAACCCGCCTCAAAATCAATAAAAATAGGTACACACCCGTCACCTAATAGTAAAATTTACAAGCCTTAGCAACAAAGAGAAAATACTAAAAGCAGCCTGGGAAAAGAAGTCTGTAACATACAATGGTAAAAACATTAGATTGACAGTGGACTTATCTACAGAGACCTGGCAGGCCAGAAAGAACTGTCATGATACATTCAGAGCACTAAATGAGAAAAACGTGCAGCCAAGAATAATATATCCAACTAGGCTATCATTGAAAATAGAAGGAGATAAAAAACTTCCAGGACAAACAAAAACTGAAAGAACTTGCAAACACAAAAACAGCTCTACAGGAAATATTGAAAGGGGTCCTCTAAGCAAAGAGAGAGTCTAAAAGTAGTAGATCAGAAAGAAACCGAGACAATATACAGTAACAGTCACCTTACAGGCAATACAATGGCACTAAATTGATATCTCTCAATAGTTACCCTGAATGTTAATGGGCTAAATGCCCCAATCAAAAGACACAGGGTATCAGAATGGATAAAAAAAACAAAACCCATCTATATGTTGCCTACAAGAAACTCATTTTAGACCCAAAGACACCTCCAGATTTAAAATGAGGGGGTGGAAAACAATTTACCATGCTAATGGACATCAGAAGAAAGCAGGGATGGCAATCCTTATATCAGATCAATTAGATTTTAAGCCAAAGACTATAATAAGAGATGAGGAGGGACACTATATCATACTCAAAGGGTCTGTCCAACAAGAATATCTAACAATTTTAAATATCTATGACCCTAACATGGGAACAGCCAGCTATACAAACCAATTAATAACAAAATCAAAGAAACACATAGACAATAATACAATAATAGTAGGGGACTTAAACACTCCCCTCATTGAAATGGACAGATCGTCCAATCAAAAGATCAAAAGGAAATAAAGGCCTTAAAGGACACACTGGACCAGATGGACATCACAGATATATTCAGAACATTCCATCCCAAAGCAACAGAATACACATTCTTCTCTAGTGCACATGGAACATTTTCCAGAATAGATCACATCCTGGGTCATAAATTAGGTCTCAACTGGTATCAAAAGATTGGGATCATTCCCCGCATATTTTCAGACCACAATGCTCTGAAGCTAGAACTCAATCACAAGAGGAAATTTGGAAAGAACCCAAATACATGGAGACTAAAGAGCATCCTTCTAAAGAATGAATGGGTAAACCAGGAAATTAAAGAAGAATTGAAAAAAAATCATGGAAACAAATGATAATGAAAGCACAACGGTTCTAAATCTGTGGGACACAGTAAAGGCAGTCCTGAGAGGAAAATATATAGCATTCCAAGCCTTTCTCGAGAAACAATAATGGTCTCAAATACACAACCTAACCCTCCACCTAAAGGAGCTGGAGAAATAACAACAAAGAAAACCTAAACCCAGCAGGAGAAGAGAAATCATAAAGATCAGAGCAGAAATCAACAAAATAGAAACTAAAAAA
This sequence comes from Lontra canadensis, assembly GCF_010015895.1. NCBI lineage: Eukaryota > Metazoa > Chordata > Mammalia > Carnivora > Mustelidae > Lontra > Lontra canadensis. The sequence goes on from NW_022631081.1 coordinate 6,431,725, forward strand.
CAAACAAACAAACAAACAAAACCTAAAACAGAAAATGGCGGGGAAGTAGGAGGAGGAGCCCTTTCAACCAGTGAGCTGATTACCTTCCAAAGAACTCCAATCACCCACGAAATCAGCCTGAGATCAGAATTATACACGTCTGGATCTCTACAGGAGCAGAAGACGCCAGTGGGCAGGTAAAGCGGAGTGGGAACATAGGATTGATATCGGAAGATAAACAAAAGGGGGAGGGAGCCACCAGAGGCGACCCATTGGAAAGTAATATCCCAATATGAGAGTGCCCTGCGTCTGGGGACCAGCATTAGCTTGTCTGGTAGAAAGCACTCAAAAAGAGCAAAGGATCCCGGGGGTGGGGGAGTTGTGGGAATCGGGGTGGTTAAGGACAGGGGCTTAAGTCCCCAGATGCAGGTCAGCCACCCCTGCTGCAGAGCCAGAGAGAGTGCGGCAGAGAAACCAGGTCTTGGTTCCTGAGCCACCAGCGTGCCTGAGAGCTGTGTGGTCCGGTTCCTTTGAGGGGCTGGGAGCCTTGCCAGCCAGCAGAAGCACAGCCTTTCTGCAGTCCCCACATGAGTGCCCTGCCGTTATATCAGAGTCCGAGTCATGTTCCGCACCCTCCCCTGAGAGAGGTGCGCACAGGCGCCAGGCTGGTGCTCTCGGACCCAGAAAGACCAGGCACTCCCAGCCCGGGCCAGCGGGAAAATCTCAGTGTGAGATCACTGCTTGGAACCTCTCTGGCAGTCTGGAGCTGCCCAGACAGCCACCGCTTCCATGGTTTTGGGTACAAGTAAAAAATCCTGCATCCCCAGGGACTGTGACTTGGAACCTGCTCTGCCAGTGGCCAAGGGGGAATTTATTTGGGCTCTGCAGCTAGACTGAGACTTCTCTCTGAGAGGGAGGTCAGGGTGCAGTTTGCTTTCCTCTAAACCTACAAAAATCATCAAAAGCAGTCAAGGCGAGAGAAAAAAAAAAAAAAAGCAAACAAACATAAAAACCTCCAGAGAACAAAAGCCTGAAAAAACCAGTTTCCTCAGAGCCCACCCCCTTGAGGGGGGTGGGAGGACTTAACTCAGAGTACATCATTGACTGAAAACCCACTTGGCAGGCCCGTCCCCCAGAAAACCAATCATAAAGAAAAAAAAAAAATAAAAGACGACAAGAGAGCAACCACCACTACTTCATAAGACAACTTTTATTTTTAATTCGTTCCCACTATTCTGGCTCATTTTTTTATATAGATTTTTTTTTAACGTATTTACGATCACAGTGAGATGTCCAATACATCAAATTCCATAATAACCTTCTAACCTGAACTTTTTGATACACACATCTGTGTTTTTCTTTTGCATTTCTATTTTTTAAATTTTTTTAAAAATTTTAGTTTAGTTTAGTCTAGTTTATTCGTTTTTTATTTTTATTTTCTAATATTCATATAGAGTTAAACTTCAAGGTAAGCCCCTTTCCCCAATCAATGCTACCCCTATAGGTAAACCAATTTTTAATCCCCCTTTATCTTAGGAAAGTTGAGTCCTTTAACAAAGATATCAAGATACACCCAGGAAGAATCAAAACAACCTTCCTTGCCCACACTGAGAATTTATAAACACTCTCCCATCTTTTTCTTCCACCAGTGTTTCTGTATTTTCGTGTTTGTCCTGATAGTATATATATCTTACACTTGGGGTTCTTTTTGATGAGGTTCTTCCTTTATTTGCATATATATATATAATTTTTTCCTCTTGTCATATACTTTTATCAGTCTTTTTCTTTGTATACTTCATAAATCTTACCTTGGGACCCATTTGGACTGAACCATCTCTTTTATCTTACCTTTCTTCCCTGTCTCTCTCTTTTTTGCTTTTTCTTTTCTTTTTTCTCTCATTTGGGTGGGGAATCCTGATTGCTCAGAAGCGTTCCAGAGTGCACATTGACTGCACCATGGTCGAACATCCAGCTACATCCGTTCAGCCATCTCTCACCAAAATGACTAGGAGGAGGAATGCCCACCAGAAGAAAAATACAGAGGATGGACCTTCTGCAACAGAGCTAACGGGGAAGCAAGGGCAAAGATGAACTATTGGGATTTCATCAAGATTAAAAGCTTTTGCACAGCAAAGGAAACAGTTAACAAAACCAAAAGACAACTGACAGAATGGGAGAAGATATTTGCAAACGACATATCAGATAAAGGGCTAGTGTCCAAAATCTATAAAGAACTTAACAAACTCAACACCCAAAGAACATATAATCCAATCAAGAAACGGGCAGAAGACATGAACAGACATTTCTGCAAAGAAGACATCCAGATGGCCAACAGACACATGAAAAAGTGCTCCATATCATTCGTCATCAGGGAAAAACAAATCAAAACCCCAATGAGATATCACCTCACACCAGTCAGAATGGCTAAAATTAACAAGTCAGGAAATGACAGATGCTGGCGAGCATGCAGAGAAAGGGGAAACCCTCCTACACTCTTGGTGGGAATGCACGCTGGTGCAAGCACTCTGGTAAACAGCATGGAGGTTCCTCAAAATGTTGAAAATAGAACTACCCTATGACCCAGCAATTGCACTACAGGGTATTTACCCTAAAGATACAAATGTAGTGATCTGAAGGTGCACGTGCACCAGAATGTTTATAGTAGCAATGTCTACAATAGCCAAACTATGGAAAGAACCTAGATGCCCATCAACAGATGAATGGATAAAGAAGAAGTGGTATATATACACAATGGAATACTATGCAGCCATCAAAAGAAATGAAATCTTGCCATTTGTGATGACGTGGATGGAACTAGGGGGTATCATGCTTAGCGAAATAAGTCAATTGGAGAAAGACAACTAGATGCAACATGGGGGTTAAGGGGGTAGAAGAAGAATAAATGAAAGAATCAATGAAACAAGATGGGATTGGGAGGGAGACAAAACATAAGTGACTCGTAATCTCACAAAACAAACTGGGGGTTGCTGGGGGGAGGAGGGTTGGGAGAGGGGTGTGGGATTATGGACATTGGGTAAGGTATGTGCTATGGTGAGTGCTGTGAAGTGTGTAAACCTGTCGATTCACAGACCTGTACCCCTGGGGATAAAAATATATATGTTTATAAAAAATAAAATAAAAATTTAAAAAGTCAAAAAAAAAAAAGAAAGAAATACCACCTTACACGAGTTAGAATGGACACAATTAACAAGATAGTAAACAATGTGTGCTGGAGAGGATGTGGAGAAAGGGGAACCCTCTTCCACTGTTGGTGGGCATGCAAGTTGGTACAGCCAGTTTGGAGGACAGTGTGGAGATTCCTTAAGAAATTAAAAATAGATCTTCCCTATGACCCTGCAATTGCACTACTGGGTATTTACCCCAAAGATACAGATATAGTAAAAAGAAGGGCGATCTGCACCCCAATGTTCATAGCATCAATGCACGGTCGCCAAACTGCGGAAAGAACCAAGATGCCCTTCAATGGACGAATGGATAAGGAAGATGTGGTCCATATACACTATGGAGTATTATGCCTCCATCAGAAAGGATGAATCCCCAACTTTTGTGTCAACATGGATGGGACTGGAAGAGATTATGCTGAGTGAAATAAGTCAAGCAGAGAGAGTCAATTATACGGTTTCACTTATTTGTGGAGCTTAAGAAATAACACGGAGGACATGTGGAGATGGATAGGAGAAGGGAATTGAGGGAAATTGGAGGCGGAGATGAACCATGAGAGCCAATGGACTTTGAAAAACAATCTGAGGGTTTTGAAGTGGTAGGGGATGGGGGGTTGGGGGAGCCTGTTGTTGGGTATTATGGAGGGCACATATTGCATGGAGCACTGGGTGTGGTGCATAAACAATGAATTCTGTTACACTGAAAAAGAAATTAAAAAGAAATAAAAAGGAAAAAAATAAAAATACACCTAAAATAATATACCTAGGACTACATTTAACCAAGAAGGTAAAAGATTTATACTTCAAAAACTATAAAATACTGATGAAAATAATTGAAAACGATGTAAGTGGAAAGAGATTCCATGTACATGGATCAGAAGAACCAATATTGTTACAATGTCCATACTATCCAAAGCAATCTAAAGATCTAATGCAGTGCCTACAAAAATACTAACATTTCTCACAGAACTAAAACAAATAATTTAAATTTTATATGGATCCACAAAAGACTCAGAACAGATGAAGCAATCTTAAAAAAGGAGAACAAACCTTGAGGTACCACAATCCCAGATTTCAAGATATATCAAAACACTATAGTAGCAGCACACAATCAGACCTATTAATGGAACAGAATAGAGAATCCAGAAATAAACCCACACATTTATGGTCAACTAACCCACAGTAAATAAAGCACAAATAAGTAATAGGGAAAAGATGGTCTCATCAACAATTTGTGCCCAGAAAACTGGACAACTATATGCAAAGAGAGAAACTGGACCATTTTTTCTCTCACCATACACAAAAATAAAGTCAAAACGGATTAAAAACCTACAAATGAGACCTGAAACCATAAAATTCCTAGAAGAAAACAGGCGTTAAATTCTTTGCTATCAGCAATAGAAGCATTTTTCTAGAGAGGTCTCCTCTGGCACGTGAAACAAAAGCAAAATTAAACTATTGAGACTAGACTAATATGTCTTCTGCACAGCAAAGGAAACAATCAACAAAATAAAAAGGCAACCTGCCCTGTGGAAGAAGATATATGCAAATGATAGATTTGATAAGAGGTTAATATTCAAAACATATTTTTTTAAAAAACTGAACACACAAAAATCCCATTTAAAAAAAGGGGAGAGGACAGGAATACACATTTTTCCAAAGAAGACATACAAATGGCCAACAGACACATGAAAAGATGCTCAACATTATTCATCATCAGAGAAATGCAAACTAAAAGCATAATGAGATATCACCTTACACGAGTCACAATGGCTAAAATTAAAAAATGCAAGAAACAAGAAGTGTTGTCAAGGACATGGAGGAAACACACACACATGCACTGTTTTCAGCAATGCACATGAGTGAGGCCACTGTGGAAAACACTGTGGAGATTCCCTCCAAATTTAAAAATATAAATATCACAGGATTCAGTAACTCCACTATTGGGTATTTAACCAAAGAAAATGAAAACACTAGCTAAGAAGGGCATATGCACCCCTATGTTTACTGCACCATTATTTCCAACAGTCAAGATATGGAAGCAACACAAATATCCATCCATAAAGAAATGGATAAAGAAGATGCAGTGTGCAGACACATGCACCCGTGTGCACACATACACAAACACACACATGGAATATTACTCAGCAATAAAAAAGTGAAATCTTGCCCTTTTGTGACTACATGGATGGACCTGGAGGTTATAATACTGAATGAGATGTCAGAGAAGGACAAATACCATATGATCTCATTCATATGTGGAACTTAAGAAACAAAACAGAGCTGAAAAACAGACAAATTTAGAGAATAGTCGGTTACCTAAGGGGAGTGGGTGGTGGGCTGGATGAAATAAAGGGGATTAAGAGTAACTTTTTTTTTTAAAGATTTTATTTATCTATTTGTCAGAGAGAGTGAGCACAGGCAGACAGAGAGGCAGGCAGAGGCAGAGGGAGAAGCAGGCTCCCTGACGTGGGACTCGATTCCAGGACTCTGGGATCATGACCCAAGCTGAAGGCAGCCGCTTAACCAACTAAGCCACCCAGGCATCCCGTTTAAGAGTAACTTTAATCTTGATAAACACTGAGAAATAAGAATTGTTGAATCATTAAACAATTGTCTATCTAAAACTAACATTACATTATTTACAACAGAATTAAAAATAGTTAAAAAATTAAATTGAACACTCAGCATTTTCTATTTCCCTTTAGAGTTTTATTTTCCTCTATTGCATTCTCATTGTGGATATACCCTACACGTCTGTCTCTCCCTCTTATCTGGGATTTAAGTCCTATGAGAAAGGGCTATTATAGGTTTTGTTCCCCACAATATGAAGGACTAGCACATAGTAAGTATGTGTCAAGTAAAAGATAAAGGAGGTAGAAATAAAATAACAGAAAAAAAGCTGGGGCAAATCTTTTAGGAGGTCTTATGTCATAGAAAATACTTTCTTTATCTTAACAAGTAATGAAAAACATTGTGAATAGATTTAAATAAGGAAATAACTTGTATTTTCAAAAAAGAATACTTTGATTTAATGTAGAAACTAGCCTGAAAAGGGAAGAAGTGGATACAGGGTGAGTATCAAGGAATTCATTGTAGTAACTGAGGCTGATAAAAAGTTACTGATAGTGATCTAGAAGAATTAAAAGCATGATCCTCATTGGATAGGCCTTGTGTCCTCTTATGGAACTTGAACTTAAACTTTGCATACATGGGTTCTAGGTAACTTTACTGGTAGTGTGATATTTTGCATTTTGGAAAGATGGTTCTGACAGCAGCATACAGAAAGCGGAATCCAGGGTTTGATATGAATGAATGTGCCAACTGGAGTGAAGAGACTTATTCAGGTTTACATGACCAATGGAGAGCAGAACCAAAATCCTGGCTTCAAGTGTAATGTTATTACCACTAAACTATAACATGTTTGCTAAAATGATATTAGTTGATAATAGTAATAGTTGATAATATCCTCTATTTGAGTGGCAAATTTTGTATATATATAATCTTGGGTTTTCTGTGCAGTAATCCTATTAACTATTAGTTCATTTATATAATTATAAGTTATAAATTATATGTAGAGGGAGAGGGAGAGGATATACACATATCCATCCATCCACCTACCCCAAATTAGTGATGCAAAGGTTATAGGTCTTCCAGCCTCCAAGTCCAGGAGAGTCACACCACTGTTGCATGGCTTTTCCCTCCTACTCTTCTCAATCCTTCCCTGAAGCTAAAGCTGGCATTTCCTCCTTTTTAAAAAAAAAATTTAGTTTTTTGTTTTTTCCTCCTCCCTATACGGCCTTCTCACCCTTTATTGAAAAAGACGTGCCTTTTGGGGTTTCCCTTGATCCAACAGCCTAAATATTCATTCCCTGGCAATTTAACTCTTGGAAAATTTGTGGTACTGATCAAACACATATTGTTTAGTGATATTAGAATTTTTATTACATGGAAGCAGACATAATAACTAAAAGCCTATGTGACCTAGGAAACCATTTCATATAGAACAAAATAGAATAGTTCAGAGAAAAAAAAGTTCAAGGCAAGCAAAACAATCCCCCCCAAAACCAATCAATGTCTTTCTAATGTCAAAACCTATAACCTTTTCATTATGTCAATTTACTTGAATATTCTTAGAACATTGGCTAAAATAACATTCAAGAAACATTTTTAGTTTTAAATGGAAATTTTCAGCTATAAAGTCTATATTAAATACTGTATTTCAATTCAGATTGTATTATTGAAGGAAAATGCTTACACAAACTTCATATTCATGAATATAAATTTTTGTGAATTTATACCAAAAAATTACAATCTTCCAAAATAATTCAATCTTTCCATTTTTATGGTAGTTCAGACCATGATGACCCAGAGTATTAGTTCTTACTTACATAACTTAACTACTATAGGAACGCAAGACTATGATTGCTAGGCAAACCACATTTGCCCAGAAGCTATTTCAGAAAATTCCTCTAAGACATGATGTAATTCTCCAAATCACACACTGTAGTGTTTACTATGAAAGATTTTTTTGAGGTACTGACTGCTCACTACAGAATTAGTTTTGACTCTGTAAAGTTATTATTTAAGAAACATTGACTACTGTTCAGAGATCAAAGCACAAATGTAATTTGGCTTCTATGCATATGCCCAAGATAATTAGTTATAAATAGATTTCACCTTCTCTTTGGCAAAGGTTAAGCCTAGCAGTGGTCTCAAAAGCCTACGACAGCCAACTAAAACTGAGCAATGTTTGTCATGTATAAAGATTTCAGCCCTGGAAGGGGTGTAGAGGCTGAAATTGAGCCAGCACTCAGCTTGTAGGTATCCAGAGAAAGTAATTTCCCCAATATGTCCAGAATCTTGTAGAGTCTGGCTGAGCTTTGTGACCTTGGGCAACACTCTCAAGGCTTATGTATACAATTTACACTGTAAGTTCTATATTCAGGCACATGTGTATTTTTGTTCACAATTTTAATACAATTGGCCTTTTCCCTAAATATACTCTGTCTTTTTTCTTAATTAAAAAAAAAAAAAACCCTAGGGGCGCCTGGGTGGCTCAGTGGGTTAAAGCCTCTGCCTTTGGCTCAGGTCATGATCCCAGGGTCCAGGGATCGAGCCCCGCATCAGGCTCTCTGCTCAGCAGGGATCCTGCTTCCCTTCCTCTCTCTCTCTCTGGCTGCCTCTCTGCCTACCTGTGATCTCTGTCTGTCAAATTAAAAAAAAAAATAACCCTAATATTAGTAAAACATCTTATTTTCTAGTAAAACAAGTTCTGTTATGAATTTGTTAAAATTGACAAAATGTTAAATAATATTAAAACATTAAAATTAATTTATGTTTAAATTAAAAAAATAAAATTTATGTTTAAAAATTTTTAGATGTTGAAATAATTTAAAATAAATTTTAGTCAGAGACAAGATGGCGGGGAAGTAGGAGGAGGTGCCTTTTCAACCTGTACCCTAAAGTGAGCTGTATACCTACCAAAGAAATCTGATCACCCATGAAATCAGCCTGAGATCAGAATTTTACACGTCTGGATCACTACAGGGGCAGAAGACACCAGTGGGCAGGTAAAGCAGAGTGGGGACATAGGACTGATATTGGAAGATAAACAAAAGGGGGAGGGAGCCACCAGAGGTGACTGATTGGAAAGTAATAACCCTAATATGAGAGTGCCCTGCATCTGGGGACCAGCATTAACTTGGAGCCTGGTTGAAAGCACTCAGAAAGAGCAAAGGATCGCAGGGTGGGGGTGGGGGGGAAATTGTAGGAATCGGGACAGCTAGGCCAGGAGCTTAAGTCCCCAGACCCAGGACAGCCTCCCCTGGCGCTGAGCCAGAGAGAGTGCGGCGGAGAAATCAGGTCTTGGTCCCTGAGCCACCAGGGTGCCCAAGAACACGTGGGGTCCAGCTCCTGTGAAGGGCTGGGAGCCTCGCCAGATGGCAAAACGTTGAGCTGTGCTACAGAGCGTGAGACCTGTGCGCCCCTCACTCTCCCCTGAGAGAGGTGCGCGAAGGCCCAGCCTGGTGCTCTCAGACCTGTGCCCTGCTCTCAGAGCCTGAGACACACGTCTGACCCACAGCCTCCCCTGAGAGAGGTACGCGCAAGTTGGGTGCTCTTAGACCCAGAAAGACCAGGCACTTCCAGCCCGGGCCATTGGGAAAATCTCAGTGTGCGATCACTGCTTGGAACCTCTCTGGCAGTCTGGAGCTGCCCAGACAGCTGCCACGGCTGTGGTTTTGGGTACAAGCAGAAGATCCTGTGCCCCCAGTGACTGCAACTCAGAACCTGCTCTGCCAGTGGCCAAGGGGGAATTTATATGGAGTCTGCAACACCCACAGGGGACCAAACTGCGGCTTCTCTCTGAGAGGGAGGTCAGGGTGCAGTATGCGGTTCTCTAAACCTACAAAAACCATCAAAAGTGGTCAAGGCAAGAGAAAAAAAAAGTGAACAAACATAAAAACCTCCAGAGAACAAAAGCCTGAAAAAACCGGTTTCCTCAGAGACCACTTCCTTGAGGGTGGCGGGAGGACTTAACTCAGGGAACATCATTGACTGAAAACCCACATGGCAGGCCCCTTCCCCAGAAAACCAACCAGGAAAGAAAAAGAAAAAGAAAAAAAAAAGATTACAAGAGAACAACTACCACTACTTCATAGGACAACTTTTATTTTTAACTCGTTCCCACTATTCTGGTTCATTTTTTTTATATAGATAATTTTTTAACCTATTTACCCTCACAGTGAGATGTCCAGTACATCAAATTCCATAATAACCTTCTAACCTGAACTTTTTGATACATACACATGTGTTTTTCTTTTGCATTTCTATTTTTTTAATTTTTTTTCTAAATTTTAGTTTAGTCTAGTTTATTCGTTTTTTATTTTTATTTTCTAATATTCATATAGAGTTAAACTTCAAGGTAAGCCCCTTTCCCCAATCAATGCTACCCCTATAGGTAAACCAATTTTTAATCCCCCTTTATCTTAGGAAAGTTGAGTCCTTTAACAAAGATATCAAGATACATCCATGGAGAATCAAAACAACCTTCCTTGCCCACACTGAGAATTTATAACCACTCTCCCATCTTTTTCTTCCACCAGTGTTCCTGTATTTTTGTGTTTGTCCTGATAGTATATAAATTTTATACTTGGGGTTCTTTTTGACGAGGCTCTTCCTTTATTTGCATATATATATATAATATATATATATATATATAATTTCCTCTGTCATATACTTTTATCAGTCTTTTTGTTTGTCTGTTTTTGTATACTTCATCAATCTTAACTTGAGGCTCATTTGTGCTGAACCTTCTCTTTTATCTTTCCTTTTTTTTCCCCCCTCTCTCTCTCTCTTTCTTTTTTTCTTTCCTTTTATTTTTTTCTCTCATTTGGGTGGGGAACCCTGATTGCTCAGAAGCACTCCAGGGTGCACCTTGACTGCACCACTGTCAATACATCAAGCTACATCTGTTCAGTCATCTCTCACCAAATGACTAGGAGGAGGAATGCCCAACAGAAGAAAAATACAGAGGATGGGCCTTCTGCAACAGAGCTAATGGCTATCAACATAGACAATATGTCAGAAGGAGAATTCAGGCTAACAATTATTCAGGAAATAGCTAGGTTGGAGAAAGCCATGGATGACCAAACAGAATTGATTAGTGCCGAACTGAGAGTGACTAGTGATGATGTTCACAATGTTAGGGCAGAGCTGAAAGTTACCAGGGATGAGGTTCACAATGCTCTCAATGAGTTCCAATCTAATCTAAATTCTCTCAAAGCTAGGGTAACTGAGACAGAAGATAGAATTAGTGATCTGGAGGACAAACAGATAGAGAGAAAGGATCAAGAGGAAGCCTGGAACAAACAGCTTAGAAACCATGAAAACAGAATCAGGGAAATACATGATGCCATGAAACATTCCAACGTCAGAATTATTGGAATCCCTGAAGGGGAGGAGAAAGAAAGAAGTCTAGAAGATATAGTGGAACAAGTTCTTCATGAAAATTTTCCAATTTTGTGAATGGAACCAGCGTTCATGTACTAGAGGCCAAACGGTCTCCACCCAAGATTATAGATTCCAGAAAAACATCAAGGCACCTGATAGTCAAATTGAGGAATCATAATTGTAGATATAATCTCTTGAAAGGCTCTAGGACAAAGAGGCTCCTTACTTACAGAGGAAATTCCATTAGAATAACATCAGACCTGTCCACAGAGACCTGGCAAGCCAGAAAGGGCTGGCAAGATATATTCAGGGCATTAAATGAGAAGAACATGCAGCCAATAATACTTTATCCAGCAAGACTGACATTCAAAATGGATGGAGAGATAAAGAGTTTCCAAGACCGGCAAGGCTTAAAAGACTATGCAACCACCAAGCTGACACTGCAGGAAATATTAAGGGGGGTTCTATAAAAGAGGAAAAATCCTAAGAATAGCATTGAACAGAAATATAGAGACAATCTACAGAGAGTAAGACTTCAAAGATAACACGATGTCAATAAAAACGTATCTATCAATAATCACTCTCAATGTGAATGGCCTAAATATGCCCATAAAATGACACAGGGTTGCCAGATTGGATAAAACGACAGGACCTATCCATATGTTGTCTACAAGAGACCCATTTTGAATCTAAAGATACACCTAGACTGAAAGTAAAGGGATGGAGAAGCATCTTTCATGCCAATGGGCCTCAAAAGAAGGCCGGGGTAGCGATTCTCATATCAGACAAATTAGATTTTAAACTAAAGACTGTAGTCAGAGATACAGAAGGACACTACATCATTCTTAAAGGGACTATCCATCAAGATTATCTAATAATTGTAAATACCTACGCCCCCAATATGGGAGCAGCCAATTTCATAAGAAAACTGTTAATCAAGATAAAGAGTCATATTGATATGAATACATTAATAGTAGGAGATCTTAACACGCCTCTTTCAGAAATAGATCATCAATGCAGAAATTCAATAAAGAAACAAGAGCATTGAATGACACATTGGACCAGATGAACCTCATAGATATATACAGATCATTCCACCCTAAAACAACAGAAAACTCATTCTTCTCAAGTGCACATGGAACCTTCTCAAGAATAGACCACATACTGGGTCACAAATCAGGACTCAACCGATACCAAAAGACTGAGATTATTCCCTGCACATTCTCAGATCACAATGGTTTGAAACTGGAGCTCAATCACAAGGAAAAGTTCCGAAGGAACTCAAACACCTGGAAGCTAAAGACCACCTTGCTTAAGAATGCTTGGACCAATCAGGAGATCCAAGAAGAGCTGAAACAATTCATGGAAACCAAGGAGAATGAAGACACTTCAGTCCAAAACCTATGGGATACAGCAAAGGCGGTCCTAAGGGGGAAATACATAGCCATCCAAGCCTCCCTCCAAAAAATGGAAAAATCCAGAACACACCAGCCCTCTCTACACCTTAAAGACCTGGAGAATCAACAACAAATCAAACCAACTCCACACAGAAGAAGGTTAATAATCAAGTTTAGAGCAGAGATCAATGAGGTAGAAACCAGAGATACAGTAGAACGTATCAATGAAACTCGAAGTTGGTTTTTTGAAAGAATCAATAAGATTGATAAACCATTGGCCACACTAAACCAAAAGAAAAGAGAGAAAGCCCAAATTCATAAAATTATGAATGAAAAGGGAGAGATCATAACTAAAACCAAGGAAGTAGAAAGAATCATCAGAAGTTATTATCAAAGTTATATGCCAATAAGCTAAGCAACCTAGATGAAATGGATGCATTCCTGGAAAACTATAAACTCCCAAAATTGAACCAGGAAGAAATGGACAACCTGAATAGACCGATATCTAGTAACGAGATTGAAGCAGTGATCAAAAACCTCCCAAAAAACAAGAGCCCAGGACCTGATGGATTCCCTGGGGAATTCTACCAAACTTTCAAAGAAGAAATAACACCTATTCTCCTGAAGCTGTTTCAAAAAATTGAAGCAGAAGGAAAACTTCCAGACTCTTTCTATGAAGCCAGCATTACGCTGATCCCCAAACCAGGCAAAGACCACAGCAAAAAGGAGTGTTTCAGACCAATATCCTGATTAATATTGATGCTAAGATTCTCAACAAGATCCTAGCAAATAGGATCCAACAGCACATTAAAAATATTATCGACCATGACCAGGTGGGATTCATCCCTGGGTTACAAGGATGGTTCAACATTCGCAAATCAATCAATGTGACAGAACAAATCAATAAGAGAAGAGAGAAGAACCACATGGTCCTCTCAATTGATGCAGAAAAAGCATTTGACAAAATCCAGCATCCGTTCCTGACTAAAATGCTTCAAAGTATAGGGATAGAGGGAACATTCCTGAACTTGATAAAATCTATCTATGAAAGACCCACAGCAAATATCATCCTCAATGGGAAAAAGCTTGCAGCCTTCCCGTTGAGATCAGGAACACGACAAGGATGCCCACTCTCACCACTCTTGTTCAACATAGTATTAGAAGTCCTAGCAACAGCAATCAGACAACAAAGAGAAATAAAAGGTATCCAAATTGGCAAGGAAGAAGTCAAATTCTCTCTCTTCGCAGATGACATGATTCTTTATATGGAAAACCATAAGACTCCACCCCCAAACTACTAGAACCCATACAACAATTCAGCAACGTGGCAGGATACAAAGTCAATGTACAGAAATCAGTGGCTTTCTTATACACTAACAATGAAAATACAGAAAGGGAAATTAGAGAATCAGTCCCATTTACTATAGCACCAAGAACCATTAGATACCTGGGAATAAACTTAACCAAAGAGGTAAAGGATCTGTACTCGAGGAACTACAGAACACTCATGAAAGAAATTGAAGACACAAAAAGATGGAAGACTGGGGCGCCTGGGTGGCTCAGTGGGTTAAAGCCTCTGCCTTCGGCTCCGGCCATGATCCCGGGGTCCTGGGATCGAGCCCACATTGGGCTCTCTGCTCCGCAAGGAGCCTGCTTCCTCCTTTCTCTCCCTGCCTGCCTCTCTGACTACTTGTGATCTCTGTCTGTCAAATAAATAAATAAAATCTTAAAAAAAAAGATGGAAGACCATTCCATACTCTTGGATCTGAAGAATAAATATTGTTAAAATGCCTATACTGCCTAGAGCAATCTATACTTTTAATGCCATTCCGATCAAAATTCCACTGGTATTTTTCAAAGAGCAGGAGCAAATAATCCTAAAATTTGTATGGAATCAGAAGAGACCCCGATTTATTAAGGAAATGTTGAAAAACAAAAATAAAACTGGAAGCAGCACATTACTTGATTTCAAGCTTTACTACAAAACTGTGATCACCAAGACAGCATGGTACTGGCATAAAAACAGACACAGAGACCAGTGGAACAGAGTTGGGAGCCCAGATATGGACCCTAAATTCTATGGTCAGTTAATCTTTGACAAAACAGGAAAAAATATACAGTGGAAAAAAGACAGTCTCTTCAGTAAATGGTGCTGGGAAAACTGGGCAGCTATATGTAGAAGAATGAAACTCGACCTTTCTCTTACACCGTACACAAAGATAAACTCAAAATGGATAAAAGACCTCAACGTGAGACAGGAATCCATCAGAATCCTGGAGGAGAACATAGGCAGTAATCTCTTCGATATCAGCCACAGCAACTTCTTTCAAGATATATCTCCAAAGGCAAAGGAAACAAAAGCAAAAATGAACTTTTGGGACTTCATCAAAATCAAAAGCTTCTGCACAGAAAAGGAAACAGTCAACAAAACAAAGAGGCAACCCACGGAATGGGAGAAGATATTTGCAAAGGACAGTGCAGACAATAGGATGATATCCAGGACCTATAAAGAACTCCTCAAACTCAACACACACAAAACACATAATCATATAAAAAATGGGCATAAGATATGAACAGACACTTCTCCAGTGAAGACATACAAAGGGCTATCAGACACATGAAAAAATGTTCATTGTCACTAGCCATCAGGGAGATTCAAATTAAAACCACATTGAGATACCACCTTACACCAGTTAGAATGGCCAAAATTAGCAAGACGTGAAGCAACGTGTGTTGGAGAGGATGTGGGGAATGGGGAACCCTCTTCCGCTACTGTTGGAATGCAAGTTGGTGCAGCCACTTTGGAGAACAGTGTGGAGATTCCTCAAGAAATTGAAAATAGAGCTTCCCTATGACCCTGCAATTGCACTCCTGGGTATTTACCCCAAATATACAGATGTAGTGAAAAGAAGGGCCATCTGTACCCCAATGTTTATAGCAGTAATGGCCACGGTCGCCAAACTGTGGAAAGAACCAAGATGCCCTTCAACGGACGAATGGATAAGGAAGATGTGGTCCATATACACTATGGAGTATTATGCCTCCATCAGAAAGGATGAATACCCAACTTTTGTAGCAACATGGACGGGACTGGAAGAGATTATGCTGAGTGAAATAAGTCAAGCATAGAGAATCAATTATCATATGGTTCACTTATTTGTGAAGCATAACAACGAGCATGGAGGACAAGGGGAGATGGAAAGGAGAAGGGAGTTGAGGAAAATTGGAAGGGGAGGTGAACCATGAGAGACTATTGACTCTGAAAAACAATCTGAGGGTTTTGAAGGGGTGGGGGGTGGGAGGTTGAGGGATCCAGGTGGTGGGTATTGGAGAGGGCACGGATTGCATGGAGCACTGGGTGTGATGCAAAAACAATGAATACTGTTACACTGAAAAGAAATGAAAAATTAAAAAAAATATAATCAGATAGAAATTACAATTAGAATTAGCAAAAAAAAAAAAAAAGAAAGAAAGAAATTAAAAATAGAGCTTCCCTATGACCCTGCAATTGCACTACTGGGTATTTACCACAAAGATACAGATGTAGTGAAAAGAAGGGCCATCTGTACCCCAATGTTTATAGCAGCAATGGCCATGGTCGCCAAACTGTCGAAAGAACCAAGATGCCCTTCAACGGACGAATGGATAAGGAAGCTGTGGTCCATATATACTATGGAGTATTATGCCTCCATTAGAAAGGATGAATACCCAACTTTTGTAGCAACATGGATGGGACTGGAAGAAATTATGCTGAGTGAAATAAGTCAAGCAGAGAAAGTCAATTATCATATGGTTTCACTTATTTGTGGAGAATCACAAATAACATGGAGGACATTGGGAGATGGAGAGGAGAAGGGAGTTGAGGGAAATTGGAAGGGGAGGTTAACCATGAGAGACTATGGACTCTGAAAAACAACCTGAAGATTTTGAAAGGGTGGGGGGGGGGGGGTTGGGAGAGCCAGGTGGTGGGTATTCAGGAGCACTGGGTGTGGTGCTAAAACAATGAATTCTGTTACGCTGAAAAGAAATATTAAAAAAAATAATAGATGAAATTAATATAGAAAATTCTCTCAACAATATTGAAAGTAGGTAACACTTATTTATTATTTCTTTGTTTATTGAAAGCACAAATGAGCTACACTCTTTCTGTGTAATTCCCAACACCATCAATTGTCTCTGGATGTTGTCACCAAGGGGCGCTATGCACCTGCTTAGTGCTGGCAAGGCCTGAAACCAACTGAAATGGTTCCACCTGACTGGTCCCTGTGCATCTGCTAGCTGCTTGAGTGAGAGGTGACAGCAGCTGCTTCCTCCCAGCGGACAAACTCAGAGCTCTTGACCACCCAGACTTCCTCTTGTGGGGGTGAAGCTATTAGCTGGGCTGAGGACCTAGAATCAAAGGGAATTATGGCCTCATATTTCCATAATGCACTGCCAAATGCACCCTTTTCCCCAAAAGCTCAGGAGGAGATTAAGGGCACATCCCAGAGCGACAGCTGTAAGGTCAGTGTATCTGTAGAAAATCCATAGCATGACCTGGACTCCTCTCTTCCACCTCCCCTCTTCACCCATTGCTCAGTTTCATGGAGATTTCAGAGGGCAACATTTGGAGGGATCCCTCTGACTTTACTCTCCATTCCTTACATTATATTAGGGACAAGTTCTCAGGCTGTGGTGACTTAGGGGACCTCACTGACTGTGTTCCCCAGGAGAAGATTGACTCTCACCTGTTGCTCCAGCGCTGGAGCAGTTACAAATGTTCACTATCCATACTGCCAGCAGAGGCCTGTTCAAGTCCCCAGGACATTGATTTATGATATAAGCAATAAATACTCCTGGACCCCCACCAAGTTTTCAGGCTCCCTCTTTGGGAGCAAAGCTCCCCTGACCATCAATGTGCTTTAGCCTGAGAATGAGGCTGAACACCACGGGTGGCTACTCTCAGAGTGGTGCCTCATGCAGTAACAGACCTACATGAGGAAAGAAGATAAAACATTTTTCACCAAGTGTGGGTAAAGTGTGATCATGTGATATTGGCATCCCATCACCAGACACCTGACTTCTCAGGATAAACTAAATATTAACGATCCATTTAGAGATGAGGATGGGATAGGTCTGAACTTATTAACATTCATGTTTGAGTCTTAAAGTGGAGAAAAAATATGAATGTCATGGCAGGACCTGGTACACAAAAGCATAATTCAGTTATTTTGTATTAGAGAAACAACACTATGTGCGAAATCAGAGCTAAGAATTTAAGTCAAATACATTTCCTCAGGAAAAAAATCTCCAATATTCTTTGGAAGCTCAGAACAAATGAAGGAAACCATCATTTTGTGGTTTATAAAGTTTTTTTTAAAATTAGTTTCCATTTCAATGCAAAGCAAGTATATCGCATACTTTGTAAGACAAATGAACAAATATAATTTTTTGGTATTGATTATTCTCTAAAGGTCTACATGAAAAATGTCAACCCAAGGAAGGTATGTCGAAGTTCTAAAACACAGGACTCAATAATATGGCTTTATTTGAAAATAGGATTGCTGTAGATGTAATTAGTTAAGTTGCTGGCCTTATAATCCAATGTGACTGGTGTCCTTATAACTTTTCATCCATATAGAGATGAGAAGTCTCCATGGGAAGAAGGATCAATGACTGAAGTTTGAGCTGCAAGCCAGGGAAGTCTACACATTGTCCTCAAACCTCTGAAAGCATGAAGGAAGGGACAAGGAAGGACTCCCTTACTAGTTTCAGAGGGGACCAGTCCCTATCTTTTGGATTTTGAAGTTTTAGCCTCTAGAGGAGGAATGCCATACATTTCTACTGTTAAGATACCTAGTTTGTGTGTTTTGTTACGGTAGCACTAGGACAGCAATACATCTAATGTCAATGTACGTAAATATGGAAGTGTCCATAAGTGAAGAAATACAGATTGAAAATGAAATTATTTCTCATTTATAAAATTGGCAAATATTGTTTCAGACTGATGTATTACCTGCTATCTTGTATGGGCTAATAGGAAATCTCACAACAGTCATATACATTGATGGTGAAATGACAAATTGGTGAATCAATTTTTGGAACTTAATTTTCAAAGCTTTTTAATCAAAAGGAAACAAAAGCGAAAATAAACTTTTGGGACATCATCAAAATCAAAAGCTTCTGCACAGAAAAGGAAACAGTCAAGAAAACAAAGAGGCAACCCACGGAATGGGAGAAGATATTTGCAAATGACAGTACAGACAAAAGGTTGATATCCAGGATCTATAAAGAACTCTTCAAACTCAACACACACAAAACACATAATCATATAAAAAAATGGCCATAAGATATGAACAGACACTTCTTCAATGAAGACATACAAATGGCTATCAGACACATGAAAAAATGTTCATCGTCACTAGCCATCAGGGAGATTCAAATTAAAACCACATGGAGATACCACCTTACACCAGTTAGAATGGCCAAAATTAGCAAGACAGGAAACAACATGTGTTGGAGGGGATGTGGAGAAAGGGGAACCCTCTTCCACTGTTGGTGGGAATGTAAGTTGGTGCAGCCACTTTGGAGAACAGTGTGGAGATTCCTCAAGAAATTGAAAATAGAGCTTCCCTATGACCCTGCAATTGCACTCCTGGGTATTTACCCCAAATATACAGATGTAGTGAAAAGAAGGGCCATCTGTACCCCAATGTTTATAGCAGCAATGGTCATGGTCACCAAACTGTCGAAAGAACCAAGATGCCCTTCAACGGATGAATGGATAAGGAAGCTGTGGTCCATATACACTATGGAGTATTATGCCTCCATCAGAAAGGATGAATACCCAACTTTTGTAGCAACATGGATGGGACTGGAAGAGATTATGCTGAGTGAAATAAGTCAAGCATAGAGAATCAATTATCATATGGTTCACTTATTTGTGGAGCATAACAAATAGCATGGAGTACAAGGGGAGTTAGAGAGGATAAGGGAGTTGGGGGAAATTGGAAGGGGAGGTGAACCATGAGAGACTATGGACTCTGAAAATCTGAGGGTTTTGAAGGGGCGGGGGGTGGGAGGTTGGGGGAACCAGGTGGTGGGTATTAGAGAGGGCACGGATTACATGGAGCACTGGGTGTGGTGCAAAAACAATGAATACTGTTATGCTGAAAATGAAAAAAATAAAATAAAATAAAAAAATTAAATAAATACATGGTTTGAGTCATTATATTTTACAAAGCAATTGTTAAAGAAAATTACAGAACTAAGACACTTAAGAATGAATATATAAATATGTCCTGTCAGAGTAGCTGATGATGACAAATAACTGAAACTGACATGAATGTTTATCATTGGAAAAGTGGTCAAAGTATAGTAAATCATCCTGTGGAATAAATGAACTATGAATCCAAATCATAGAAACCTCCATGTACTTTTGAACAAAGATCACCAATTATGAGGATATCCTGGTGATGGTCATGGTCTAATGAAACGCGAAGACAAGACCTCATAATGTAGTGTGTATGTGTATATATATATATATATATATATATATATATATATATATTTAGTGAGAGATAGAGAGAGAGAGAGAGAGATACTTCAACGCATCCTTTAAAGTATTAACGGTTATCCATTCAGGAAGGAAGTGGCAGTGGAACAGAAGACTGGGTTTTCAGTGGATGACATCATATTAATTTTATGGAACACTTAGACAAATGTTACTAAATACCAATTCTTGTACTGAGATAATTTACAAAAATTAGATTTACAAAATCTTAAATATATCACAGAGTTAATAGAAAATAATTCTCATAAGAATAAAACAATTATTAAAGGGGAAATGAGTATCCACAGAAGTTATCAAGGACAAAAGACATGTTGTCCCCGACACAACATTCTTTTGGCAAAGACAAACATGAAGACAAGACAGGTACTGTGGGGGCTGGAGAAGCTAAGAGGAAACCCTGACAACAAGAACAATAACCAAGTAAGTCAATCTATAAGGGTAACACAGATAGAATTATTGCCAGGATAGCACGAATGAATTTCTCTGGAAAACTTCAAGCCTTGAGCTTAAATCAAGTAAATTAGGTCCCAGTAATGAAAGCAGGGGCAAGGAAGAAGCAAAGTCAGATAATCAGATAATTATAAAATATTGCTTAACATAAATATTTCAATTAGCTCTCTACTTGAGGGTGTTGATGACCTGGAAAAAATGAATAGCTGAACCCAAGAGAACTGACCTGCTCCTTCTACTCTCCTGGGTATTGACATCAAAAAGGTCCACCTGAAAGGTCAAAAAGCCCCTCCAGGAGGGCTAGGGAGTGTGACATGGGCTGGGGGTGGTGGGCTTGGTGTTTGAGGCCAGCAAGGGGGCACTGGTGGGCTGCTTCTGAGAGCTCAGGGATTTGGTCATGCAGAACAGGAAAATATATCACTGTCCCCTAAACACTTGGACAAGCAGTGTCCTCAATGTGTGTGACTTTCCTGAAGCAGGGCTCCCAGGAAACGCAACAGCTGTTAGCTCTGAAACACACATGGCTCATATTACATTCTCCACTGTTTCATGGAGTAATCTGCCCTGACCTGATTTTCATGGAAAAATAGATGAATAAGATGATTCTACAATAAAAATAAATTGACCTCCTGAACTCGAGGGGCAATGGTCCCTGCAAAAATGACAGGATTCAGCAGGGGAGGGGAGGTCTCCATGCCAACAATCAAGCCTTGACAAGTAGAATTTAAGGCCTTCTCCACCATAACCTGGATTATTCTCTTCACTTCCTCACTGATTAAATAGAGAGTTTCCTTTAGGGGAAAGTGAAAGGGTGGGGGAGTGAGGAAGGGCACTGTCTCTGCCTTCTGCTCCTATGATCTGGGCACAGGTGACTGTTATCCTATTCTTTGTGTCTCCTTCTGACCCTCGTTCCATGGTTTTGAGACAGATGGAGCTGGTTCTGCCATCCACAGGGTCTAAATCTCTGTTTAAAATACGATTTAAGGGGTGCCTGTGTAACTCAGCTGGTTAAGCGGCTATCTTCCACCCAGGTCATGATCCTGGAGTGTTGCATCGGTTTCTTCCCCAGCGGGGAGTCTGCTTCTCCCTTGGACCCTCCTTCCTCATGCTCGATCTCTCTCTCATTCTCTCTCTCAAGTAAATAAATAAGATCTTTAAATAAATAGAAAAAATTAAAAATGGTTTAAATATATATTAAAAGAGAGAACATGTATCCTAAACTCATATTCTCACTGCAGAAAATCAGCAGAGAGAGAGTAAAAACTAACAGGAAGAGTATAGGTTATGAAAATTAGGAGAAAATCTCTTTCATGAATGTAGATGATAGTAGCATATATGACTCATCACGTGAGCCACTAGATTCATATTATCTTAGAAAAAATTACTTTGCCCACTAGGGAGGACTGTGACTGAGACCAGTTGTATGCAGTCTCTAGTGATCAGGAACATGGAATATGGGGGACCAGAATTGAGCCATATGTCAGAAGTCCCAAACAAGACAGAGCTCCTTCTCTCCAAATGCTGCTTCCCTGATACTCTGTGGAAAGAATAGTGAAGTCACCAGACACACCACAAGAGACAGTGATCTCTAGAGCTCATAATCAGACTGCATCAGCATGTCTTCTCAGATAGAAGACCCGCCCAGAGGACGCTCCTCCTTGACTCATGCAGGACCACTCAGGACCCACAGGGGGCGCTGATCTACCACCTTCATGTGTGTGAGGGCTCCCGGGATCCTGGGTTCTTCTTTCATTTCCAAACATCAATCCAGCCATTCTTCTCTGGCTGCAGGTTTCCATCCAGATCTCCCCTGTGGGAAAGTGAATGGGACACTGGTGTCTGGGGAAAGCCAGGGATAATGTGTCCAGGTGGCCACCCTCAGGGCTCTAGCTGCTAACTATGACTTCTAAATGTGGTCTTGATGAAATCTGCAGTATGTGCATGAGCCCTTTATCTGCCATCATTTCATTTGTCATTTGGTATAGACTTTTATCATTTATGCCATTACTTTATAGTGACTTATGGAATGATATGGTTCATGTTTTCAGCTTTCCAATTCATTTTTCTCATGAGTATCAATACTGTCTCTCACTTCAAAATTTGATAGATATGAGGGACAGTTGGTCTCTAAAGTATCCAGTGCATTAGAAAATTATTTGGTATAAGTATTTTTCTGTGATATAAACTGCAGTTCTCAAACACATTCAAAAAAACAGGAAAGGGGGAGGAGTCAAGATGGCGGAGAAGTAGCAGCTGAGACTACTTCAGGTAGCGGGAGATCAGCTAGATAGCTTATCTAAAGATTGCAAACACCTACAAATCCAACGGGAGATCGAAGAGAAGAACAGCAATTCTAGAAACAGAAAATCAACCACTTTCTGAAAGGTAGGACTGGCGGAGAAGTGAATCCAAAGCGACGGGAAGATAGACCGCGGAGGGAGGGGCCGGCTCCCGGCAAGCGGCGGAGCCACGGAGCACAAAATCGGGACTTTTAAAAGTCTGTTCCGCTGAGGGACATCACTCCAGAGGCTAAACCAGGGTGAAGCCCACTGGGGTCAGCGTGGCCTCAGGTCCCGCAGGGTCACAGAAGGATCGGGGTGTCTGAGTGTCGCAGAGCTTGCAGGTATTAGAACAGGGAAGCCGGCTACAGAGACGGAGCCAAGGAGTGACTCTCAGCTCGGGCTTACCTTGAACCGGTCGCAGGCTCGGTGAGCTCGGAGCGCGGCTGGAGGCCAGGGTGACGGGAGTAATTGGGCGCTGTTATCTGAGGGCGCACTGAGGAGTGGGGCCCCGGGCTCTCGGCTCCTCCGGGCCAGGGACTGGGAGGCCGCCATCTTCATTCCCGTCCTCCAGACTCTACGGAAAGTGCTCAGGGAACAAAAGCTCCCGAAAGCGAACCCGAGCGGATTACTCAGCCCGGCCCCTGGTAAGGGCGGTGCAACTCCGCCTGGGGCAAAGACACTTGAGAATCACTACAACAGGCCCCTCCCCCAGAAGATCAACAAGAAACCCAGCCAGGACCAAGTTCACTTACGAGGAGTGCAGTTTCAATACCAAGGAGAGCAGCGGAATTCCAGAGGAGGAGAAAGCAAAACACGGAACTCATGGCTTTCTCCCCATGATTCTTTAGCCATGCAGTTAATTTAATTTTTTTTTCTTTTTCAATTTTTTTCTCTTCTTCTGCTAATTTTTTTAAACTTTTACCCTTTTCTTTTTTAACGTTTTTTAACTAGTTTATCTAATATATATATATATTTTCCTTTTTATATTTTTTTCATTATTGGTTTTCTTTTTTTATTTGTTTCTTTTTTCTTTTTTCTTTTTTTTCTTTCTGAACCTCTTTTTATCCCCTCCCCCCCCCTCACGATTTGGGATCTCTTCTGATTTGGTTAAAGCATATTTTCCTGCGGTTGTTGCCACCCTTTTAGTATTTTACTTACTCCTTCATATACTCTTATCTGGACAAAATGACAAGGCGGAAAAATTCACCACAAAAAAAAGAACAAGAGGCAGTACCAAAGGCTAAGGACCTAATCAATACAGACATTGGTAATATGTCAGATTTAGAGTTCAGAATGACTATTCTCAAGGTTCTAGCCGGGCTCGAAAAAGGCATGGAAGATATTAGAGAAACCCTCTTGGGAGATATAAAAGCCCTTTCTGGAGAAATAAAAGAACTAAAATCTAATCAAGTTGAAATAAAAAAGCTATTAATGAGGTGCAATCACTGCTCTCACTGCTAGGATAAATGAGGCAGAAGAAAGAATTAGCGATATAGAAGACCAAATGACAGAGAATAAGGAAGCTGAACAAAAGAGGGACAAACAACTACTAGACCACGAGGGCAGAATTCGAGAGATAAGTGACACCATAAGACGAAACAACATTAGAATCATTGGGATTCCAGAAGAAGAAGAAAGAGAGAGGGGAGCAGAAGGTATATTGGAGAGAATTATTGGAGAGAATTTCCCCAATATGGCAAAGGGAACAAGCATCAAAATCCAGGAGGTTCAGAGAACCACCCTCAAAATCAATAAGAATAGGTCCACACCCCGTCACCTAATAGTCAAATTTACAAGTCTTAGTGATAAAGAGAAAATCCTGAAAGCAGCCCGGGAGAAGAAGTCTGTAACATACAATGGTAAAAATATTAGATTGGCAGCAGACTTATCCACAGAGACCTGGCAGGCCAGAAAAAGCTGGCATGATATATTCAGAGTACTAAACGAGAAAAACATGCAGCCGAGAATACTATATCCAGCTAGGCTATCATTGAAAATAGAAGGAGAGATTAAAAGCTTCCAGGACAAACAAAAACTGAAAGAATTTGCAAACACCAAGCCAGCTCTACAGGAAATATTGAAAGGGGTCCTCTAAGCAAAGAGAGAGCCTAAAAGTAGTAGATCAGAAAGGAACAGAAACAATATACAATAACAGTCACCTTACAGGCAATACAATGGCACTAAATTCATATCTCTCAATAGTTACCCTGAATGTTAATGGGCTAAATGCCCCAATCAAAAGACACAGGGTATCAGAATGGATAAAAAAACAAAACCCATCTATATGTTGCCTACAAGAAACTCATTTGAAACCCGAAGACACCTTCAGATTTAAAGTGAGGGGGTGGAAAAGAATTTACCATGCTAATGGACATCAGAAGAAAGCAGGAGTGGCAATCCTTATATCAGATCACTTAGATTTTAAACCAAAGAATATAATAAGAGATGAAGATGGACACTATATCATACTCAAAGGATCTGTCCAACAAGAAGATCTAACAATTTTAAATATCTATGCCCCTAACGTGGGAGCAGCCAACTCTATAAACCAATTAATAACAAAATCAAAGAAACACATCGACAATCATACAATAATAGTAGGGGACTTTAACACTCCCCTCACTGAAATGGACAGATCATCCAAGCAAAAGATCAACAAGGAAATAAAGGCCTTAAATGACACACTGGACCAGATGGACATCACAGATATATTCAGAACATTTCATCCCAAAGCAACAGAATACACATTCTTCTCTAGTGCACATGGAACATTCTCCAGAATAGATCACATCCTTGGTTCTAAATCAGGTCTTAACTGTTATCAAAAAATTGGGATCATTCCCTGCATATTTTCAGACCACAATGCTCTGAAGCTAGAACTCAATCGCAAGAGGAAATTTGGAAAGAACCCAAATATATGGCGACTAAACAGCATCCTTCTAAAGAATGAATGGGTCAACCAGGAAATTAAAGAAGAATTGAAAAAATTCATGGAAACCAATGATAATGAAAATACAACAGTTCAAAATCTGTGGGACACAACAAAGGCAGTCCTGAGAGGAAAATATATAGCGGTACAAGCCTTTCTCAAGAAACAAGAAAGGTCTCAGGTACACAACCTAACCCTACACCTAAAGGAGCTGGAGAAAGAACAAGAAAGAAACCCTAAACCCAGCAGGAGAAGAGAAATCATAAAGATCGGAGCATAAATCAATGAAATAGAAACCAAAAAAAACAATAGAACAAATCAACGAAACTAGGAGCTGGTTCTTTGAAAGAATTAATAAGATTGATAAACCCCTGGCCAGACTTATCAAAAAGAAAAGAGAAAGGACCCAAATCAATAAAATCATGAATGAAAGAGGAGAGATCACAACTAACACCAAAGAAATACAGACAATTATAAGAACATATTATGAGCAACTCTATGCCAACAAATTTGACAATCTGGAAGAAATGGATGCATTCCTAGAGACATATAAACTACCACAACTGAACCAGGAAGAAATAGAAAGCCTGAACAGACCCATAACCAGTAAGGAGATTGAAACAGTCATCAAAAATCTCCAAACAAACAAAAGCCCAGGGCCAGATGGCTTCCCGGGGGAATTCTACCAAACATTTAAAGAAGAACTAATTCCTATTCTCCTGAGACTGTTCCAAAAAATAGAAATGGAAGGAAAACTTCCAAACTCATTTTATGAGGCCAGCATCACCTTGATCCCCAAACCAGACAAGGATCCCATCAAAAAAGAGAACTACAGACCAATATCCTTGATGAACACAGATGCGAAAATTCTCACCAAAATACTAGCCAATAGGATTCAACAGTACATTAAAAGGATTATTCACCACGACCAAGTGGGATTTATTCCAGGGCTGCAAGGTTGGTTCAACATCCGCAAATCAATCAATGTGATACAACACATTAATAAAAGAAAAAACAGGAACCATATGATACTCTCCATAGATGCTGAAAAAGCATTTGACAAAGTACAACATCCCTTCCTGATCAAAACTCTTCAAAGTGTAGGGATAGAGGGCACATACCTCAATATTATCAAAGCCATCTATGAAAAACCCATCGCAAATATCATTCTCAATGGAGAAAAACTGAAATCTTTTCCGCTAAGGTCAGGAACACGGCAGCGATGTCCGTTATCACCACTGCTATTCAACATAGTACTAGAAGTCCTAGCCTCAGCAATCAGACAACAAAAAGAAATTAAAGGCATCCAAATCGGCAAAGAAGAAGTCAAACTATCACTCTTCGCAGATGATATGATACTATATGTGGAAAACCCAAAAGACTCCACTCCAAAACTGCTAGAACTTGTACAGGAATTCAGTAATGTGTCAGGATATAAAATCAATGCACAGAAATCAGTCGCATTTCTCTACACCAACAACAAGACAGAAGAAAGAGAAATTAAGGAGTCCATCCCATTTACAATTGCACCCAAAACTATAAGATACCTAGGAATAAACCTAACCAAAGAGACTAAGAATCTATACACAGAAAACTATAAAGTACTTATGAAAGAAATTGAGGAAGACACAAAGAAATGGAAAAATGTTCCATGCTCCTGGATTGGAAGAATAAATATTGTGAAAATGTCTATGCTACCTAAAGCAACCTACACATTTAATGCAATTCCTATCAAAGTACCACCCATTTTTTTCAAAGAAATGGAACAAATAATCCTAAAATTTATATGGAACCAGAAAAGACCTCGAATAGCCAAAGGAATATTGAAAAAGAAAGCCAAAGTTGGTGGCATCACAATTCCGGACTTCAAGCTCTAGTACAAAGCTGTCACCATCAAGACAGCATGGTACTGGCACAAAAACAGACACATAGATCAATGGAACAGAATAGAGAGCCCAGAAATAGACCCTCAACTCTATGGTCAACTGATCTTCGACAAAGCAGGAAAGAATGTCCAATGGAAAAAAGACAGCCTCTTCAATAAATGGTGTTGGGAAAATTGGACAGCCACATGCAGAAAAATGAAATTGGATCATTTCCTTACACCACACACGAAAATAGACTCAAAATGGATGAAGGACCTCAATGTGAGAAAGGAATCCATCAACATCCTTGAGGAGAACACAGGCAGCAACCTCTTTGACCTCAGCCGCAGCAACATTTTCCTAGGAACATCGCCAAAGGCAAGGGAAGCAAGGGCAAAAATGAACTATTGGGATTTTATCAAGATCAAAAGCTTTTGCACAGCAAAGGAAACAGTTCACAAAACCAAAAGACAACTGACAGAATGGGAGAAGATATTTGCAAACGACATATCAGATAAAGGGCTAGAGTCCAAAATCTATAAAGAACTTAGCAAACTCAACACCCAAAGAACAAATAATCCAATCAAGAAACGGGCAGAAGACATGAACAGACATTTCTGCAAAGAAGACATCCAGATGGCCAACAGACACATGAAAAAGTGCTCCATATCACTCAGCATCAGGGAAATACAAATCAAAACCACAATGAGATACCACCTCACACCAGTCAGAATGGCTAAAATTAACAAGTCAGGAAATGACAGATGCTGGCGAGGATGCGGAGAAAGGGGAACCCTCCTACACTGTTGGTGGGAATGCAAGCTGGTGCAACCACTCTGGAAAACAGCATGGAGGTTCCTCAAAATGTTGAAAATAGAACTACCCTATGACCCAGCAATTGCACTGCTGGGTATTTACCCTAAAGATACAAACGTAGTGATCCGAAGGGGCACGTGCACCCGAATGTTTATAGCAGCAATGTCTACAATAGCCAAACTATGGAAAGAACCTAGATGTCCATCAACAGACGAATGGATAAAGAAGATGTGGTATATATATACAATGGAATACTATGCAGCCATCAAAAGAAATGAAATCTTGCCATTTGCGACAATGTGGATGGAACTAGAGGGTATCATGCTTAGCGAAATAAGTCAATCAGAGAAAGACAACTATCATATGATCTCCCTGATATGAGGGAGAGGAGATGCAACATGGGGGGTTAATGTGGTAGGAGAAGAGTAAATGAAACAGGTTGGGATTGGGAGGGAGACAAGCCATAAGTGACTCTTAATCTCACAAAACAAACTGAGGGTTGCTGGGCAGAGGGGGGTTGGGAGGGGGGGTGTTATGGACATTGGGTAAGGTATGTGCTATGGTGAGTGCTGTGAAGCTTGTAAACGTGGAGATTCACAGACCTGTACCCCTGGGGGAAAAATATATATATATATGTTTATAAAAAATAAAATTATAAAAAAAAAAGAAAAAGAAAAAAAACCAGGAAAGGTATCCGGCAAGATTTATCAAACCAATAATTTACTAGTTATTCCAAAATGAATGCCAATGATTTATAACTCATCTGGGGATAAGCACCAGCCCTGAACCTCATCCATCCCCATCACCCTCCTGTTAGTCCTCCTAACTACTAGGCACTTCTCCAGTGTGCTAAGTACTTCTGCTCCTCAGCCGGAAGGGAAAGGGAATGGAAAAAGCAACTTGATAGTCACATCCACTTATTTGCACAACACCTTTTTCTTTCTTTTTTTTAAAATTTCATTTAGTTTTTTTTTTTAGGCAAACTTTATGCCCAGTATGGGACTTGAGGTCATGACCCTGTGATCAAATATCTCATGCTATATGGACTGAGCCAATCAGGCACACAGTGTCCTTTTCATTTTTGATCATAAGTCACACATGATTCTACTTGTAATACCCTATGATCCTGGGTCACCATGGCCTGAATTCCTGATCTCATTATCACCTCTCACTGCACAGGTATAAACAGGACTTGGGGAGGAGGACAATCCTCTAACCTTTATCAGCCACACTATCCTAAAAGCATGAGGAAATTTATCTTGGTCTCTCTTCTACATAATCCATGAGTGCCTGTGTTTGGAGTTTTCCTCTCCCAGGATGTGCTGACTCAGTTGCATCCCTGGGATCATCAGCCAGACTCACTTGAACCCTGAGGAATAGTTTCAGTGTTGGCAACTATGCTTTTAACTGGTTCTAGCAGAAGATAGGGAGCCCTCCACGTTATCTCCCTTACTTCTAAACAGACTCATATAAGTACCAAGGCTCCAGGGTCCCTGGTCACTTCTCTGAATCCAAAGATGCCTCAGCCAATGCAGGGCTTCTGCTCATCTTTGGGCTGCAGCCTGAGGATGAGGCTGATGATTACTGTGCTACAGCTCATGGCACTGGGAGCACCTACCATTACTCATAGTGTCTCAGATAACAAGGAAGTGAGACATAATCCCTATCCACACAGATAATAGCTGTGAACTTTTTTTTTTTCCAGTGAGAAACTTATCTGGAGTAACATGCAGGGGGGCACTCATCTGCCGAAAGATCTGTCCTTAAATAAGGGAAAAAAAAAAAACACTTATTTTGAATGTAAAATAAGAGAAAATTGGGCATCCAACGATCATACTGATGGATCAGGCAAAAGAATCAAAATCTAAATCCCCACAATGTCTGGAGAATGAATACATGCTGCCCAGTGAACATTATCCACAATCAGTTTCACCACCTTATTCCATAAAATGTGACCTTGTGTCACTAGTGATATATCCACAGTTGATATATTGGCAATAATCCTCGTCACAGACATAGTCTGCTCTCTCTGAAAGAGCTACTCATTAATTTGGACCAGATCTTACAGACAACACCCCCACACTCACCATCCTCTTCCCCTCTCTGATCCCCTGTGCCTCAGGCCTTCGTGTTCTGTTTCTGAATTTTTTTAAGATTTTATTTATTTATTTGACAGAGAGAGAGAGAGAGAGAGAGAGAGAGAGAGAGAGATCACAAGTAGGCAGAGAGGCAGGCAGAGAGGAAGAGAAGCATGTTCCCCGCTGAGCAGAGAGCCCAATGCGGGGCTCAATCCTAGAACCCTGGGATCATGACCTGAGCTGAAGGCAGAGGCTTTAACCCACTGAGCCACCCAGGCGCCCCTCTGTTTCTGAATCTTGAGGTCTGAATTGATTATCCACACAGGGTTTCAGAGAACATTGAAAATGATCTTGCTCTAGTTTCCTTTCTCCAGTTTCCATCTCTAGGGAGGAGAATGACCAGAAAATAGAGCTGCTTTCAACCCCTCATATTCTCCTTCCTGTTGTCAACCCCAGGCTCTGCCTTTCTGCTTCTGACTTGCCAAGTCAGTCCCTTTAATATGAAAGTAAGATTAATACATTTTTTAAAAAACTGATGTGTTTATCCTACCTTTCAGTATTGTTACACAAAATATGTTGATTTTTGCTCCTCCTTCACAATTAATTAATCCCTACCTATGGGGAGGATTGAAAGAATCTATGGATGTAGGATCACCTGCAGATTTCAGAATACAAAATAATTTTCCTTATGTCCCTGTCTCCTCAATGCTGAGGGAACTTCTGGGAAAGGAGAATTCGGAAATCAGAGAGGAATCAGGCAAGAGGAAAAGAAATCAGCCCCCTGCACAGAACTGGCCCTGTGTCAGTGTGGACCCTTCACTGCTTTGGACCTGTTCCTCATCTATGTGGTTCTACAAGAGTCACCACCTCACCCTAGAACAACTAAGTGAGCCATGTACATGCTCACTATATGGAGAGAGAGAGTAGAGAAAAAAATATCTCCTGAGGTGATGGGAGGCCCTATCAGGAGGCACATGGCCTGGCACTAAGGAAGGTGACAGTGGACAGTGAGGAGGCAGTTCTTTCTTTCTAATGGGCCCATTGCATCACCATGTCACATAATGCTGGGTGTGGGCCTGGATCCCAGGGGGACCCAGTCATCTGATTCTGAGGGTCAAGGGTTAATCAGAGCAGGGATCTGCCAACTGGCACAACCTGTGTCCTCTGCTCAGTGCTCACAGCTGTGACCACCCCCAGTCCCCCCACAGCTTCTCCCTGCCCTCACCTCTGATATTGTCAGACAGAGTAACATAACAGAAAGTCAGTGAGGGGTCAGAAAGCTGGGGTCTCCTTTGCGTATTTGGGCCCTCCCTCTCTCAGATGCTTAAGAGGGGAAGTAAGGGATTAAGGGAGGTTCGGCTCCACTGTGAGGTCTCAGAAGGCAGGATCAGTGAAGGCCTCCACCATGGTCTTGTCCCCTCTCCTCCTTACCCTCATTGTTTACTGCACAGGTTACAGGATAAGGGAACAAGGGAAAGGGCCCTGGGAGGATATGGGAGCCCTACTTCTTCCTCTTGTCTCTAGAAGTGAGCAATACCATCTCTGTGTTTCTCCCACTTCCAGCGTCCTGGGCTGTGCTGACTCAGCTACCCTCAGTTTCTGGGGACCTGGGTCAGAATGTCACCATCTCCTGCAGTGCAAGCACATACATCCATAGTTTTGTTGCAGAATCGTAACAACAGCTCCCAGGAAAGGCTCTTAAACCCTCATACCTTCTGGTAGCAACTGACCCTCAGGTGTCCCTGACCAGTTTTCCAGTTCCAACGCTGGTGACTCAGGCTCTCTGATCATCACTGGGCTCTAGGCTTAAAGTTGATTATTACTGCCAGTGCTATGATCCTAATCTCAGAGTTCACACAGTGTTCCAGGCATGTAGGGAAGTGAGACAAAAACCTGCTGCCCCCACAGCAATGGGACTCCCTATGCAGCTCCAACTTGTTGGCTAAATGGGCTGCTGCTATTTTGATATAAATTTGGGTATCAGACCCATCTTAAGGAATTTGTCCACAAAGTCTTTCCACAGTCTCTTAAAATTTCCCTTGATCCCTGTCCTTGGGAACAAGATATTCTGTGATTTCCTCAAACTGAGCACAAATTCCTGGGTTGCAGGTGCAGGGTCTCCAGAGGAGACAGTCCATGACAGCTCAGGGTAGAAACAGGGTCACAACCTCCAGCTATATCTGAATCAGGACACATTGGGAGTGTCCAAAATGTGTCCTGGTACCAACAGCTCCCATGAATGGGGGACCAAATCCTCATCTGATGGTTAGACCTTCTGGGAGCGCTGGTCCTTTGTCTGACTCCATGAATAGCAACTGTGGCTTGCGGATCATCACAGGGCTGAGTTCTAAAGATGCCATTCTTCACTGTCCCCTCCCCCTTGTGACAGCATGTCAGGGTTAATCAAAGTCCAGGGCCCATGAAAATGGAATCCAGAACACCTTTCTCATCTTCTTGTAGGGGCAGGCTCATGCACCCACTCAGGCCAGGCTATGTCTTCTGCTTCTGCTAATCCTGCTTTTGAAAACATGGGTCCAAGTTCCAGGCATTGGGACCACCTAGGAGTGAGGGGTTCTCCTTCCCACTGTCCTCAAAGACACTCACTGTAGCCCCTTCCTAGACAAAGGATCTCACAGGACACAGAAAGTTCATCTCCCCCAACAGATTGGGAGCACAGAGTCTCCTTGTACTAAAGTTAATGGACTGGGTGTAGCAGGTCCAGTGTAATATCACTCATCAACTGAGGAATCCAGGATCTCCATTCTTCATCAATTACTTATCTATAAGTTTTCATACATATATAGTCCTTTTAATAGTCTTCAATAGAAATGCCTGTTCTTTTTGCTCACTGGGATAAATTTTTCTGTCACTATTGCACCAGCCTTGTGGTATCTATGGCTGAATCATATTGTAGCCTTTTGAAATAACTCCGTGTCTATTCCCATCACTATTGAGATCTAACCAGTAATGTTTCTTGTTCACTTCCAAGATGTTGAATAATAACATTTTGGTCACATTTCCCATTCCTGAACTTGTAGAAATGTGCTCCCTTCAGTCACCACATTAGCTAAGTGCCTGGTTGTAGGAATGATTTCTATCTGTGTGGAAGAGTGTGTGTTATCACAGTGTGAGTGTCTCTGTCTGTTTTTCTTTTATGTGGTTTTTAAAAAAATTTTTAAATTTATTTTCAGCATAACAGTATTCATTGTTTTTGCACCATACCCAGTGCTCCATGCAATCCGTGCCCTCTCTAATACCCACCACCTGGTTCCCCCAACCTCCCACCCCCAGCCCCTTCAAACCCCTCAAATTGTTTTTCAGAATCCATAGTCTCTCATGGTTCACCTCCCCTTCCAATTTCCCTCAACTCCCTTCTCCTCTCTAACTCCCCTTGTCCTCCATGCTATTTGTTATGTATATTTTATGTGGTTTTTATTAGGGCTTTGATTTCAACATAGTCAAAGGAACGTTCAAGGTCTAGTGAGTTCATGGTATTTACATTTTTTAAATTTATTAATATATCTTAGATCATTTCTCAATATATACTCTCTATATCTGCAATAACACACTATGACCACTGTGTATGTATATATTAATCTGATAGTAGAATCTCACTATTGACATTTTATTTAGAACATATGTTTCAATATATCAGAATATTATGCAATTGTATTTTTCTGTATTTTATGTATCAAGTGTATGTAAGGCTGTTCTATTTCTTTCTATAAGGATTTAAATTTATCATAATTTTCAAATACACATTACCAACATTTATTGCTCCCTGCCTTGTTAATTTTAGCCATTCTGACTGATGTGTGCTGGTATCTCTTTGGGGTCTTGATTTGTATTCCCCTAATGTCAAGTGATGTGGAGCATTTTTTCTGGTGTCTATTGGCCAATGGTAAGTCTTCTTCAGATAAATGTCTGCTCAGGTCTCCTACCCATTTCTTGACTGGATTATTTGTTTTTGGGTGTTGGGTTTGATAAATTCTTTATAGATCTTGGATACAAGCCCTTTATGTGTGTGTCATTTGCAAATATTTTCTTCAGTTCCACAGCTTTAAGTTTTGTTGACTGTTTCTGTTGTCATCCAGAAGCTTTTTATCTTTATGAAGTCCCAATAGTTCTTTTTTGTTTCCCTTGCATTTTGATAAGTTTCTAGCAAAAACTTCTGTGGCTGAGATGGAAGGGGTTGCTGCCTATGTTCTCCTTTAGGATTTTGATGGACTCCTATCTGTTTGGTCTTTCATCCATTTTGAATTTATGTGTGTGTATGGTGTAAGATAATGGTCCAGTTTCATTCTTCTGAACATAACTCTCCAATATTCCCAGCAGCATTTAATGAAGAGACTGTCTTTTTTGCATTGGGTATTATTTCCTGCCTTGCCAAAGATTAGTTGACCATAGAGCTGAGGATCCATTTCTAGGGTTTCTGTTCAGTTCCACTGATTATGTGTTTGTTTTTGTGCCATTATCAAACTGTCATGATGATTATAGTTCTGCAATAGAGATATAAGCTTCATATTGTGATGCCAAATGTTTTGGTTTTCATTTTTAACATTCCTCTGGCAATCTGGGGTCTTTTCTGGTTCCATACACATTTTAGGATTATTTCCTTCAGCTCTGTGAAAATGTGGATGGTATTTAAGAAAGGATTGCACTGAATGTGTAGATGGCTCTGGGTAGCATGGGCATTTTAACAATTTTTATTCTTCTAATACATGAGTATTGAATGTTTTTCCATTTCTAGGTGTCTTCCTCAATTTCTCTCATGAGTATCCAATAGTTTTCTGATACAGATCCTTTGCCTCTTTTGTTAGTTTTATTCATAGATATCATATGGTTTGGGGTATAATTGTAAATGGGATCAACTCCTTAATTTCTCTTTATTATGTTTCATTATTTGTCTATAGAAATGCAACTGATTTTTGTGCATTGACTTTATATACTACAATATTGCTGAATTGCTGTATGAGCTCTATCATTTATTGGGTGGAGTCTTTTGGGTTTTCCACATTAAATATCATGTCTTAAGTGAGGAGTGAGATTTTGACTACTTCTTTGCCAGCATAAATGTCATTTAGTTCTTTTTGTTCTCTGATTGGTGAGGCTAGGACTTCTAGTACTATTTTGAATAATATTTGTGATAGTGGACATTCCCACTTGTGTCTTACCTTGAAGATAAGCTCCAAGTTTCTCCCCCAATGAGAGTGATATTCTCTGTGGGATTTTTATAGATGGCTTTTTGTGATATTGAGTTATTCTTCTCTCTACCCCTACACTTCAAAGAGTTTTAGTCAAGGAAGGATGCTGTATTTTGTCAAATGTTTTTCTGCATCAATTGTGAAGATGATATGGTTCTTCCCCTTTCTTTTATTAATGTGATGTGTTACATAGATTGATTTACAGATATTTAACAACCCGCATAGCCCTGGAATAAATTCCATTTGGTCATGGTGAATAATTCTTTTAATGTACTGTTGGATCCTATTGACTAGCATCTTGGTGAGAATTTTGGTATCAGTGTACATTAGGGATATTAGTCTATAATTCTCTTCTTTATTAGTGTCTTTGTCTGGTTTTAGGATCTAGGTAGTGTTGGCCTCTAAATGATTTTGGAAGTTTTTGTTCTGTTTCTATTTTTTTTTAAATCTTCAGAAGTATAGGTATTAGTTCCTCTGCCTAATTTTTGACATATAGTTGCTCATAATATGGTCATACAATTATTTGCTCATAATATGTTCACACAATTATTTCATGTTGGTTGTCATCTCTCCTCTTCATTATTGATTTTATTTTTGGGGTTTTTTTTTATTCTCTTTCGTAACTCTGGTTAGGGGTTTATTCATCTTATTAATTCTTTCAAAGAATGGACTTCTAGTTTCATTGATCTGTTCTAATATTCTTCTGCTCTAACCTTAATTATTTCTTTTCTTCTGCTGGATTTAGGATTTATTTGTTGTTCTTTCTCTAGCTCCTTTCGGTGTAAGTTTAGCTTCTGTATTTGAGACTTGTTTCTTGAGAAAGGCTTATATTATTTGAGACCTGATGTGTGACCCAGGATGTGATCTATTTTGGAGAATGTTCCATGCACATATGAGAAGAAAGTGTATTTTTTGCTTTAGGATGAAATATTCTGAATACATTTGTGAAGTCCATTTGGTCCAGTGTGGTCCAGTCCCTCATTTCCTTATTGATCTACTGCTTAGACGATATGTCCATTGTAGGGAAGGGATGTTAAAGTTGCCTATTATTGTATTATTGTCAATGCATTTCTATAATTTTGGTTTTAATTGACTTATATAATTGGCTTATTTCATGTTAGGACATAAATACTTACAATTGTTTTATCATCTTGATGTATAGACCCTTTAATTATGATATAGTGTATTTCTTCATCTCTTATTACAGACTTTGGTTTGTTTATTTTTTTAAGATTTTATTTATGCATTTGAGAGATAGAGGGAGAGAGAGACAGATGCAGAGAGAGCACAAACAGAGGGAGAGGCAGAGAGAGAGGGAGAAGTAGGCACCTTATTGAGCAGGGAGTCTGACATGGGGCTCAATCCCATGACCTTGAGATCATGACTTGAGCTGTAGGCAGACACTTAATCATTTGGGCCACCCAGGCACCCCACAGACTTTGGTTTAAAATCTAATGTGTTTTATATAAGGACTGCCACCCCACCTTTATTTTTATGTCCAATAACATTAAGACGTTTTTCACACCCTAATTTTCTATCTGGAGATGGTGTTAGTTCTTCCAAAAGACTCCACCCCAAAATACCTAGAACTTATACATGAATTCAGTAAACTGTCAAGATATTAAATTAATACACACAAATAAGTGGAATTTCTATGCACCAACAAGAAGACAGATGAAAGAGGAATTAATGAATTGGTCACATTTACAATTGCACCCAAAACTGTAAGATACCTAGAAATAAATCTACCCAAAGTGGCAAAGAATATGTACTCCGAAAACTATAGAATACTCATGAAAGAAATTGAGGAAGACACAAAGAAGTGGAAAAACACTCCATGTTCATGGATTGGAAGACCAAACATTGCGAAAATATCTATGCTACCTAGAGCATTCAATGCAATCCTTATCAAAATACCATCACCCTTTTTTTCAAAGAAATGGAACAAATAATCCTAAAATTTGTATGAACCACAAAAGACCCCAAATAGCCAGAGGAATTTTGAAAAAAAAAAGTTGATGACATCACAATTAGAGACTTCAACCTCTATTAAAAGCTGTAATCATCAAGACACTATGGTACTGGCAGAAAAACAGGCCCATAGAGCAATAAAACAGAAGAGAGAACTCACAAATGGACCCTCAGCTCTACAGTCAACTCATTTTCAATAAAGCAGGAAAGAATGCCCAATGGAAAAAAGACAGTCTCTTCAATAAATGGTGTTGGGAAAACTAGACAGCCACATGCAGAAGAATGAAACTGGACCATTTTCTTACACCACATACAAAAACAACCTCAAAATGGATGAGAGACCTCAATGTGAGACAGGGATCCATCAAAATCCTTGAGTAGAACACAGGCAGCAACCTCTTTGACCTCAGTCAAAACAAATTCTTCCTAGAAACATTACCAAAGGCAAGAGAATCAAGGACAAAATGAGCCATTGGGATCTCATCAAGATAAAAACATTGTGGGGGCACCTGGGCGGCTCAATGGCCTGTGCCTCTGCCTTCAGCTCGGGTCCTAATCTTGGGGTCCTGAGATCGAGTCCCACATTGGGATCTCTGCTCAGCTGGGAACCTGCTTCCCTCTCTCTCTGCCTGACTCTCTGCTTACTTGTGATCTCTCTCTGTCAGATAAATAAATAAATAAATCTGTTAAAAGAAGATAAAAAAAAAAAAGGTTTGCACAGCAAGGGAAAGAGCCAAGAAAATCAAAAGACAACATACAGAATGGGAGAAGATATTTGCAAATGACATATCAGATAAAGGACTAGTATCCAACATCCATAAAAAACTTATCAAACTTAATACCCAAAGTACAAATAATCCAACCAAGAAATGGGCAGAAGACATGAACAGATATTTCTGCAAAGAAGACATCCAAATGGGCAACAGATACATGAAAAAGTGCTCCACATCACTCAGCATGAGGGAAATACAAATCAAAAACACACTGAGAAAACACCTCAACCAGAATGGCTAAAATTAAAAAGTTAGGAATGACAGATGTTGGCAAGGATGTGGAGAAAGAGGAACCCTCCTACACTGTTGGTGGAAATGCAAGCTGGTGCAGTTACTCTGGAAAACAATACAGAGGTTCCTCAAAAAGTTGAAAATGGAGCTACTCTATGATCTAAAAATTTCACTACTGGATATTTACTCTAAAGATACAAATGTAGTGATCAGAAGGAGCAAATGCACCTCAATATTTATAGCAGCAATATTCACAATAGCCAAAGTATGGAAGGGGCCCAAATGTCCATCAGTAGATGAATGGATAAAGATGTGGTGTATATATACAATGGGATATTATACAGCCATAAAAGAAAGAAAGAAAGAAAGAAAGAAAGAAAGAAAGAAAGAAAGAAAGAAATCTTGCCATTTGCAACAATGTGGCTGGAACTAGAGGCTATTATGCTAAGCAAAATAAGTCAACTAGAGAAAGGCAATAATCATATGATCTCACTGATAGAGGAATTTGAGAAACAAGACAGAAGATCATAGGGGAAGGGAGGGAAAAATGTAGCAAGATGAATCCAGAGAGGGAGACAAACCATAAGAGACTGTTAATCTCAGGAAACATACTGAGGCCTGCTGGAGTGGAGGGGAGTGGGGAGGAGATGGAGGCTGGGTCCTGGGCATTGGGGAGGGTATATGGTATGGTGAGCACTGTGAAATGTGTAAGACTGATGAATCACAGACCTGTATCCCCAAAGAAATAGTATATTATATGTTAAAAAAAATAAAGAGTCCAAAAGACAAAAAGAAACCATGAAAAGAAAAAAAAAAAAAGGAGGGAGGGAAGGAGCATCTTGTAGAGAGCATATGGATGGGTTTTACTTTTTAAAAAGATTTTATTTATTTATTTGACAGAGAGAGCGTAAGCACAAGCAAGCAGAGCAGCAGGGGGAGAGGGAGAAGCAGGCTCCCCACTGAGCAGAGAGACTGATGTGGGGCTCGATCCCTGGACCCTGAGAACATGAACTGAGCTGAAGGCAAATGCTTAACCGACTGAGCCACCCAGGCACCCTTGGGCTTTTCCTTTTATGTTTAATCTGATACCCAGTGTCTTTTATCTAGGACATTTGTCCGATTTACATTCAGAGTGACTATTAAAATATATTAATTTAGTGCCATTGTATTATCTGCATTATCCCTGTTTCTGTAAACTGTCTCTGATTTTTCCTGGTCTATTTACTTTTGGACAATCTATTCATTTACAGGATCCTCTTTACTATTTCATGCAAGTTTGTTTTAGTGATCACATATTCCTTCAGTTTCTGTTTATCCTGGAAGTTCTTTATTTGTCCTTCTATTCTGAATGTCAACCTTGCTAGAAAAGTATTATTGGCTTTATGATCTCTCATATAGCACCTTGAGTATATCATGCTTGTCCTTTCTGGACTGCCAGGTCTCTGTGCATAGGTCTTCTGCAGGCCTAATATTTCTACTCTTGTAGGTTAAGAAACTCTTCCTTGAGCTGCTCTTGGGATTTTCTCTTCATTGCTGAAATTTACAAGCTTCACCATTATATGTTGGGGTGTTGATATATTTTTATTGACTTAGAGATGTGTCTTCTCTACCTCCTGGAATTAAATGCCTGTTTCCTTCCCCAGATTAGGGAAGTTCTCAGACATGATTTACTCAAATATACTTTTTGTCCCTCTCTCTATCTCTTTTTTATTTCTCAGGGAATCCAATAATTCCAGTATAAATTAATTTTATGTCAACCCTGATATCTTGAAGCCTCCACTCATGGTCCATTAGTTTTCTCTCTTTTCCTCATATTCCTTTCTTTCTATCAACTTGCCTTCTATGTAACTGACATTCTCTACTGCATCATGTACCCTAGCTTTTTAGAGCATCCAATGTCAACTGCATCTCAATTACAGCATTTTTTAGTGAAATCTGATTAGATTTTATTTCTGTGCCAAGAGATTTTCTAATGTCTTTTATGGTTTTTTCAAGCCAAGCCCATAATTTCATAATTGTCCTCCTGAATTCCAGCTCTGACATTTTTTATCCATATTGATTAGATCTGTGGCAGAGAGTATTACCTCCTGTTATTTATTTTATTGTGAATTCCCCTTCTTGTCACTTTGCCCAGAATATAATACACGAGAAAG
This sequence comes from Lontra canadensis, assembly GCF_010015895.1. Lineage (NCBI taxonomy): Eukaryota > Metazoa > Chordata > Mammalia > Carnivora > Mustelidae > Lontra > Lontra canadensis. The sequence continues at coordinate 6,472,540 of NW_022631081.1, forward strand.
AGAAGAAAATTAAAAATAACAACCACAACCTAAATGAAATCACATTACACATATCCAAAGAGATCAGAAAAAAAAAAAAAAAAGGACGGGGAGAAAATATAATGTCCCAGATGGACAATACACGTGATCCACCTGGTTGTGGGTGTAATCTGCTCTGTTTATTAGAAGACAATAAATCCCCAAATTTTGAAGACAGCAAACTTTATATATGCAAAAATAAAATTGAGAACTCTGAAGGGAACCCAAAAATGAAGAATATGTCCATAAAATATAAATATAAAAAATAAAGTTGAAAACGATTTAAGAAAACAAAGACTAGATAAAATAAGAGACTAGTTAAAAAGGAATAAAAGAAAAAAAATAAAAGAAAATTTTAAACTGAAATATTAACGGATCATAAGAAAAAAACTTTGGATTTTATATAATATTTTATTTTTGTGCTAGGGTTTTTCAGTCCTTTGTGCCCTGTAAACTTGGTGTTTACCTCTTCTTCCAGCTTGTCTTCTGAGGGAGGGGACTTCTGACCTGATTCCCAAGTGTCTTTTGCTGGGCAGATTTGCAGCACCCTGTACCAGGGTATGCAGGTCAGTGTGGGCTGCTTCTGCTTGACCTATGTGGCTTTTGTGCCCTCAAGACTTTACATGCCTCCTCAGAAGGTGAAAATAAAAATGACCATCTCCTTGACATCTGGCCCTGTAGCTGAAAGATTGTGGTTTCTTCTCTTCAGTAAAATCTCAGGGATAACTGGTCTTCATTTTTATGTGTGTCAAGCTGTAGATTCCTGTGACGCTTGCCACACTGATCTTCCCAGGATTGCAGAGGGGCATCGTGTCTCTGCCCTTTGCAGATCGTCACATGGAGAGCGGTTGTCTGATCATGCCTAGGTTCATGATTTCTGTTTAACTGAGCTGAGAGTCCCCTCCTTGTTCCACTGACCCTAACAGGTTTCCACACTCCAATGCTTTGGAACTCAGCTGGCTCAGGCACCACTGTTATTTCTGTGACCCTTGGATCCTGAGACCACACTGTTGCACCTAGGATTCAGCCCCACTTCACGATCTGCACACCTTTATGGCTGGGACATATCTCACAGCAAGAAATTTGTATAGATCCAACTTTTGCTGCCAGGCTATATCATTTTCTGGTAGCCAGCATACTTTGGCTCCCTCCCCCTGCTGTTTATCTTGGGATACATACCCTCAGATTCACTTCTCTGCACCTTCTACCTTACAGAAAGTGGTTGCTTTTCTACTTATACAAGTCCAGCAATTTTTTTTAATTCAGGTGTAAATCACTGCTATTCATAATGATTTGGTACTCATCTAGCTAAATTGAAGTGACCCAGTAAATTAGGTCCCCTATTTTTCACCATACTACAAAGCTGTGATCACCAGTACAGCATGGTATTGGCATAAAAAACAGACACATAGACCAGTGAAACAAAGGAGAGAGCCCAGATATGGACTCTCAACTCTATGGTCATATAATCTTTGACAAAGCAGGAAAAAATATCCAGTGGACAAAAGACAGTCTCTTCAGTAAATGTGCTGGGAAAATTGGACAGCTATGTGTAGAAGAATGAAACTCAACCATTCTCTTACATCGTACACAAAGATAAACTCAAAATGGATAAAAAACCTCAGCATGAGGCAGGAATCCATTGGAATCCTAGAGGAGAACATAGGCAGTAACTTCTTCGACATCGGCCACAGCAACTTCTTTCAAGATATGTCTCCAAAGGCAAAGGAAACAAAAGTAAAAATGAATTTTTGGGACTTCATCAAGATCAAAAGCTTCTGCACAGCAAAAAAAAAAAAAAAAAAAAAAAAAAAAAAAAAAAAAAA